>NC_055958.1:5656502-6024002 GCF_018492685.1 Alosa sapidissima | reverse complement strand
CTGTGGTTAGTAGCAGGTGTGAGCTTGCATAAAAGGCATCTCTTTCCCATCATGCATCTGCTCAGGCCACCAATAGGCAAGGGTAGGGCAGTTGTGATGCTGCTTTCACCAGGGGTATAAAAAGTAAAACAACCATGTTAGCACTTCTGAGCAGTTGGAGCATTCCCAGCCTTGCCTCGGGTGTAGGGATTGCAAGGTAAAAAGCAAAACTACACGGTGACTCTGTGTAGTTTTGTTTTTGGGGGATATTTCGAGGCTCAACCGTTCTCACCTTGGATTTCTGGAAACACATTTGGATAAAGAGATTGTTTCAGAAGCTATAGACTTCTGGGCAAAGTCCCATCAGTGACAGGCATCCTTGTGACACAAGTAAGTGGCTTTTAATCCACAATGTCAGAAAACTGTTAAAATAGAGTTGACAGCTTCAGCCTCCTGTGCTCTATGGGAATGCCTATGCAGTTGTTAAACTGTTGCATGTGCAAATGTGAGAGGCATGTTGAAAACACATGTTCATCACAATATGATTTAGATAAAAAGTACAATGAAGAGATGAGAAGTTTTTGAACTTTCAAGGTTATTATTTGGTGCAATGATTCAGAAAAGCCAAGAATAGACCCTGATAGCATTAGAGTGGTGTCCCAGCTGGGCCGCAATGTCTTTTTAAGGGAATCAGTGGTAGGGCTATCAGTTGCACCTTCAGCTATGTGCCACATGGTGACTGTCAATCAAGTGAGGGACTACTTATTTTTGGAGACTGCCATTTCTGTCATAGTGAATATCATTCTTTAGCCATAGAATCTGTTTTGATGGTTAACGTTTTACATTTTGCTAATGACTTCTGCTCTCGAAGTGACATGGTTGTAGAAATGCTCAGTAATGCTGAGGTGTTTTGGGCGGAAGCGTGTGTTTACCTGTGGTACCAACCTCAGACATTTTAAATTGAAACTTGGATCAATTAAATTTTATTACACTTGGCTAGTTCCAGTTTCTCAGATATGCTGCTGATGTTTTTTGAAAATATGTTGTCTTTAGACCATTGGGTTCAATCTAATAAAGCCCTGCTATTTGGAGATATTAAAAGACATTAGAAGATATTAATTATAGATACTGGTTCTAAGTAATTGGATACAGACAGGGTTGGCCTGTTCATTGCAAGCATTTAGTGTCAGTTAATATAATTTCAAGAATCAGGATTTTAATGTATTTTTTAAGTATTGGAGGTTTTCAGTGTAGTCGCTGTTTTATTAATTTTTATTTTTATATTTGGACTAAAATAATTTATTTAACAAATATATGCAATACCTGTCTTTGATGTAAGAGCATCAGTGCTTGATAGGTTTTTGTTAATAAAACATTTAGTGACATGTTGTAAAATATGTTAATCTTGTGTCTTCCATGCAGTGGCCTCTCAGTAAACCCAGCCATTTTGGACTGCATTTTCCACAGCATTGCTCTGTGTTTAATTATAACTTCACAGGCTGTGCCAGACACAGCCCTGCTTTACCCTGATTCATTGTCGGCTCTCTAAGCTCTCCCTATTGGTTGTTTGCTTCTTTACTGTAAGATCTTGCGTAATATAATAATGTTGATATTTAAAAAAAATCACCCATAACAAAGAGCTTATTGGCTGGAGTAAATATTTGAAGTATATGAGTAGTTCTATTTTATTTATTTTTTCAGTTGAGATCAGTGACAGTTGCATTATCTTAAGTAAGATCACATGAAAGTGATGATGATTTGTCTCTGTAGAAAACAAACAGAACTTGTCTTAAATACAGCATATGTGTGAAAAGACACACATTGCCATCTCTGAGAGGTACATCTGATCTGCTCTGTTACCCAATAACTTCAGTGCGTTTCAGAAGCTATTGGCTTTCCCCCTAGATATATTAAGAGTTTGCCTGCATAAACAACTTTCTATCCTAGCCATTAAGAAAGGATGTGCTATTGTAAAGTTATGTATTCAAATCTTTCACAATAGCAAAATGTATGAATTAATCAGTACAGTTTGGTCATCATTATCATTGATATGTTTTTGTTGTTGCAAATATTTAAAAGATGTTCTACTATACGCGTGCAGATAGTGAAAATTGCTGAACATTTGCAAAGGTAGAAATTAAATTAATGGAAAAAGTAGGAATAATGTGGGATGCTGCAAAGTTCTTAGAGTTGACTTATAAGTGAGAATAGAGATAAAATGTCACTCTCTGTATGCAGTAGCCTATGTAAATGTGGACACATGGCAGTGCATTACTCATATCAACACAGTTTTACATTACCAAACAGTGTTGTTGCTGGCACTAGCTCTTGTTTGAAAATGTTGCCTATATTCAGAAACTGAATCATATGTTCTTATTTTTCATTTAGTTTGATTCATTTTTATGTTCAGCACACAAGTTTTCTGTTTTGTACATTTTTACCTGTACCTGTACCCATATGGATTTTTGATTTGTTCCCAAGCTTGAGGTCACAGTTTCCAGTTGCTACCAATATGTCTATAAGCTGTCAATTGCTGCTTGTTCTAACACTTAGAGCCCATGGAGCCACAGGTCTCTCAGATGACAGGCTGTAAAGGGCCAGGTGCTGGGGGGTGACATAAGTGATTAGTCAGTTCAATTCCCCCACAGCAAGGCTATATATAATCCACTTATGTTCTCATTGTTAACTGTGTCAGCCGGATTAACTGGAATGGTATAGTTAATGGTGTTTATGTTTTTGTTGTCATTTGCTTTTTGTTGATATTCATTTCCAATTTCTTTGCCAGGGTGCCTACCAACATGTCAACACAGGCGCCAACGTTTACACAGCCGCTTCAGAGCGTTGTGGCACTTGAGGGTAGTGCCGCAACGTTCGAGGCTCAAGTTAGTGGTAAGGAGAAGGCCTCTCAGCTGCTCTCACATATCACATTGCAGATGCCCAGTTCATTACAGGGAATACAGTGTATGGAAAACAGTATCTTACACAGTCATTTACAGTGAATGGGTTTCCATGTCTCACCTAATGAAATACAAAATTCTACCATTTAAAAAAAAAAAAATCCTTACAATATCTGCAACTGTCATTGTGCATTAACATGAATTTATATCAACTCATGCTCACAGGTAATCCAGTTCCTGAGGTGAGCTGGTTTCGTGATGGCCAGGTTCTTTCCGCTGCCGCTCTGCCCGGCGTTCAGATCTCGTTCAGCGATGGCCGCGCTGTTCTGAAGATCCCTGCTGTGACAGCCGCACACAGTGGAAGATTTTCCGTGAGAGCCACCAATGGCGCTGGACAAGCCACTAGCACCGCTGAACTTCTTGTTACAGGTGATAATTTTAGCACTATGTACAATATACGGTGATAAATACACAAGCTATCAATAGATCAGTACTATGAGACTGCCCGTTAAGTGAGTGCAAAATATGAACCAGTAACCAGTTACCAGTTAAGCAAAACTTAAATGTTCTTTTTTGGGGGTTGTGTTTTTGTGTGATTGTAGCTGAGACCGCGCCACCCAACTTCATTCAGAGACTTCAGAGTGTTACGGTGAGACAAGGAAGCCAAGTGAGACTGGATGTTCGTGTGACTGGAATCCCTACACCTGTGGTGAAGTTCCTCAGGGAGGGAGCTGAGATTCAAAGCTCCGCTGACTTTCAGATTGTACAAGATGGAGATCAATACAGTTTGTTGATTGCAGAAGCCTTCCCAGAGGATTCTGGGACCTATTCTGTCAGTGCCTCCAACAGCAGTGGCCGTGCCACCTCTACTGCTGAACTGCTCGTTCAGGGTAAGTTGAGGGGTAGCATGATACATTTTGTTTGTTTATTTGTACCATTTTTGCTTAGTAGCCACACTGTAACTTTTTTCCCATGTATTAATACTTCACTAATTTGAACAAAGTTGTGTGTATAATTATGCTTTGATGTAAACATTTATTCTAAAAATACAATTTACATATACCATAAGTGAATAAGAAAGGTTCACAGAGTTCTTTAGCCATTGGTGTCTAATGGAATCTCTTAATTCATCACCAGGTGAAGAGGTTGCAGTGCCTGCTAAGAAGACCAAGACCGTTGTCTCATCTTCACAGATTTCTTCTTCTTCACAGACTCGTCAGACTAGAGTGGAGAAGGTAAAAGATATTTCAATAAATTTGTATCAACCTCATACTTGAGTTAAGTTGAAGAGGTACTGATTTTTCTCTCCCCCATGTTCTCCACTTCCAGAGAGTGGAGGCTCGTTTCGAGTCCTCTATGATGCAAATGCAAATGGAGGGAGGGGAGGTCACCCAGCAGCACCTGGCACACAAGACTCCCCCACGTGTGCCTCCCAAGCCAACCTCAAGGTCCCCCCCATCAATGGTGTCAAAAGTTGCAGCCACTCGTCACCAGTCCCCCTCCCCCGTGAGACACGTGAAGGCACCCACCCCCACCCCTGTCAGGTAAACTGATTTTTATGTTAATTATTATGTGTGTGTCCTGGTATAATCCCCCATGTTAATGTGTGGTTCATTGTACTACATGTGAATAATCCGACATTGTTCTGGTATACCAGTTGACACTGTGGGCAGAACACACTATATATTTTAGCATTCCATGCCTGTGGATCTCTCACTGAAACTCTTGTCTAAACATTTCTACCCTTGCCGTTGTATTCCCAGACCTGTGTCCCCGTCCTCGAGACTCTCAGTGTCCCCAATCAGACCGGTGAAGTCTCCCATCACAGGCCGCAAGCAGCTCATCCCGGGCGTGGACGTACCTCCACCTTGGAAGCAGGAGGGCTACGTGGCTGAGGGCAGCTACACCACCATGACCTCGGGAGCCACCCACGTCCAGACCACTTCCTCCAGCCAGATGCATATGGAACAGCACTGGGAGGCCTCTTACTCCACACGCCAGCAAGTCAGTGGTGCTGTTGCCATGGAGGTGAGTCATCTAGCTCTCACTAAAAGAGAGGTAGCAGTGTCACCTAGTGGCAAAAGTTGGGCAGTCTTTTTTTTTTAACGGAGTGTACTGTGTATTTTTGGTATGCTGTCCAGGGGCCTATTCTTATCCAGTGGCATATTCCTTTCCTCGTGTGTGTATTTTTGTTCTTGTCCTTTTGAAATGGTGATTGTCTTTACATACATTTTATGCAATGCTTATGGTTACTCTCCCGTGGCACCAATGGTAGGACCTGCATGATGTGGATGAGAATGCAGTGGCAGGTGCTACTGTATTAGCAACAGTTGATCAGGCTCCCAACTGTGAACCACAGGATGATTCAGCTCAGCAGTTCATAACAGAGACCAATTCTACAACACATGTAGACACTGTACAAGATCAGGTAGTTGAGTTGCTTTGTTCAAACTCAAACTTTTGCCTTGCCCTTTTTAAGTCATTTTTTTAATCATTGAGTATGTTTTTTTGTCAGGGTTTTGTCTTAGATCATATATATTGTTTTTGGGATATTCTGACTATGTTGTGAATACAAACACTCAGGAAATGGATGCATCTGACGGCGAAACACAGATTGTGGAAACTGATGATGATATGAATTCAGATTATATGGCTTGTCCCTCCAATGCAGCCAGTAGTGAAAGTTTTAATGGAGAAAGTCCTACTGAATCAAAAGATGATGAAGAACTTCTCAGTGAGGTATACTGTGGTGACAGAGGTTAAACTTGAGGTGCGTTCAAATTCGGCAACGTAGGCGAACATTTGCGAGGGTATACGAGGAGGTAGTTCTCGGCGAACATTTAGTGGATATGGACGTGAGTTTGACAAAGGTAACAATGCAGTTACCATTACAATGGAGTGTTAACACCAAGTTGTTCAAATGTAACTGTTCAGAGAAAACTTGTTCGCCACAAATGTTTGCCAATGTTTCCCGAATTTGAACGCACCTCTGATAGCACTCTCATAGCACTCTGATAGCACTCTCTTCGATGCGACCACATGTGAGGCTGCTGAACAGGAGGAGGTTGAGCAGCTTTGTCAACACGAGTGTCACTGAGTTTCCATCATCTCTGCATGGTTCATCACACTACTTTTGTTACGCTTCACACGATCGGCGTTGGCATGTTTGTCTTTTTCAGGAAAGCATGAATGAAGTGGCCTCACGTCAAGGAAAGCAGTTCACCGACATTGAAAACAAACAATTGAAACACTTCTGCCTTGCTGACACTGCTTGGTGGGAGATGTTTAGAAAGATGTATTGAAATTGGCGTTTGAACATGTCACTACCATTTTGCTGCTGCAGTACTTGTAGAAATATGCTGTTGTTCGTCAATTTATGTTTGGTTGTGCCTGATGCCATGGATTATATACAATCTGTGTGCAAAAAATGACAGTTAACCGCTTGTTGTCTATAGGGTGAGGTTGGGAAAAAGGCAGCTGTGGCAACAGTACTAGCTGCTGTTGATCAAGCGCGTGTCCGAAAGCCCATGTACTCTGAGGGTGGCCTTACTGAAGAGGAAGCCATAGAACATGACTTAAATCAGCAAGCCATGCTCTTCTCAGAGCAACAAGTCAGAACCACGACAGAGGCTGTGGCAATGCCCACTGCTATGCAAATGGGTTCCTCTGCACAGACAGTTCATGTCTCCCAGGTTAGAGGAAACAAATGAGAATTACCTTGTTCAGCTTTTATGATTTCAGAAGTGTGTGTATCGTTTCCCCCTGAAGTTTCCAACAAAACTTTGATTCTGTTGATTTAGATTCAGACCCAAATGGATACTGGCCTTGCCCCATCTCCAGTTCCACATTTCACAGTTTCAAAAGTTACTGTTCCTAAACCTGACCATAGTTATGAGGTAAGCGTAGGTAAAATCAGGCAAGCAGGAATGTATTTATAGTACACATCATATGGTATAAGGCATCTGTTACTTACATTAAAATGAGAAAGAAAAGAGCTAATCAATAACAATAATCAGATGAAAATTACCAAAATGGTGAATGGCTCACAGTATTCTGACAGGGCCTTGTCTGAGAATAGTTGCCTAAGTGTGGTCAGTAGCATTATTTAGCTTTGTCTGGTCCTAATGTAATTTCAAGAATGTGAACATTTTGAAAATGTTTGATTCATAAACATTTGTCTATAACAATTTGAAAATAATAACCCCATGATCAAAAATACTCCAAATCCCAAATGCAACACATATACCATATGAAATGGCGTTGAGCATAAAAGTTGTTTGCAGTGCCTTCATAAGAGGCAGCAGGAGTGATCGGTACAAATGCCAGTCTCCTGATTTAGTGTGAACAGATGCCATGTGATGATCTTATTATAGAACGTGGAGAACATTGCCAAGTGTAGGTTACTGCTTGCCTGACATACAACCTTTTCTATCAAAGTGTTTTTTTAGGGGGAAATAAGTGCATATTCCCTATCTAATCTAGTTTGCAAGTTAACAAATTTGTTTTGCATTAGAAACATTAGTGCCTTCATAATATGAATAACCTATATAAACTTTATTTATATAAACTTTATTTAGCTCTACAAAATATTTCTATAGAACTAATATTTTAATCCACAGGGCTTTTTCAAATGGTAGGCATAGCTTTAACGCAACTAACTCTCTAGGACAGCAGAGACTAATCGGTCTTCATGTTATTCTGTTATGGTAATGCTATTCTTCTTGGGTCGGTTAGGTTTCGATTGCAGGGTCTGCTATTGCCACTCTGCAGAAAGAGTTGTCCACTACCGCTGCTGCTCAAACAATCATCAGGCATGTCCAGCCACCATCTCATAGGATCGTGGAGGCAAGACTGACTCCTGAGCCAATCTCATCTCCGTTTAAAGATGTCGGTGACAGATATCAGACCAGTTTTGAAACACAGTTACAAAAAGAGATAGGCACTTCACTGACAGGTGGCATGGATCAAAAGTACGGCGATTGGGACATTCAGGTTTGTCTTTGTCTGGATATGCCACCGCTCTTGGTTTAACAGCGTCCTTAATTATCACTCATTCTTCCAGCCTAACGAGCTTACCAACAACGCTTTACACCCAGGATACCTGTCTGCCTGCCTTCTCCTCCCTCTGACCATCTTGTGTTCTTTTGAATCTTATTGATCCCCTGCATACTCTTTCAGAAGCTCCATCTTAACCATTATCATCACCTCTTCCTCCATCCCACTGAATTGCTAGTAGATAACTCAAATGCTCCATTTTGGGCAAATAATAAAAATTGTGATTTTTTTTAACAGTTTGTTGAGATGGCAATGGTTCCCTCAGAAGCTAAAGAGGCTACTGTTCCTCCTACACTTGTGGCTGTAAGTACAGTCTATGTGCATAGCATTGATGTGCAGAAGCTTCCGATTTAAAAAATGGGCTTCAAATATGACAACTATTCTATGTTTTATTTATAGGGATTGAAAAATATGACAGTTACTGAGGGAGAATCTGTGACATTGGAGTGCCAGATTTCTGGCCACCCGGCCCCAGGCATTATGTGGTTCAGGGAGGATTACAGAATTGAGAGCTCCATTGATTTCCAAATTACATATGAGGGTGGATATGCACGTCTGGTGATCCGCGAGGCCTTTGCTGAGGACAGTGGTCGCTTCACTTGCACTGCTACCAACGAGGCTGGAACAATCAGCACATCTTGCTACCTGCTTGTGAAAGGTAAAATGGCAGAATTTAGTTTAATTGCAATTTTAGTCTTTATATGTAACACATCCAGCAAAACTAAAACCAAGCTTATCTTTTAGTGTCTGAAGAGATTGAGAGCAGAGAGGAGTTAACTACTGTTTCTGAGGAAATTGAAACTGCCCATGAAGAGGCACAGTAAGTGGATTTTGCCTCACTCTCTCTTTTTAATCCAAGTACATATTTATTCTTTGCCTCATTTCATGATCAGAGAATATTGAAAGACAAGAGTATGAAAAGTGTTTTAAATGCTTTCAGGATTACTGTTACTGAAGCAAAAGAAGAGACTATGTCTGTGACCAGCGGCTTTTCTGAGACTGTTGAAGCTGCAGCCACTGTAGCCCCATTCTTTATCAAGAAACCCACCGTCCAGAAGCTTGTGGAGGGTGGGAGTGTTGTCTTCGAGTGTCAGATCGGAGGCAGCCCCAAACCTCACATTTACTGGAAGAAGAGTGGAGTGCCCCTTACTACAGGATACAGGTGCTTGTTAGGGAACTTTTCATATGTTTGTGTAGCTGATGTCTATAATTTGTTATATTGTTGCTTTGATACATTTCCATTCACTTTTGGGAATACAGGTACAGAGTGGCCTACAATAAGGAGACTGGAGACTGCAAGCTGGAGATCTCCATGACTTTTGCTGATGATGCTGGAGAGTACTCCATCATTGCCAAGAATCAGCTTGGAGAGGCATCTGCCTCAGCCCAGCTTCTCTCTGAAGGTCAGTATGATCCAAAGATGCATCCAGGCCATATTTCCTTGGATGTAACAGTAAAATAAGTAATAAATAATTACCTGCTTTACGTATTCCTCTTGTTGAAATCTTACACTGTCTTTATCTTCACAGAGGAATATGAAGTATACATGAAGAAATATGAAGCAACAATGACGACAGTGACCACGACCATGGTGCAGGAACCCAGAGTTGGTGATGTTCCACCTGTGGTTGTCAGTGAATATGAGAAGAGAACACAGACAATGACCTTTGTTACTGGACAGGTAAGACATACTACAGTACAAGAAGAGATGTGGAAGTGTGTTTTTTTATTTTTGTGTATTAATGTTGTATATGATGTTTCTTTTATAAGGAATTCCAAATATCTGCCTTTGAGCAAAAAATAATCCAAGAGATTGAACTTCGCATTTTGAGGATTACCTATCAAATGCTTGTCACTGAAGACAGAGAAGAGATGGTTATGATTGCAGAAGATCAGGCCACACAACCAACCTTTGACACACCCGTGAAAAGCTACAGAATCATGGAAGGAATGGGAGTCACCTTCCACTGCAAAATGGCTGGCACTCCCCTCCCCAAGGTGCCACCAGCAAACCAAACTTTAATGGCAACATTCATTTGCAATGAATACATATGTCTGACCAGGATTTAATATTTCATAAGACTTCTAACATGTAATTCTTTATTATCATAGATTGCCTGGTTCAAAGATGGCAACCGCATCAGACACGGAGGCCGTTACCAGATGGAGTTTCTCCAGGACGGAAGAGCCAGTCTGCGTCTGCCCGTGGTGCTGCCAGAGGATGAGGGTGTCTACACTGCTTATGCTTGCAACATGAAGGGCACTGCTGTGAGCTCTGGGAAGTTGTACATTGAGCCCACCGCTGCTGCTGCTCAGCCACAGTATCCACAGCCAGAGGCCATGAAGAGAATCCGGTAAGTCTCTTACTGAGATGACAAATATTGCAATTTAGACCAGACATTATGATTAATATATTAGTGTACCTTAAGGAAATGTGCCAGCTTTTTTGGAAATTAGCTTATCTACCGTCTAACCCAGAGTTAGATAAGGGGATGACACCCTTCTCTTCTCTGCGTGTGCAATAAGAAGCTATAAGCTAACAGGTGTAAGGCGAGGATCACATCAGCCAGCGGCAAGCGGCAAACGTAACGCAACGCTCAGACCATAATAAGTTTTGTCTCGTTTCAAAGCAACACAAACAGTTTGTCAATTGAATATGCTCGCGTTGCGCTTTGAAAGTTGAACCAAGTTCAACACTCAGCTTGTTCAACGCCAGCGTTGCCACTGTTCCGCTGCCGAACCATAGAGAACCATAGGAAACCTGCTGCTTGCCGCTGACTAATGTGATCCCCGCCTAACCCACTTAGGCAAACGGTGTCAAACTAGGTTACTGCACACACAGAAGAAAATGGTATGCATCCTCTTATCTAACTCCTAATTTCTTTAAGGTTACTTAGATTCACTCAAAAAATATTTTTTTGTTTTGTTTTGTAGGTCTACCTCTCCTCGCTCCACAAGCCGCTCCCCCGGTCGTTCTCCTGGTCGTTCCCCAGCACGTAGGCTTGATGAGACTGATGAGAGCCAACTTGAGAGGTTGTACAAACCTGTTTTTGTCCAGAAGCCTTCCTCCTTCAAGTGTTCTGAGGGACAGACAGCCAGATTTGACTTGAAAGTTGTTGGCAGACCCATGCCAGATACATTCTGGTTCCACAATGGTGAGTAACAAAATGTAATTAAAATTAAACAGGATTAATAGGTTTGCTTTAATGAGGGAATTATTATTTTATGTAATTTCACAATTCCCTTAATCACTGTTTATTTCTTGACACAGGACAACAAGTGGTCAGTGACTACACCCACAAAATTGTCGTCAAGGAAGATGGAACTCAGTCCTTAATTGTGGTCCCAGCCATGCCAGGTGACTCTGGTGAATGGACAGTTGTTGCTCAGAACAGAGCTGGAAAGACGTCTGTCTCCATGACACTGACAGTTGATGGTAGGTTTTGTCAAAGTTTACATTTTCACATTGCTATCTAGGTAATTGAGATGTTATTTTGATCCTCACACCTTTGCTTGACATGTTTGTCTTTCATAGCCAAGGAACACTTGATTAAGCCTCAATTTATTGAGAAGCTGAAGAACATCACTGTCAAGGAGGGCACTTTGGTTGAGCTTGCTGTCAAAGCCATTGGAAACCCTCTCCCTGATATTGTCTGGTTGAAAAATAGTGACATTATTTCTCCTCACAAGCATCCTAATATTAAGTGAGTGCTACATTTTTTGTATTTTTGACATCACAAAATGGTTAATTGATGTTTGGTACAACAAGCAGAAATGTGAAAAGCTAAAATGTTAAAAGTAATATATTGAAACGATTCTTTTTAGGATTGATGGCAACAAAGGAGAGTCTCGATTCCAAATTCCCTCAGGAGCAGGTGTGGACACTGCCTGGTATACTGCTACAGCCATTAACAGAGCTGGTAGAGATACCACTCGCTGCAGGGTCAATGTTGAGGTTGAGTTCACTGAGCCTCCTCCAGAGGCGAGAAGGCTTGTTATTCCCAAGGGAACATACAAGGCCAAAGAGATTGCTGCTCCAGAATTGGAGCCACTGCATCTTCGCTATGGTCAAGAGCAATGGGAGGATGGTGACCTTTATGACAAGGAGAAACAACAGAAGCCTCATTTCAAGAAGAAGCTGACATCAGTCAGACTGAAGCGCGTTGGACCTGTGCACTTTGAGTGCAGACTGACCCCTATTGGTGACCCCACTATGATGGTGGAGTGGCTACATGATGGGAAACCCCTGGCTGCTGCCAACAGGCTGCGCATGGTGAATGAATTTGGCTATTGCAGTCTTGACTATGAAGCTGCATATCCCAGGGACAGTGGTGTGGTCACTTGCAGGGCCACTAACAAGTATGGAGTTGACCAGACCTCAGCAACACTGATTGTGAAGGACGAGAAGGGCCTTGTTGAGGAAACCCAGCTGCCAGAAGGCAGGAGGGGACAGAGAATAGAAGAGATGGAGCGCATGGCCCATGAGGGAGCACCTGCAGGAGTTTCTGGTGATGACTATTCTGAGAAGACAAAGCCAGATATCGTGCTTCTCCCCGAGCCAGCAAGAGTTCTCGAGGGTGAGACTGCCAGGTTCCGTTGCAGGGTAACCGGTTATCCCACTCCAAAGGTGAACTGGTACATTAATGGTCAGCTCATTCGCAAGAGCAAGAGATTCAGACTTCGCTATGATGGCATTTACTACCTTGAGATAGTAGACATCAAGTCCTACGATTCAGGAGAGGTCAAAGTTGTGGCAGAAAACCCAGAGGGTACAGCTGAGCATGTTGTGAAGCTGGAGATCGAACAAAAGGAAGACTTCAGAACGATCTTGCGACGTGCCCCTGAAGTTAAGGCACCAGCACCTGTCGTTCCCTCTGCTGAGCATGGCAGAGTATCCTTTGAAGTTGTCAAAGTTGATAAACCAGCTGATGTTTCACAGCAAAAAGAGGTTGTCAAACTTAGAAAGGTTGAGAGAGTTGTGCATGAGAAATCAACAGAGGAGACAGCGGAGCTGAGAGGCAAATTCAAGCGCAGAACACAAGAAGGCTACTATGAAGCCATTACTGCAGTCGAGCTGAAAGCGCGCAAAAAGGATGAATCCTATGAGGGAATGCTGAAGAAAAGGAAAGAGGAGCTTCTTCACCGGACCAAACAGTTGTCTGAGGCTGAGAAGAAGAAGCTAGAAGAAGGTACAGTCAAGATTCCCACAATCAAACCAGAAAAGTTGGCTCTGTCACCCAGTATGGAAGCTCCTAAGATCCAGGAGCGCATTCAAAGCCAGACAGTTGCTCAGACTGAAGAGGTGCGTTTCCGCATAAGAGTTGTCGGAAGGCCAGACCCAGAATGCCAGTGGTTCAAAAATGGTGTCTTGCTGGAGAAATCTGACAGAATTTACTGGCATTGGCCTGAAAACCATGTCTGTGAGCTGGTGATCAGAGATGTCTCTGCAGAAGACTCTGCTAGCATCATGGTCAAAGCTATAAATATCGCTGGAGAGGCCTCAAGCCATGCATTCCTTTTGGTCCAAGGTAATGTGCATTTTGTAGCTTTTCAGTAAAGATACTTTTCAGTTTTAGTTCATTCAAAGGTATGTAAAAATGCTGATTTTGTATGTCTTCCTACTTTTAGCAAAGCAAGTTGTTTCCTTCTCTCAACCACTGGAAGATGCCTATGCCAAAGAGAAAGACACAGTTGTGACATTTGAATGTGAAACAAATGAGCCTTTTGTTAAAGTCAAATGGCTGAAGAACAATGCTGAGATTTTTGCTGGTGACAAATACAGGACGCACTCTGACAGAAACGTACATTTCCTGTCTGTTCTGATGATCACCATGAAAGACGACGATGACTATTCCTGTGTTGTTATCGAGGATGACCAGGTGAAAACTACTGCCAGACTCCACGTAGAAGGTCAGTCTCAATATTCAATTCATGTATTTTATGTAATATTGTAAAATTGAATATTTATGTCTAGCACTGGCGGTTTGTTAAGGTTATTTAAATTCCATGTTGCAGGTGCCCCACTTGAACTTCTGAAGAAACTGGAGAGTGTTGAAGTCCCTGAAACATATTCTGGAGAATTTGAGGTTGAAGTGTCTCGTGAAGATGCTGAGGGAACATGGTACTTTGAAAACAAGGAGATCACTCCCAGCTTGAAATATGTTGTGTCCTCTCGCCGTGGACGTCACGGTTTGTCTGTGAAAGATGTCAAGAAGGAAGATCAGGGCAAATACTCTTTCAAAGTTGGAGATTTGAGCACAAGTGCTTCTCTGAAGATGAAATGTGAGTAACCACAATTAGGAGATGAACCAATGATATGTTTTAATTCATACACTCACTAATTATGGTACTTTTGCTTTGTTCTAGTGCGTCCTGTTACACTGATGCAGGGCCTCACTGACCTGACTGTCTGTGAGGGTGATATTGCTCAGTTTGAGGTGCGCTTCTCACAAGAGAATGTTGAGGGAACATGGATGAAAAATGGACAACCTCTGTCTGCTTCCAACAAAATTCACATCGTCGTTGACAAACTCATTCACAAGCTGCTTATTGAAGACACTAACAGAGATGATGGTGGGACGTATTCATTTGTTGTTCCAGCCCAGGATATTTCTACATCAGGAAAACTTAACATTCAAAGTAAGTTTTCTTAAAGAATCCTTCATGTGTTACTTGTAATACTTAAACTACTGGCCTCTTATATATATGTATGACATGCAACACATCAAGCCCAGTTCATTGCACATGAAGTAAAGCTAATTTTATCACAAGGCAAAATCATTTTACTAACTACTACTTTAGTATGCTCACAATTCTTTAACTACTAAACCCATTTTTGTTTGATTGCACCTTATGTTGTATCAGTAAATTAGTGAATATCGGTATCACAGCTTGTACTTTATGCATGATTGATACGCGGCTGAAGCGGTGTTTGCGGTATGCATTAAGATTTCAAAGAAGAGCCCTGTCTATCCTTTTAACTATGTAAGTTCATCGTTTTAAATGTTAACATTATTTATTTATTTATTTATTTATTTATATTACAGCCATTGGCATTGTGACCCCACTCAAGGACGTTACTGTAGTTGAGGGCACAAAAGCCGTCCTGGAGACCAAGATCTCTGCAGCTGACATCACCTCTGTGAAATGGTACCAAAACGAGAATAAGATGGCAGCAAGTGACAGAGTCCACATGGTGGCTAAGGGAACCAAACAACGTCTGGTGTTTAGCAGGACATATGCATCTGATGAGGGACACTATAAGCTGTTTGTTGGCAAAGCTGACACAAGCTGCAATCTTACTGTTCAAAGTAGGCACCTCTGTTTTTTTACACACTTTCACTCCACAAACTCAATCTTTTGGCTTAATGGTAATTGAATGTATAACCTTTTTTACTTTGTAGAAATTTCCATTGTGAAGCATATGGAGGAACGTGTTTGCACTGAGACCCAGAATGTGACTTTTGAGGTGGAGTTGTCCCACCCTGGTATTGATGCCCTCTGGACTCTGAAGAAACAGCCACTCAAAGCAGGTGCCAAATACAAGATGGAGTCCAAAGGCAAACGTTACAGCCTTACAATCATCAATGCCATGAAAGACGAGGAAGGGGAATATACCTTTGCAGCTGGTGAAAAGACATCCAGTGCAAAGCTTATTGTTTCAGGTACTTTGGGTTAACACATTGAATCAAAATAACATTTTCACTACTGATTTGACAGTCCAGCCAACTGAAAATGAGTTTTGAGTTGTTTTTGTTTAGTGCTTTTCATTTAATTTCTTTTATGATGTTATTGGATTACCACAGATGTGTTTCAGATAATGCTTGACTAACATTCCATGCACTACTGTGATTATACAGGTGGTGCTGTCAACAGACCCCTTCGTGACCAGACTGTGGCAGAATCTCAGAGTGCTGAGTTTGAGTGCGAAGTCGCCAATGCCAGTGCTAAGGGCAAATGGCTGAAGGATGGCCAGCCTGTTGACTACAGTGATAATGTCCACAGCGAGGACAAGGGTGCTGTGAGGCGCCTTGTGATAGTCATCACCAGACCACAGGACGTTGGTGAATACACCTACCAGGTGGCCAACTCTAAGACATCTGCACATCTCAAAGTTGAAGGTACTTGTAGACTTTCATTCATCATCAATGTGAGTTGATATTTTTGTTGTTGTTTAGGCGCTGGTCCTAATGCTTAATATCTTTCAATAGCTGTGAAAGTCAAGAAGACTATGAAGAATGTGAACGTTATTGAAACACAGGAAGCAGAGTTTAACCTTGAACTCACCCACGAAAATGTGAAAGGTTCTCAGTGGACCAAGAATGGCGTGGAAATTATTCCAGGTGACAAATATGAAATCACAATGGATGGCATGATGCACTCCCTGAAGATCAAGAACTGCAACCTTCAAGATGAATCGGTCTATGCATTCAAACTGGGAAAACTCACTGCTAATGCCAGGCTGAATGTTGACAGTAAGTAGAACAATAGCATTATAGTAGATTCAAGATTCAATAAATGTATTTGATAAAATAAATAAATACTAACAAACTAGAAAATGCAAAAAATGCAAAAAACTGCTGTGTATAGCATTACGTACAGCAGATTATTCAGATTATTCAGATTATTCAGATTATTCAGATTATTCAGATTACACAGACTAACAGTATTCGAGTTGAAAACCACTTACTTGGTTAGATGTTAGCTTAGAGTATATGACAGTCAGTACAAATACATTGTCAATTCAATATTGATCAACATTCTTTGTTTTAATACAGTACTGCAGAATGATACTCAGAACACACTAATGAACACTTAACAACCAATGCAAGCTTGAAGTAAAGAAAATCAAAGTTGTTGAAACCCATTTTAAAGTTAACCAATAATGATAAGGGAGAAACAAGATGTCTACTGAATTTGCATTCTTACAGAACTTGATGATGCCAATCATATTATCCTAAGACAGATCTATTTATCAGTTTTAATTCTGAACTGGCAGCAACAGCTAGAGGCCTCAGTTAATGATAATAGGTCAAATTTGATGGTGATATATACTGAAGAATAAAAGAGTCAGCCCTTCACATGATCCGTTTTAGACAGAACTTAGGTTAGAATCTTAATTTTCCCACAGCACAGCTCAGGTCTAAAAACAGAGGTCTAACAGCACAGCTAAGTTTCACAGATGTTACAGCACAGGTATGATTCAAAGGTATGAATGGTTGACAAATATGATTCACAAGTATACAAGTTCCATATAGTATAGTCCTCACACAACAATATAGTTCTCAGAATGTCTCAGTGTAGATCTCGGATAAGTCTCAGTATGGTTAAATGTTATGTGCACAGATATGTTGAGATATGTTCACATGTTTGTAAGAATGTATGTCAGTAGGTGTGTTGCTAGCAACATTGTCAGAGATGTATGGTTGACAGGTGTGCACATAGACAGGCACACACGTAATGTATACATTACACAGTCATCACCACTGGTCTGGTCTGGTCTGGAACCTAAAAGGCAAAAGCAAACAAGTTTAACAGTTATACCAAAACAATACAAGGAATGTCTGCAATTGTCCAACAGTAGCCTATTCATGGCTTTCATAAGGTCCCTTTCCACAGGAGTATTAAACAAGCACCAATGCATTTATAATCTAGGTGCTTGATTGTATACACCTGTGGAAAGGGACCTGATGAAACCAATCAATATCAATAGACAAACTATGATAGCATACCGTGATAGTGTTTACTTAGGCTACGTAAGAATCAGGAGCATAGAATGAAAACGTAGCCATGGCCTATTTGATACACAAACAAGCGGTGTATCCTACAACGTTAGAAATTTGGTAAAATAAAAACAGGAGCATATTTGTCAATAAAACTAAGGAAATGGTAGTGGATTACAGAAGGCAGCAGCAGAACTACAGTTACACCCCACTAATGATCAGCGGGCAACCTGTAGTGAGAGTCACAAGTTTTAAATACCTTGGTGTCCACATTACTGAAAACTTAACATGGACTGTTAACACTCAATATGTTCCGAAGAAGTCCAGACAACGACTCTACTTCCTTCGTCAGCTAAGGAAATTCAAAGTTTCTACATCCATCATGAAGGCCTTCTACACTTCAGCGGTTGAGAGTGTTCTAACTGGTAGCATCATCACCTGGTATGGGAACTCCACAGTTAGAGATTGTAGTACTCTGCAGAGAGTAGTGTGCTCAGCTGAACGTACTATAAGAACTCAACTCCCTGCTCTACAAGATATCTATTCCAGAAGAGTACTCCTAAGAGCCCAAAAGATTCTGAAGGACTCTTCTCATCCTAACAATGGATTATTCCTACCGCTGAAATCAAGAAGACGCCTATGTAGTCACAAAGCCAGAACTGAGAGACTCAGGAGAAGTTTTTATCCCCAGGCCATCCGAACTCTGAACTCACACTATACTGACTTTGCACACATTCACTACTCAGCACACATGACCCCCCCCCCCCACACACACACACCTACGTGACTTTTAGCACTTTTACATCCCTCTCCCTATGCTCCAGACCTTTTATTTATTTTCTTATTTCATCACACGTCAGAACACACACACACACACACACACACACACACACATACACTTACATCATCACTGTCATCACCTCACATACATACAGCACACTGCTTGCTACAGTAAGCCTCCTCTACTCCTTGCTGCACACTGCCCCCCCCCCCCCTACATACACAGCACATTGTCTTCAGGATCTCCAACACACATCCTCTACATACTTACAGCACACTGCCCCCACCTACCCAAACACACACACTACACACACACACACACAGTCACTGCTCCACTCCCCTCCCGCCCACACACATATCTTCACTGTCATCACTCACATACATCATACATACAGTACTCTGCTTGCAATAGTAAGTCCCTTCACCATACTTGCCCCACCACCCCTCTCCCCTACATACACAGCACATTATTTCATCAGGAAGCTTCTCCAACACACATCCCCAATCCCCTTTATGATTCTAAATTTGCCATAGATCAGCAATGCCTACTTTCCCTACACAACCTAGGTTGTGTAGTCCTGGTAATTTGCTCGGCACATCAGATCACTTTGTGTAGGGCTAGAGTGTTACTATTGCTATGCTATGTTTCCAGAATTTACACACTATTATGGCAGAGTAGAAGTACTAATGAAGTACTTGTAATTGTAAAAAGAAAGATGAAAAGAAAGATTTTGCTACCAATATGCAAAGGCTAGACAAGTATACCTTCACACCTTGCAGTTTCTTATGAAACTTAATCTAAATTATCCTCTGTGCAACAGAATGCAGCAATCAAATATTTTGGTCATCAGTCTTTACTTCTGTTAGCTGTTTGTTTGTTGTGAAAATACAAATAAAGCTGGCTGTGGGTAGCTTCTGCTTTCCTTAAAAAAGTGGTGGTGCATTAGCTAAGTGACCAAGTTTAGTGACTAAGTGGCTAAATGACTAACAGAAATTTGCTCCCTCATTTTCTGCCTTTTACGGAAGGATAAACAGGCATGCTGTATGTTAGAGATACAATGTGGGTAAAATGTGGAGCTTGCAGTTATGTATAACCTGCTTATTGTTAATTTTCTTTAGCAATCAAATTTGTAAAGAAGCCCAAGGATGCAACCTCTCTCTTGGGTGGCACTGCCTCCTTTGAGCTGAGTCTGTCCCACGATGACATCCCTGTGAAATGGATGTTTAACAACACTGAAATCAAGCCCAGCGCAGACTACCAGATTCTGTCTGAAAGGAAATCTCACAAATTGGTCGTGCAGAATGTGACTTCAAACAGAGCTGGAGAGTATTCAGCTGTTGTTGGAAAATTGCAGTGTAGTGCAAACCTACATGTTGAATGTAAGTTTTTCAAAGAAATAATAATATGTACTGTATATGGGCAACAATTTTTTTCACACCAATGGACAGATTATTAAGCATTTTCTACTCCTCCAGCTTTGAGAGTGACCAAGCCCCTGAAGAATCTGGATATTCCTGAGACTCATGTGGCGACCTTTGAGTGTGAAGTGTCACACTTCAATGTCCCATCCACTTGGCTGAAGAATGGTGTGGAGATCGAGATGAGTGAGAAGTTCAGAATTGTGGTGCAGGGAAAGCTCCACCAGCTCAAGATCATGAACACCAGCAGAGATGACGCATCAGAGTACACCTTTGTCTGTGGAAATGACAGAGTCTCTGCAACACTGACAATTAGCCGTAAGTTTGACTTCCTCAAAGCCATGTAACAATTTACAGTGGTAACATCCAACATCCCATAAACCCATAACATTTTGAATTCATTCTTTTTTTCCCACAGCCATTTTGATCACCTCCATGCTTCAAGACCTCAATGCCCAGGAGAAGGACACTATTACATTCGAGGTCAATGTCAATCATGAAGACATCTCTTACAAATGGTATAAGAATGGTGTGGAAATTCGGTCCACAGATAGGTGCCAGACCCGAAGCAAGCAACTCACTCACTCTCTCACCATACGCAACGTGCACTTTGGTGACAGTGCAGACTACAAGTTTGTTGCCGGATCTGCTGAAACATCTGCAAAACTCTATGTTGAAGGTAACGTAACATCTAAAACAATATTTCATAGAAGATTTTGCACCTGCCGTGCATTTTGTAATGTTATGTGTTTTATGCCCCAGCTCGTGTGATTGAGTTCAAAAAGCACATCAAAGACATCAAGATTACTGAAAAGAAGAGGGCTACCTTTGAATGTGAAGTGTCTGAGCCGAATATCCATGTGATTTGGATGAAAGACGGACAGGAACTTGAAATGTCTGAAAGGTATTTCACACCATATGTAGTCTTGGAAAAAAGAACATTTGTTGTTTAGTAATAGTAGTCCTCTTTAATTGTTATTGTTATCTCTTGTGTAGGTGCAGATCTGCCTCCGATAACTTCCAGCACTCCCTGACAATTCAGTCAGTGCGTATGTCTGATGCTGGAGAGTACTCTGTGGTTGCTGGTGCAAACATGTCAAAGGGTCGCCTCACCGTGGAGGGCCGCGATGTTGTCATCAAAGAACCTGCTGAGACAGACATCACAGTAATAATCACTTCAGTACAAGCTAAAGTTTTTAAAAAAAGGCTCTTTTCATTCGCACTGTTCTAAGATCTGACTATTTGTTTTAGGTTGTTGAGAAGTACAGAAGCACATTTGAGTTTGAAGTCAGTGAGGATGACATTGAGGGACGCTGGCTGAGGAATGGAACTGAGATCAATTTTGTCTCAGAGGTGCGGTTCAACTATGTGGCTATTAGAAAGACCCACCGTCTGACAATCACTGAGACATACAGAACTGATGCTGGGGAGTACACCTTTATTGCTGGCAAGAACAGGAGTGTGGTCACGCTTCATGTCATGAGTAAGTATGATGAAAAGTGAGCTTCAACATCTTCAAAGTTATTTGGTCAGTTCTCAGCATGATCCCTGGCCTTTCAGAGCTACTGAGAATGATTATATTTTCTGAAAGGTCAGGATTTCTGCACCATTGGCTGTTACCAGTTTGTTTGGTGATTTTCTTTGCTGAGTTTTTTCTTCTAATATCCTCTTATTTAGCCGCAGAGCTTCCTCAGGTTGTTAGGCAGATGCACCCACTGAAGGTGGTGTCCGGCAGAATGGCACGCTTCTCGGTTGAGGTCAAGGGCACCCCAGAGCCCCAGGTGACCTGGTTTAAGAACAGTCAGCAAATGTATCATGGGGCTGAGTGCAGCATCTTTAAAGATGGTGGGGAGCACACTCTGATGCTCAGTCAGGTGTTCCCAGAGGACGCAGCTGTCTACAGCATTGTGGCAAAGAATGATGCTGGAGAGGCCACAAGCTCTGCTGCTCTCCATGTTGAAGGTAAGATTTAAAATGGCTTCACTGTCTCTGTCTGCAGAATAAGTAAGCAGTTTAGTCATACTAGCTTTATAGCCAAACAGATAAAAAAATGCATGCAGAATTTAAAATAAATGTAAAGAAATATATAATTGTGTGGAATTCTAAAATCAATTACCTCTTGTCATTTATTTTCAGTGCCAGAGGTGATTACACCTATTTCACCTCCCCAACTTGTTTTCCCAATCTCCGACATGACTGTTGATGAGGGAGATTGTGCAAAATTCAAGTGCAATTTTACTGGAGATGGTAAGACATTGCATGTTATTAAATTATTAACAAAATCATGGAAAGTCAGAGAAAGTTTACTGATCTGACTCCTCTCCCTCTTTCAAATCTGTAGACTTGATTATCACCTGGCAGTGCAAAGGCCAGGAGATCCAGAAGTCAGCCTCCTTCAAAATGACTCAGTATGATGATTATATCCAGCTGGAAATTTCCAGAGTTTTCCCCGATGATGAGGGAGAGTACACATGTGTTGCCCGCAACTCTGCAGGAACAGCCTCATGTTCTGCCAAGTTAACTGTTCAGGGTGAGTTCCTGGTATCTTAAATGTATTTAATTACTTGAGTATCTACATAATGTTCCTCTATTTGCATCTGTAAAATATACAGATCACTCTTTGTTTATATTCATTTTTGCAAGTGTGTAGGTACTGACTTGCACCCAAATCATGGAAGAATTTGCATGATAAGTTGCACCTGAGAAAAAGAAAGCAAAAAAAATAATGCATCTCACTCCACTGTTTGGACATTATGATCAAAATTGTTGTTTTCCAATGGGAAACTTCTTTACATGGCAAAAAAACAAAAGAATTAAAAGTGCTCAAGTGCTGCATGTCTCACCAAGTCTATCCAAATAGCACGTTGATAGTAAAAAATAAGCTAATTGGTGACTTTCATTGAGCCCACCTCAAGCTGCTTGATGCCTTTCGGAAAAGTGGCTTGATTCCACCCTGGTGTATCTTGGTTGCCAAATCCAGATGTATGCTTCTAAAGTCAACAAAGACTGCTGTCTTTCATTTCGATGAGAAGACAAACACTGCCAGACTAATCATAGTCGGTGCTTTTTCTAAGCATGCTAGACAATGAATGCATATCAATATTGCTGGACAGGCCATTTACACAGCTACTCTTGCGCTAAACAAAAGCTGTTAAACTGAATTGTGGTCAGATTAACGCATCTTCATCAGGACGTCTCTTTTGAATCTTCACATATCTGGGACATCTTCTTTTTGTTTATGGTTTCTTATTAACAGTGTAACAGTGTTTTGGATGTTATTTCAGACATTTTGACATTTATTTTGACATTGCATCGATATTGCAACATTGCAATTGAGTCTGTTTGCTTAATAACTCATTTGATGCTGTGAAATAATCTTTCAACATCAAAAGCACCAACCAGATTTGGTGCTACAATGCATCTTCCATCTTCATTCATGACCTCCTTTTCATCAAAGCTCTCCAGTCATAAACTCACAAATGATTTTTATAAAGTGCCTAATTTCATTTTTTTCACCGCTCAGATGTCAAAGCTCTAGATAGGCAAACTATGTTGAGCACTGGAAGCTCTCTTGTGGAGAGTGCGGAGAAAGTTCCTGGAAGTCCAAGCTTGACTCTGAAAATGAGTGATATCAGAGTGAGCGCTGGTGACCTGGCTCAGTTCAGCTGTTCCTTTGATGGACAGCCATTCACTGATATTATGTGGGATCATAATGGACGCAAAGTTACAGTCACAGAGAGGGTGAACTGTGCTCAAAATGGAGATTTGCTGTCTCTTACCATTCACAATGTCCAACTGACTGATGAGGGGAACTATCGGTGCTCAGTAAAAAATAATAATGGTGAAAACAGAACTTCTGCACAGCTCAGAGTGGAAGGTGGATATTTTCATATTTTCCCTTTGTGGTCCATCCCATCCCATCCTGCTGGTGCTATTTAAACATTTAATATTTTCCTTGAAGCTATAACCTATTGTAATATTTTTAATGTAATAACCAATTTAATAAATACAGGATCATCCATGACAAGCCTGGCTTAACATCATTTCCCCATCACACTAACTCCTTGTTTAGTGCTAAAATACCCTCTCATTGGTGGATTTAATACCTAATAAATTTCCCTAACTTTATTCTCACCCAGCTAAAGAAGCAAACCCCAGTGCAGAAACTCCTGTACCTTGTGATTCTCAAAGTAAGGCACCTAAAAGTGACAGAGAGTCCACTATACAGACCTCTGAGCAAGAAAAACAGGAGACCTTAAAGAATCTTGGATCTCTTCCACCCTCCCAAAGAATGCAGTGGCATATAAGCAGCCATTATTTCCCTGACGTTGTTCCCTATGAAGAAAGGGGTATATATGGTGCCATTCTACCAGAGCTCCTTCTGAAACTTGCCCCTGAAACTCTTGCCAAACAGACAGATGACGTGGTGTCACCATTTTATGTTGTAAAAGCAGCACCCTCTCCATTTGTTCTTTGGCTCCATGATCTGTTAATTCTCGAAGAGCCTTTGTCTTTTTCAATGAGACATGATGGCCCCATCTGCTGCTTAAATGTAAAGAATGGGGGCATTGGTCAATGGGGGACCTGCACTTGCAAAATTATCAATGCAGCAGGAGACTGTGCGTGCAGCATTCCCCTCAAACTGAAGACAGGTTGGCAATTGCATGCTTTAGTCCTTACCAGTCAATTTCTGAACTTGGACACTCATTAGATTTCTTCACTATTCACATCTTTGGTAGTGACATCTTGGATGGATATAAACCCACACAAAAACACAGGCTGTAAGCAGTTCACATAGGAATACTTGGTTGAATAGTTGGCCCCTTTGGAATAATGCATTTCCTATTATAGACAAAACTCACTTGTTCACACTTAAATTTAGGTGGCATGAATGGCTTACATGTCTTCTCTAAAATGTTTTTTTATTTTCTTTACAGCAGCTAAAGTGGAAGAGGCTGACCAAGGAGAAGGAAGAGGTAATTGCATATTTAAAACATAAAAATATTGTGCAAACATAATTGTCTGCATTTGTATTAAGTGCTATTTTTTCTGAATGATTCCGGTGACTGCAGTGTTAAATATGTGTTGTTAAGGGCTCACATGTACAGAAATGGTGTATCCTGTGTTGACAAGTTTGTATTCATAGTTGACACTTATAACCATCAATATTATAAACATGACATTTAAGTGCCTACTGGAGGACAGTGTAATACACATCATGTAATTTTGTGTCAGATATTTCATTTTGTATATTTGTGTTATACTTCTTTTAAAAAGAAGATATATTCTTCAAATCTGTGCATGTTAGCTGGAATGTAACATGATTACATGACAGAATTGTATATCAGAATGGATTGTTACATCATTTAGTAAATAATGTGTGTTAAAAGAATTATTTTTTGCTCAGCCTTTTCTAGCTTGGCTGTTTCAACAGAAGAGGAAAAACACGACCACATAAGCATGAAAGAGAAACACACAACATTTGATCTTGAGCCAGAGTCAAAAAGCTATGTTAGTACTCTTTCCCAAAAAATAGAGAAACCAGTATTTATAACCAAACTCTCACCTGCAATTGTTTCTGTTGGGGACACTGCCAAGTTTACTGTCATTGTATCTGGATTCCCAAAACCAGACGTTCAGTGGCAGCACAATGGCCAAGTCATTGTTTCTTCATCGGTTTACAAGTTTATTCAAGAGAGAGATGAGTACACATTAATAATAACCAAGGTGCAGGAAGAAACCGAAGGAGAGTACTCATGTATCATGCGCAATGAATATGGCGAGTCAAAATGTTCAACTTACTTGCATGTGAAAGTGAAAGACTCAAGGCAGTTAGAGAAACCCAAAGGACAACCTCCCTCTTTTACAAAAGAAATTGACTCAGTGCAGTGTACAGTTGGAGGCCAGGCACATTTTCAGTACAGAGTAACAGGAACACCGCTGCCTGAAATTCAGTGGTTGAGAGGTGGATATCAAATTCATCCTAGCAAGTACTGTGTAATAATGAACAATCCAGATGGCTCTGGTTTTATGATGATGACAAGCCTTCAGCAGGAAGATAGTGGTCTCTACACTTGCAGGGCATTCAACTTATTTGGAGAGGCTTCATGCATTGCTGAACTTATTATCTTCCAAGAGACTGTTGCTGTACCATGGCATCAAGAACAGGTTGTCACTCAAAAACAAAAAAGTTACAAAGTTTCAGTGACTGAACAATCAACTGAGTCTCGCCTGTACATGGTAAATATACCAGGTGAAGTCAGAGAAAACCAGCAGGCAAGACGTCAGATGATCTACACCATTGGCACTGAGGATACACAGACTGTTGCCAGTGAGCAAGTTGACACCTTAAGAGAGATAGATTTTTCTGCTGCCACCATTCATAAGGAACAAGTGACCCATCAGGCTGCAGTCTTGCAGTCTCATGAGGTGCAAGAGAGAGTGACAATGGGTCCAACCATACCACAGCCAGCTGTAGCCATCTCTGCTAAGCAGATGCACACTGTTTCCCTCACATCTGCCGTTGAGGAAAACCTAGGTTTCATAGAACAACACTCGGAACGAATCAAAAGCCCTGAGGTTACTGAGTTAGAGTATGACAGGGAACTGCCTTCGAAGTTGATGTCTGCCACCTCTGAGAACATAACTGGATTCTCAATGGTAAGAGCTGAATCTTTTACAGATAGCAAAGAGGAACAAACAGAAACAACAGAAGAACCAAAATACCCTGTCAGTGGCTGTCAAGTAGAAACCAGATTTCCTTTATTGAGAGAACAGTATCAGAATATCCCTCAACCCGAAGAAGAGAAAGGTTTTACAATTACTGAAGGGGTCAAATTGTTATATTCTGCTACTTCCTCAGAGAATTGGCCAGTTTCAGAGGGCCATACATCTGACCTTACTGCTTCGGAAACCACTCAAGGTGTAGTTGGTAATGAGTTAAAAAAGCCAACACTTGCAGGAGTCAGTGAGGTAAAGCATGTGTTGTCTAAAGAGAAGGGATTTGAGGTACATAGGCCAAAAGAGGAGATAGCTGGTCTTTTTAAAGACAAATTATTCCTATCAGCTTTAACTGCAGAAGAGAAGCTAGAACTCAAATCTGACCCTGTTGGCAAAATACAAGGAATAGAAAGTGCTGAATCAGTTACCACACAGAAGGAAAAAGAGCAGATTTTACACTTGCAGGTGATTAGTGATCAAGACGTTCTACTTTCAGAGGGCAGGTTTACCTGTGAGAAACCAGCCCAAGAACAGGCCGATATCAGGAAGAGTCCTACACTGCGCCACTCAGCTTGTACAAACGAACAGAAAACTGTCATTTGTGAGGACTCGGCAGAGTTTTCATCTGAAAGGACCACTTTGACTCTGCAGCCTAAGAAAGAGCCCACTGGAACTTTACATCTTCAGTCTATTCAAGCAGAATGGCCATTAACCAAAGAGGCTATACTTACAACACAGAAACCAGATGAGCACTCTGCTAGGAAAAGGCAAGGAAAAGCTCAGAAACGTGCCGTAAATGTAGAGGAAAAAATGGAGCTTACAGCAGATTACATCAAAGATCTAGATGTATCAGTTGCAGACATTAAGTCTAATTATAAAAAAGAACCCAAACCTCAAAATATTCTTCAAGTAATTTCAGAGCCTTTGGTGCTCCCGAAAGAAACACCATTTGCCTGTGACATTGACCAACAGAGAGCTTTAGGCCAAAAGGAAGATCGGTGGAATATAGTGCACATAACATCTATCTCAGACAGACAAGTTCTTGAGGAGGGCCACACTGACCAGCTGAAGACAGCAGAAAAATGCACTTGTGAGATGGGAGTAGAGCCCAAGATGCCAACACAACCTTTACACATAGAAGAAAAGGCTGTTTCCACAGAGAGCAGTGTTGCACTGGAGTCTACAGAGCAGGATTTTGCTGTTCAGATTCAAGAGGGACAGTCAGTGAGACAGTCATTATTAATGGAGGAAAAGCATGTTATGATCGGGGAAATATCCAAGCACACACCAGAGTTTGAGTCAACAAAAGTTCATGCTACTACACAGCCCAAAAGACCCCTGTTTATCTCTGAGTCCAGAGATAGCAAAACTCTTCCCAAAGAGCTGACATTTATCATTCCTGCACCCAAACCGCATAGCCTAGACATCCGTTATCAATTAAAGACTGCCCTCCAGTCGGCAGTGGCTCGCGATCAACAGCTTATTTTGGCCGATGTTGTGAAGAAACTTGATGTTGTGGAAGTTAAAGAACCCATAATACGCAAAGAGCCAAAATTCACCATGTTCACCTATCTCATCACTACCACAAGCACACCCATTGATATATGTTTTGCGTTTGAGGGTGACTACCCTCAGACTGCAGATCTGAAGAATGAACTTCAGGCAGCATTTTATTCTATAGTATATCAAGAACACCAGGTTCTGACCTCAGCACAGCCTGGGACCTTAGAAATGGACAGACCACAAAGGTTACAGGTCAAGAGTGCTTCCAGGAAGGAGATGCTTACATCTGTGGTGGGGACGGTGCAGACCGCAGAGAGTGTCTCTGGTATCAAATCTGCAAGAATGCAGTCAGCTGCAGTGAAGACAGAAGCTAAAACCTCCTTTGAAACTATTGTAGCTCAGGAACAACCTTTGGTACAGGAAGCCATGCAGATTTCTAAACCAGAAATCAGATCAATGACAGTAAATGGCAGTGAGAGAGATGTAGGTGCTGCAGATATAACTACAACTGTACCATGTGCCCCTATACCCATTGAGCAACCTGTAGATGTTTTTGTACAAAGAGAGTTGAGAGAGGAATTTCTCTCTGAAGAAATTACAATTAGTAAGACAGTAGAGCACATTGCAAATTACCCTATCATTGAAAAACCCCTGAATGACATGTCTGTAGAGGAGGACAGTAAAGTTACATTTTCAGTGACTATAAAATGTGTTAAGAATGTAAACTGGCTCTTCAATGGAAAATTGGTTAAATCTGGCGTCGAGTTCAAATGTTCCAAATTTCGTGACACATACATGTTAGCAATCGACAAAGTTAAGAAGGACAAGCATCAAGGAGAATATGTCTGTGAGGCCGAGAATGAAGCTGGCAAGACCTCCACATCCTCAAGGCTCACAGTTATATCAAGAGGTTGGATTATGGAGATGTTTTAATATCACAGTTTCTCAAGGTTTTACTTTAATCTTTGGCGTTTACCATTAGATCATCACTAATTCATGGATGAAAATCCATATCACCTTCACATTCCTACTCTCTTGGTTTCATATAATTTTTCCCACTATTTCTCTTCACTGCCAGGTATTCATCACTCCTACAGTAGATTTCACTCTTCGCCACTCTCTAAATCACTTTGTTTCACCCATCAATTTTAGCATGCTTTGAGGTTTCATATAATTTCATTACTCTTCATCAACTCTTCATTTTCTTCATTCCCTCACAATAACAGTTCTTTTCACAGTCACCCTGGATTACTAGAGTGTGTATTCATTCTTTTCCCAGTTATGCAAGATGTCATCTTTCCAGCCTGGGTAACTTTGCTTTTTCTCTTCCTCCACAAAACAGTGCCACCTGTTTTCAGGCGCAAGATCCAACCCTTTGAGGTCAATGTTGGTGATCTTGCCAAGTTTGACTGCGAGATTGAAGATGCTCCAAATGTCAACTTCAAATGGTTCAAGTCTAGCACAGAGATTCATCAGGGTGAGCAGTACAGGATCATCAGCACTCAACATAAGTCCTCGCTGGAAGTCCTGAAGACCACCAATGCTGACAGCGGTGAATTTACCTGCAAAGCCACCAACCAGAATGGCAGTGACAGGTGTTCAGCTTACCTCACTGTGTCTGGTAAGTTAAGTGTTTATTTTCTGACGCAAGCCGCCGTGTTTGCAGGCCGTGGATACTGGATAGTCTGGCATTGTTGGCAATTCTGTTCATGTTGCAGTTTTTGGAGTGTGTGCGTGTGCTTTGCCATAATGTCTTTGTGAGGCATCTCACAGATTTATTTGAATGGGTTAAACTCTGATCTTTCTTGGGAAAGGGAAGGATTTTCACAGAAAGGATTATGTGCAACAAATACAGTTTATTGTCCTATGCTTTGATCTTTTGTAGAACTCCTCCCTCCAACTTTTGTTACTAAGCCTGATCCTATGACGGTCTTTGTTGGGAAACGAGTACAGATTCAACTCTTAGTTACAGGAGCTTCACCTATGGATGTTTTCTGGCTCAAAAACAATGCTACTATCTCAGAGAGCACCAACTACAGAATATTTTATGAAAAAAACAAGCATTCTCTTGAAATCTTAAGACTTAGGCAAACTGACAGTGGTGTGTATGTGTGCAAAGCTTCAAACACCATTGGTACATCTATGTGCACAACGGAAGTAACAGTCATTGACAAACCGAATTTTGTGAGAACATTTGACTCAGTTTATGTAGCTGTGGGTAACCCACTGCATCTTGAGAGTCAGGTTGATGAAGACATGGGTGTGACTCTTACCTGGACTAAGGATAACAAGAGGCTTCACAACACTGTGGACTGTAAACTCTCTTTTGAAGACAAGATTGCCAGTCTTGACATTCTTCAGGCTAACCTCAAAGACACTGGAAAATATCTTTGTACAGCAACAAATGATGCTGGAAGCACAGAATACTCTTGCGTGGTTATGGTCCAAGGTAAGTGCATATCCGTGCCCAGCGTACTATTTTACTACTGTGTAAAATGTCTAAGAGTTTATATTTTTCAAGAGCAAACTGTATGCTACTGCTGTACAACACACAACAACATTGCTCCAAAGGACAATGCATCAGTGTTTCCCACAGTATTGAATTCCATTTGTGGTGGTTGGTTTGCAGAATTAACTTGAATACAATAGTTTTAACAAACTAGCACAGCGTGGTTATGATGCTAACCAGATTTAAGCACAATTTAGTACAACCTGGAAAATCATTGTGTGGTGGTCAATGTTGATATTGTGGTGGGCCGCCACAAATACGTCAATGTATGGGAAACACTGATGCATATGTCAGTGGGTATACAGGTAATAGATTTGATGTACTGTAACACTGAGTTACATGACATGGCATGATTTATTTCTGATACAACACATGTTGGTTGGTTGGTTGATTGTTTGAAGGAAGGCAGTGTCAAAAAACAATGATTTTAATTAGGCTATATTCTGATATAAAGTACATAGATGTAAAAGGATGCTATGACAATGGTTTCACAAAATGCGTGAATGAGTTTGATTACCTGAAGGGTGAGGATTTTGAAAACAGCTCGACAGATTTGCTTGGATGGATTTTGTCAGAGGTTAGATGGTATGTTTTATGAGATTTAAAATGATTAGCCCAGGTCTTACAGGCATTTCATATTAGTCAAATCATGATTAAGTCAAGTTATGTATAAGCCATACAACAAAGAATATTATTATTTGTAATTTCAATTAGTTGGATTTCAGTTACTCTGTTTTAATGTATTGATTGGTTCTGGGTAGTAGCTGTGTGCTGTGTTAGACTACAAGAGACACAAAATATTCCGACCATAGTCTGGTGGTGAACAGAATAGGCCTACAGCTCCACATTCAAATTACATTTTCAAAAAGTTGTTACTGTAGAGTGTACTTGTCCTTTACTGAGGGGTAGATTGGCTTTGAGATTTAGCTTGACTTTTAGTTTGGAGCATCTTCAGATTGTGTCTGCTGTGCATTGTTGTCGGATAATGCTATCTAGACTATGATGCTATTGAATTTGAAAAAATATTGTTACTCATAGGACAATATAAACCTTGCAACATATCAGTCATGGTGAATATGGACAGAAATTAATCTATGACATCAAAAACCATTATGTTATTGCTATTATGCCATTATGTTTTCGCTAAATAGCGAAAAAGGTGACAATGCAATACATCTTGCTTATTGAGTGAATTAATGTTCATCATGCACTCCTTTTTGCAGTGCTAAAATGTCTATATTATGACCTGAGAGTATATCTCACATTATTGATTTCCAGAACCACCCCAGTTCACAATGAAACTGCCAAGCACACAATTTCTTAAGCTCCATGAGCCACTGCGTCTTGAATGCAAAGTCAGTGGCTCACCCTCTTTAAGGATCAACTGGTACAAATATAACAACAAGGTTGATTCTGGACACTACAGCAAATCATTCGTTGACTCAGTAGCAGTCCTTGAATCGAAGACCACTGGATTTGAAGACAGCGGAGTCTTTACTTGTGAAGTACAGAATGATACAGGAACTGCCAGTTGTAGCAGCAACGTTGTTGTCAAAGGTCAGAGATGATTGTGAATTTTTTGACATCCAACTTGATTTGGATGGTATCAAGGGACTTTCACATTTCAAATCCTGGATGTTATATCTCTACATAAGGAATGAATCCCTTCATACTGGATGTCTTGTGTTATGCTGATGTTAGAATTTAGCATTTATTCTCAATATGATGTTGAGCCTTTTGTGCTGAACTCAGGGGCGTTTCTAGACTTTCAGGACAACCTGGGCTTAGCCCGGCTGGACCGGATGTAAATGTAAAGATTAGCTGAGGATTTTTTTTATATATATATACAGTACATAAAATGTGTTATTATAGTAGACAACAGACTACATTAGACTGCCCAAAGTATTTATTATTGAATTACTAGGTACATACACGTTTAAGTGTGAGGTTGCATGTAATGTATCATTAAGCAAATGTTCTGCACCTCCTTCTGTTGATCTCCCTTCTCTCTCCATCATCTGACTGCTCTTTTGTTGTTTGATCTATGCCAGAGATCTACCAAAAAGACAGTAAAATGTTTGATGTTAAAATGGGATTGCACACACACAGAGAGAGAGAGAGAGAGAGAGAGAGAGAGAGAGAGAGAGAGAAAAGCATGAGAGAAAAATCATGGAATCAGATCAGTGTTGGCCTGGCCTTAATTGCCTTCTTACGTACTTCCGCTCGATTTTCATCTCCCTCCACGACTCCGTCTGGGATTCCGGCCATTGGCCTCGTTCGCAGCGGTAGATTCGACTCCGCGGCAATCAGCGAGCAGGAGGCAGGAGTTGTGAGAGACGACGTCGAGATTCTGCGCTGTGTTTGAATTGTAGTCCTCGAGGAGTTGGCAATGGCATAAGTTAATGAAGCAATTCAGTCCGTGCTGGCTACGCTTCCAAATATTCAGGAACTGAACTCCGAACAAAAGGAGTGTTTAACACATTTTATTTCGGGCAAAGATGTCGTGGCCCTACTTCCTATGGGATTTGGGAAACGTTTTATTTGTATCGCGCAGTAGCCTCAATATTAAATTACAGCATGTGCGGCAGAACCGGTATGGATGAAGCGGCGTGTTTTCAATGATGATCACATCTAGCTTTGACAATTGTGATGATATTGTATCGCCGAGGCTATTTGCCCCCGTGTTGGGCTTTCCCCTGTGTTCCCGGCGTGTGTGTGTGTGTGTGTGTTTGTGTCTCCCTCCCTCCTGTGTCATGGAATGTGTAAATGAGTTCTGATGTGTTTTGATTGGGGGGAGGTGTCCGGGAGGGAATATTTAGGGGTATAGATAGGTTAGCGATTGCTAAGGGGAGGGAATAGAATAGGGGGTTCTAAGACGTCTAAGTTTAGTCAGAGTAGAATAGGCTAGTGACAATGGCCCCACATTTTTGAGATACCCCTACCGGAGGTAGAACTAAACGCAGCAATGTTTTTCCTCATCTCTAAGGTCTCCCATATATGAAATGGATTCTTGGCTAAAAATATTTTACTGCTAAGATTGTTAAACAGATATTCTTATACACCCCAAAACCAAAAAAGGACTAAAATATAGCCTGTCCGTATGAGAGTTAAGGCATATAAACTAGTGCAGATCAATCACACAAGCTCTGAGAACTTTGAAACTTGCCATGTTTATAGTCAGGAAGTTGCTTTACCTCCTGGAAAAGATTGGATGTGAATATCTTGATGCATGGAATGAATAGACATTCATTCAGAGAATTTTCATTGAAATGCAAATCAAGTTGAATTACACATGCAACATTGGTCAGAGGGCTAACTACTTTCTTAGCTAGGGAAAGTAGTTTCTACAACTAACTGTTTAGCTACTTAGGGGTGAAGTAGGCAGGCTCTACTGTCCACTGCTGGTCTGGACAGACAAAAGCTAACAATATTATTTTCCATTATTCAGTAATGACTTGACCAAAACAAAATTCAAGTGAATATAAATATTTTAATAAAGGTGTTCCATCCCAATGTTAACCTGATTCAATTGGATCTGTGTTTCATATGAATGGTTTAATACTGGGACATATGAAATGTATCATTATTAAATGTAAATATAGAGCAGCACTTACCTTATGTCAGGGGTTCTCAATGTTTTTGGTTCCGAGGGGGAGAACATTTTCTGAGACTGTATTTTGCCAGTGTTCCCTCTTTCTTTAATTTTGGACACCTCATATATTGAGTGACAGAACACCCTGATTCGTCATACTATATTTACATATTTACGTATTGTTGGATTCAGGACAATCCCACCTTTCCAACAAACCATCATATGTGTTTCTATGATAATCTCTGGTAAAGCTACTATATTTACATATTTACTCTTTACTCTGGTAAAGCTACTATATTTACATATTTACGTATTGTTGGATTCAGGACAATCCCACCTTTCCAACAAACCATCATATGTGTTTCTATGATAATCTCTGGTAAAGCAGCTACAAAGTAAATGAAAACATTCTGCATAGATATTTTTTTCATAAATACATTTTTTGCATGTCCGCTTATTTTAGGTGTATGTTTACATGTCTCTATTCATTTCATACATCAAGATATTCACATCCAGTCTTTTCTAGTAGGTGAAGCAACTTCCTGACTATAAACATGCCAAGTTTCAAAGTTCTTAGAGCTTGTGTGATTGATCTGCACTAATTTATATGCCTTAACTCCAACACGGACATGCTATATTTTAGTCCTTTTTTTGGTTTTGGAGTGTATAACAATATCTGTTAATTTCACAATCTTAGCAGTAAAATATTTTTAGCCAAGAATCCATTTCATATATGGGAGACCTTAGAGATGAGGAAAAACATTGTTGGGTTTAGTTCTACCTCCGGTAGGGGTATCTCAAAAACTAAAGCCCTTTCTGACCATTTGTCTGTCACTAGCCTAGAAGTGGATTACGTGCGAGTGAGTTGTGTTGCGTTGTGTTGTTGGCCGATGAGTGTGAATGACGAGTGATTGAGACCGTGATTTATCAGCGATCAGTTTGTTGTTTTGTAGTGGACACCTCCTGTTGCCCGTGCACTAGCCTGTACATCTATAGGAAATAAACTACCGGAGTTTTGGAACGATATATCAGCCTCCCCGTCTCCTAACTTCTCATCGGCGTTACAATATGTTATCTTCAACCTTACCATCAACCTTCAGCCATTTCTGAGCGTTGTAGTGTAGCTTACTTCACGATCGAGCTGGCGCATAACATACGTCACGGCCAAACGTTAGGGATTGGGTGAAATCAGATCCAATCGTTTCAAACTTTTACAGAGTCCACGCATCCAGCTTGCAAACGTTCGTCAATAGCCGAAATCCCAGACCCTTGTAGAAGCGAAGCGTACCAAGGGGATGGCAAATGGCCAGGCTAGATCAGTGTGTGGCAAACCAACAAAAACATACTACATTGCAGGATACAAATAACTTTTGAGATTGCAATGTTAAGCTTTAATTACAAATGATACAAATGCTTATGCATAGGGCATTTGCATACATTTCAGTGGACATTTAAACACATTTCCATGGAACATGTTCATTCCCATGAAACTTGGGTTTTTTAATGCTGTTTTATGTTTATGTCATCAGCTTTGTAATCACTTTGATGGTTATGGCTCATTACAGGGTGAATGAAAGCTTTCTTAGCCCCCTCTAAATATTTAATGGTTTATAGTTTGTCACTGTTAAAACATCTCCCTTACGAAAAAATCCTACATTGCAGGCCTGCTGTGTATCAAAACTGCAATTTTTTGCTATAGTGTTAGAGATTGTAACATCCTCGTCTGCTCCTCAGAACATCAGTACAAATGTTCAACAACGGAGGAAAGCATTTAGCCCTTCTGGCTAAATTTAGTTATTTAGAGCTGAGTGTAATAAATCTCTCTCTCAAAACGAGCACTGAAATGTGTCGTGCCAATTAACCTGACCAGATGCCTTGCAGTTGCCTAATGCTTGCTTAGCCTAGGCCTACTAGCAGGGCTCAAAATTGCACCAGACAAATGCTGGTAAATATTGAAGTTGGTAGATTTCAGACAGAAAATACGGATTACCTATTAAATGGTGGGGGAATTTTGCCACTTCATTGGTCAGAGAAGATATCCAAGATACTGAATGGTAGATATTCACATTTCAAAAAGTTAATTTTGACTCCTGCTTAGTGTTTACTAATGATAGCTTGCTAGCCAGCTAGCGATAGGATAGGTAAACAACACTAATAGCTGGCCTTTATGGAGTTGGTCGGACAGGACTAAGCTTATATTTCAGTTTGCAAACATGAATTCTTACCCTTTGCTGCCTTTCGTTTGAAAAAGCCAAACAGTTTCAATTGTTTTTTGCTGGCCATGTCACGTCTGCTTTCTCAACGTACTGCAACCTATGATGCTGAACCACCCAGTGAGTGAGTTGACAGCAGTAACGTTAGTTGAGAGCACAGATCCACTGATCTCTGACCAGACCGCGAAGCGACCCTCTGCCGCTCTCCCACCCCCAGCCCAGCCCCGCCCCGTCCCGCCCGTTCTGCTTCTCCTTGTCAGTTTAGTGTTCGGGATTCCTTATTCTAACAGGCTACGAGGGATAGAATGCACAACGAAATAAAAAAGTTAAATAAAAATTTTTTGGCTACCCGGGCTGAGCTCAATTTACCCCGGGCTGAAGCCCCGGTAAAATCGGCTGGTGACGCCCCTGGCTGAACTGGCATCTGAGGTGCAGTTTTGTCATTTTGAATGCAGCATGAGATCAACATCTTTAGTCGTGCAACTTTTGAAGGTGTTTGTCATTTTAGTCTGCATGGAGCACATGGTATAAAACATATCATGCTGTTTCGTCATGTAATGTATGCAGTATGCATACGTTCTGCCCTACCTTGTTTTATAGTGGATCTGAACAGTGCAACTACATGCCTGCAAGATATTGGCAAGATCTATAGTGCATCTCACTGATTCTTTCTTATTATTTTTAGACCCTCCATCAGTTCTTCATGCTCCTAAACCAGTTGAAGGCATTGAAGGAAAATATGTCAGTTTTAATTGTGAATTTAATGGCACAGGACCTTTTGAGATAACTTGGTTTAAAGATAATACAAAACTGACAGGAAGCAAACGGTATATAATGGCAAATAAGGAAAACTCAGTGACTCTTTACATTCTTGGATTGGAGAAATCTGATGTTGGTGAATATGTTTGTAAAGCAAACAACCAAGTAGGTACTGCAAAATGCAGTGTCTTTGTCACTCTAAGAGGTTAGTCACATTGTAGAGGAGTATTTCAACATTTCATATTTGAAGTCTGACATCTGGGATACTTAATCTCCCCTTTTCTGTTTCTTACAATATAGACCCTCCTTACTTTGTTAAAAAACTGACAGATGTTACAGCCAAACACGGTGAAGAAATAACTCTGAAGGCTACAGTTAGAGGTTCCCACCCAATGACTGTTTCTTGGATAAAAGACAAAGATCACATTGTCAGAGATGGTGACAACTTCAAGATGTCCTTTGAGAACAACCAGGTTACCCTCAAAATCTTTAAGGCTCACTCTCCCACATCTGGGCAATATACCTGCCATCTCAAAAATGATGCTGGTTCTGCAGAAAGTGTTTCAACAGTTACCGTGCTGGGTTTGTTGAAATCTTCTAATCTTTTATTTACTTTACTCTTCGGGCATTGGGGAATGTTACAAATGACAGACCCATCATGTTCCCATCTAATTTACAGAACCTGCTGCCATTTTGGACAGACCAGAATCGTTCAGTGTAACTGCTGGTGAGACAGCAACATTAGAATGCACTGTAACTGGAACGCCAGAGCTGATAGCAAAATGGTTCAAAGATGGAGTGGAGCTGTCATCTGGCAAGAAGTACAAGATGACCTTCTCAAAAATGATTTCAAGTCTTAAGGTTTTTTCAACAAATAGCAATGACACTGGAGAGTACATTTTTGAGGTGAAAAACAGTGTTGGCAGAGATGTTAGCAAAGTTCACCTGACTGTCCTTGGTTAGTACATTTTTATCTTCTAAAGAACATTTCCCTAATGAACACTTGTTTGCACAAAGTAGCTATACTTATACTGTACATCCAGTTAAGATTATGTGTGATACCTATCTTACAGACAAAATGATTGCACCAACTTTTACCCGGAAATTGAGAGACTGCCATGCCATTGTGGGTAAATCCATGGAAATGAACTGTAAAGTTGCTGGCACTTCACCCTTAAAAATCTCTTGGTATCACAATGGAATTGAAATCAGAGATGGACAGCAAAACCATCAGATTGAAAATGTTGATAACATCTGCACTCTAAAACTTGTTCAACTGAGTTTGTCAGATGATGGAATATACAAATGCCATACTGTAAACTCAGCAGGAGCCAGTGAAACCAGTGCCTCATTGACTATAAAAGGTCAGTGGTGTGGGCCAGGTTAGGTATCAAGATATTTGTCTTTTTCATAATAAGACATTTACATCAGATTTTGTTTTATGTGCAGAATCCCCAACATTTGTGGTGAAACCACAACACCAGGAAGCACTACCATGCTCAAATGTGACGTTTTCAGCCACAGTTCAAGGAAGTGTTCCACTAAGGTTGAAATGGTTCAAGGAAAATAGACAGCTACTACCAGGGAAGAGCTGTGAAATATCTTTAAAAGAGAACATAGCAATGTTAAAATTGCATAAAATTGACAAGTCCCATTCTGGGGAATACTTATGCCAGATCAGTAATCATGTGGGAGAGGAAAGTTGCCAGGTCAACTTGACGGTGAAAGGTCAGTTTGCATACATGTCCTTCATGCAGACAGTCATATTTGCTAAACTGCAGTTTAAGTTTAATGAGATTTTTGTCTTCTTCTTAGAACCTGCTCGTTTTGTGAAAAGACTGAAGGACATTTCTATTGAAAAGGGAAAGCATTTAATTCTTGATTGCACCTTTGTTGGAAGCCCAAAAATGTTTGTTACATGGATGAAGGATGGCAAGCAGATATATGCTTCCTACAGATACAATACAAAAGTGACAGGGAGCTCATGTATCTTGGAATGCCTTTTTGAAAGCAACCATGAGACTTCAGGAACTTACTCTTGTGAAATCAGTAATGGTGCTGCAACTGATGTCTGTCACTCTCAAATCACTGTGCTAGGTTTGTCCTTTTTCTATGACATTTTTACAGTTCAATAATATATGACATATTGTTGAGACATACGTAATCATCATACCTACCCTAATATTTTTTACTCTGTAGAACCACCATATTTCATTCAAACATTGGCACCAAAGGATGTCAAAGAAGGGGATGCTGTTTGCATTAGTTGTCACATTGGAGGTACACAAGAGATACAAGTATCCTGGTTTAAAGGGAACAACAAAGTGCATGCCTCTGCCACATGCAAAATGGAGTTCTCCAATGGCCTTACTTATTTGAAAATATCAAAAACAACTAAATCTGACACCGGTGAATATACATGCACAGCTGAAAACCGCATAGGATCAGCCTCTTGTATCTGCTATTTAAATGTGAAAGGTATTCTCATTTCTCTTTGCTCTTAAAAAAATCCTTGGAGATTCTTGAAATGCTTGTATAAGAGACTGTCATCAAGAATAATCTTGTTTCTTATAGACCTACCACAGTTTGTGACAAAGATGAAAGACCTTTGCATTCCTGTGAGAAAGAAATTGAGACTTGAGTGCACGTTTACAGGAGCTCCCAAGATGTTTGCTACTTGGTATAAGGATGGCAGACAGCTCTATGGCTCTGACAGATACAGCACAAAGGTCACCAAGAACATGTGCATCTTGGAATGTCTTCAAAGCAGCAAAGAAACCAGTGGAAGATATTCTTGTGAAATTAGTAATTCTTGCGGAACAGACATTTGTTTTGCTCAAGTCACTGTCTTGGAATTAGAGAGTGGAGATAAAGAGATTCCTCGTGGTAATTCTTGTGATGATCACTATCAATATCCTCTCACCACCTCTAGAGGTTTGTATATAACAGGAAATGTTCAATGCCATCTTACTATCTCTTCATTTTGAATTATTGAAGCATAGGCTGCAACTAGGGAGCAAATCTCAGCAATTCTTATTCTTGAAGATGATTAAAGGAGACAATTCTTGGACACTTTTTGGTCTGGACCAGTACTGTATCACTGCATTGAAGTACAAGATTACTATGTCCGAGTCTTAGCTATCCTCGTATTATTTTATCAGAATATCTGACGTATACTTTATTGGTTATTATTCTTTTTAGCACCTGGACGCTCAAGGCCTGCTCGCTTTGTGATGAAGATGGGAGATGTTTCTATTCCAATGCGCAATAAATTGAGATTGGAATGCAAATTCACTGGATCTCCTAAGCTGTTTGTGACTTGGTACAAAGATGGCAAACAGCTCTACGCTTCATACAGATACAACACAAAGCTCATTGGGAACACCTGCATCTTGGAATGTCTTCATGAGTGCAACAAGGACACTCCTGGAAAGTACTCCTGTGAAGTTAGCAATGCCTCTGGCAGCGACATCTGCCATGCTCAAGTCAGCGTAATAACAGGTTTGTATACCAATCATCAGATAAGTGAGGTAGATAATTCTTTATCTAATTTAACTTTTTCTTACTTAAGCCATTTACTGCTTTTGGTATCTTTATATCAGGTCAATTGTAAAGATATTTCAATTCAATATTACATGTAATGGATACTTCTTTGGAATCATCATTTTTTTATAACAGTGGATGAGTTGCAGAATTTAAATTTACTGGATTATCTAACTGGACTCCTTATGAATTTAAAGGATCTTGCTGAAAAATAATTCAATCAAAAATATTGTTCCTCTTAGAACCTGCTCGTTTTGTGACAAAACTGAAGGACATCTCCATCCCTATGAGACAGAAATTGCAACTTGAATGCACCTTTAAAGGAGCTCCAAAAATGTTTGTTACTTGGTACAAAGATGGAAAGCAACTCTACGCCTCATACAGATACAACACAAAAGTAACAGAAAACTCTTGTTCTGTGGAATGTCTTCATGAGTGCAACAAAGATACTCCTGGAATATATGCCTGCGAAGTCAGCAACGCTTATGGAACAGAGATTTGCTATGCTAATGTCTCTGTGATAACAGGTCAGTGTAATGTCGTGAACTTCCGGAATGAGAAGGTTTCTGTGAGGATTTCTTGAGACAATGAGAATGTTTTGAGTATTTCTAAATAGCACAATAGTCACAACAATTGGTATGAAAAATGCATGGATGCATTGAGCTAATTTTTCGAATTCTGACTGCAAAACCATTTTTTGCATGTTTTATTGGATCATATCTATAAGCAATGGAAATGTTCCACTCCCACTTTATCAAGTTACCATCAAGGCAATATAATATGCCCCAATTAATGTAGTCACAAAGAAAAGCATGGACGCATGGAGGATATTCTTGTGAATACGGAGAACACTGGTGTACTATTAAAGTTAAATTCAAGATCTTAAAAAATAGCATGCCTCACTCGATCCTCTCTGTAAGAATCTCTTATTCTCCTCTCTTGATTTACTTAAAAAGATGTTTCTTTTTCTCAGAACCTGCACGCTTTGTGAAGAAGCTGAAGGACTTCTCTGTTACTTTGGGCAAGAAATTGAGACTTGAGTGTGAATTTAAGGGAGCCCCTAAAATGTTTGTCACTTGGTATAAGGATGGCAAACAGCTGTATGCCTCTTATAGATACAATACAAAAGTTACAGCTAATACCTGCACCTTGGAAGCTCTACATGACACCAAACCAGATACCGCAGGCAGATACTCATGTGAAGTCAGCAATTCCTATGGAACTGAAATATGCCACGCTCAGGTTTCTGTAGCAACAGGTTAGTGTAGCCTTTTGTTGTAAAAAAAAAATCCTAGTAAGGTTACTATGTTCCCATTTGCAACTTAATATATACTTTTAATGTTGATACCTTAGACAACCATCCCTTAAATTATTTTTCGCAACATTATCTTTCACAGAACCAGCACGTTTTGTGACAAAGCTTAAGGACCATACTATCCCAATGAGCAAGAAGTTGATACTGGAATGTACATTTACCGGAGCCCCCAAAATGTTTGTGACTTGGTACAAGGAAGGAAAGCAAGTGTATGCTTCATACAGATACAATACAAAAGTCACAAAGAACTCATGCATCCTGGAATGTCTACATCCCTGTAACAAAGAAACAACTGGAATTTACTCTTGTGAAGTTAGCAATGCATATGGAACTGATATCTGCCATGCTCAGATTGTTGCCGTAACAGGTTCGTACATTATCCTCTGCATAACTGAAGTCCTAGTCAACATTTTAGGCCATCTTGTTCAAAAAAGTTTGATATAGAGGTTTCAGTCATTACCACTCTAATAACGCTAAAACATTTTCTAAACAAATTTGTCTCAGGATGTAGAATGTTCCTATAGTTTCCCAGGCCTCTTTAACCTCGTAATAATACGCAACCCAGTTTGTCTGTGAAGTGTAGGCCTTCGTAGCACTGGGTCTTAGGCCAGTTTTAATCTCTTCATATTTTTCCTCTCAGAACCTCCTGAATTTGTCACTAAGATAAAGGATCTATCTGTTCCAATGAACAAGAAATTAAGACTACAGTGCACCTTCAAGGGAGCTCCAAAAATGTTTGTCACATGGTATAAGGATGGCAAACAAGTCTATGCGTCCTATAGATATAATACAAAGGTCACACAGAACTCCTGCGTCCTGGAATGCCTTCATGAGGCCAACGCTGAAACTACCGGCAGATACTCATGTGAAATCACCAATAAATATGGATCTGATATATGCTTTGCTCAAGTCACTGCAGTGACAGGTCAGTATCAGGAATTATTATATCAGATACTCTTCTACTCTTTAGCACACTATTGAATGAGGTGGCAATATTTAATTGAAATTTAATTAAATAAACAAAAATCTTCTCTCAGACCCTCCACACTTTGTGATGAAGCTGAAGGACCTTTCCATCCCATCGAGCCAAAAACTGAGACTTGAGTGCACTTTCACTGGGGCACCCAAAATGTCTGTCACTTGGTACAGGAATGACAAGCAGCTCTCTACCTCAGACAGATACAACACCAAAGTGACTGGAAACTCCTGTATCTTGGAGTGTTTGCAAAAAAGCAGCAAAGATACCACTGGAAAATACTCCTGTAAAATAACAAACAAGTTTGGATCTGATATATGCTATGCTCAAGTTACAACAGTGACAGGTTTGTATGCCGTCCAGACCCTAGGACATTGATCAGATTCCAACATAGTAATGCTACATTGTATCTATCATGTTATCTTTAAACTCTTTGTGAGTAAGTTCAAATACATATTTACCATATTTTTTTTATTTATTATAGTGCATTTAATAGAGCCCTTATAGAGCATATTTATACTTAACTCTTTATAATAATAATAATTCAAAACATTTAAAATTTTGCTCAGATGCTCCTCGCTTTATGAAGAAGCTGCCCAACATCCAGGTCTATATTGGAGAAAAAATGACCCTGGAATGTACATTCACTGGAGCCCCTAAAATGTTTGTAACTTGGTATAAGGATGGAAAGCAACTCTATGCCTCTTACCGACACAATACAAAACTAATTGGTAATTCATGCATCCTGGAGTGCCTTCATGGAAGTAACGCAGAAACTACTGGAAGATACTCATGCGAAATAAGCAATTCTCATGGATCAGATGTCTGCCATGCTGATATCACTGTTGGAACAGGTTCGTTGAGTACTAAGTGTTGGAACATTTTTCATAGATACTCTTTTCCATAAAGTTCTTTGTACAGTTAATTTGCGTTAAGTTAAGTTTTGGAAAGCAACCAGTATGTCAGTCAAGTCCATTTCACTACATCATCAGAATAAGTGATAAATCTTGCTTATATAGTAGCATTTACACCTCTTTAAAATATAAGCATGGATCTTTGGACAACTTAATAAATTACATTGTTATTCTCAGATGCTCCACACTTTGTGAAGAAGTTGACGGACATGACCATTCCAATGAGCAAGAAGTTAAGACTAGAATGTGCATTTACGGGAGCCCAGAAAATGTTTGTCACCTGGTATAAGGATGGCAAACAGGTCTATGCCTCTTATAGATACAACACCAAATCCACCAACAATTCCTGTATATTGGAATGCCTGCATAATGTAAACGAAGAAACAACTGGGAAATATTCCTGTGAACTTAGCAATTCTTATGGAACAGCTATTTCCCATGCCCAGATCACAGCAGAACCAGGTTTGTTTTAATTCTCCTTCTTGATGTATTTTCATGTATGAAAATTAGTCTATTTTCACAATACTCTTTCAAAACCTCCATACTTTCTCAGGATAGCCAACAGTGAGATAAATGCTCTTATGCTCTTATTTCTCTCAGCGCGTGCTCGCTTTGTGAAGAAGCTTGAGAACCTCTCAGTCCCAATGAGCCAAAAACTGAGACTTGAGTGTACTTTTACGGGAGCCCCCAAGATGTTTGTCACTTGGTACAAAGATGGCAAACAGCTCTATGCTTCATACAGATACAACACAAAGGTCACTGAGAACTCATGTGTTATTGAATGCCTGCATGAGTGCAACAAGGAGACTGCAGGAAGGTACTCCTGTGAAATCACAAATCACTATGGAACAGACATATGTCACGCTCAGGTCATCCCAGTTACAGGTACACATCTCGGTTTCCTCTAATACAATCTTAGAATGGTTTTAACCCTTGTATAGTCATATTGGTTATAGTCATCAATAATAGCTATGCAGAAAAGCAGAAATTCCTTAAAAATGTATTGAAACCTTTGGAGAATACTTTCGTCTGAGATAACATGGTAATATCATTGTTCTTAGAACCTGCTCGCTTTGTCAAGAAGCTGAAGGATGTTAGCTTCCCTTTGAGTAAGAAACTCAGACTGGAGTGCACATTCAAGGGAGCACCAAAGATGTTCGTCACATGGTATAAGGACGGGAAGCAGTTGTATGCCTCCTACAGATATAACACAAAGATCATTGGTCACACCTGTGTCTTGGAGTGTCTTCATGAATGCAACAAGGACACTCCTGGAAGGTATTCCTGTGAAGTAAACAATTCTTATGGAAGTGACATCTGTCATGCCCAGGTTACTACAGTGACAGGTGTGTAACTTGTCTGTTGTCTTGCGGAATGACAAAGACTGCACGTCAAGTGTCAAGTGATTAGCGGACATGAAGATGCATGATTTTCTTGTGGCTAGTTGTCATAAATACCTGACTGTTGATTGTCTCTGTGTTTTGCCTGAAGTGACGGTTCAATACGATACAAGACAATAGGTCGGTTGTTTTAAATACCTGATTGTTGATTGTGTTCATGAGTCTTGCCTGAAATTACTGTTCAATACGATACAAGTGAAGATATTGGTTGGTTTGTTGGTTGGTTGTTTCAAATACCTGACACTTGATTGTTGATTGTGTTCGTGTTTCTTGCCTGAAATTGCTGTTCGATACGATACAAGTCAAGAAGTTGGTTGGTTATTTTAATCTAACTGTTGGTTGTGTTAATATGTCCTGCCTGAATTGATGGTTCCAAATGATTCAAGAAGTTAATGATACAATATGGTACAAGTTAAGAAGCCTGTATCACTTGCATATGGTGTTCTACCCTTATCCCATGACAACTTTGCATGATTATTCGGATTTTTGGAGTCCTGCTCTTCAATGCACGTGAATGGAAGGAACGTCTCTAATGTCAAGACTTAATTATTCAAACTATTCTTTCCTATTAGAACCTGCTCGATTTGTGACAAGAATGAAGGACCAAACCATCCCAATGAGCAAAAAATTGAGATTGGAGTGTACATTCACTGGAGCTCCAAAACTGTTTGTGACTTGGTACAAGGAGGGCAAACAAGTTTATGCTTCATATAGATATAACACAAAAGTCATTGGAAACACCTGTGTTCTTGAGTGCTTACATGAGTCCAACAAAGACACTACTGGAAGGTACTCCTGTGAGGTTTACAATGCACATGGAAGTGACATCTGCTACGCCCAAGTCACAGCAGTCACTGGTTAGTAAAATTAGTCAAGGATTACTATTCTTATTACTTATGAGTTATTCAATCAATCGCACATGGATACAAAACTGTATGTTAGTATTCCAATAGTATTAAAATTGGGAATGCCCCAACATTTCCCATTTGCATATTTAGTTAATCTATTCATTGTGTTCTCCCCCATAGAACCAGCTCGCTTTGTGACAAAACTGCAGAATCTCACCATCCCAATGACACAAAAGCTGAGGCTGCACTGTACATTCACAGGAGCACCAAAGATGTTTGTCACATGGTATAAGGATGGCAAACAGCTTTATGCTTCTTATAGATATAACACCAAAGTCACCAAGAACTCTTGCATCTTGGAATGCCTTCATGAATGCAACAAAGAAACCAGTGGAAGATACTCTTGTGAAGTTAGCAATGCCTATGGCACAGATGTCTGTCAAGCACAGATCACGGCAGTGACAGGTTGGTTTGCCAAAGAAGCGCCGCCAAGTATTTGGAGTTATATCAGTCAGATATTTACAGTAAATAAGATCAGAATGTGCTGTAGGGATCTTTATTGTTCTTGTTGACACTTCAAATATAATTTTTTAGACTTGCAACTGATTATTTTTCCAGATATCAATTTTAATAGATATCTCCGAATTATTAAGTCTTACCAGATTAGATATTTTCTATTAGTTTCAGAAATTCAAAGACTCATTACTCAATGCAACACTACTTTGTTTGCTGTAGAACCTGCTCGCTTTGTGAAGAAACTGCAGAATGTTGCTGTTCCAATGAGCCAGAATCTGAGACTTGAGTGTACTTTCACGGGAGTTCCTAAGATGTTTGTCACTTGGTACAAGGATGGCAAGCAGCTCTATGCTTCATACAGATACAACACAAAGATCATTGGAAACTCTTGCATCTTGGAAGCTCTGCACCCTTGCAACAACGAGACACCTGGAACTTATTCTTGTGAAGTTAGCAATTCTTACGGAACTGACATCTGTCACGCTGAGGTCAACACAGCAACAGGTTAGTGTCATACAGGATTGTGTCACGCATGATGGCATGATGAACGGTTTGACCCCAGAGCTATAGCAATTTCAATAGTAGTGTCATGGACAATATAAGGATTGGAATCTTAATGACAAATCTTAACAGTTCTTTCAGACTACAACAGTGCATGCGTCTGTGCATAAATCAACTCTACATATTTTTGTAACCTTCCTCTCTAATGTTGATGTCTCAGATGCCCCTCAATTTGTGAAGATGCTAACCAGCCACAGTTTGACAAGGGAACAAAAACTGCGTCTTGAGTGCACATTTACCGGAGCTGAAAAGATGTTTGTCACCTGGTATAAGGACGGCAAACAGGTCTATGGCTCTTACAGATACAACACAAAACTCATTGGTAACTCATGCATCTTGGAAGCTCTTCATGAGAGTAACAGTGAGACCACTGGAAGGTACTCCTGTGAAATCAATAACTCCTATGGAAGTGATATCTGCTATGCTCAAATCAACTTTGGGACAGGTGTGTAATACTGCCTTTCTGTCGGGAATTTACTGGCATTTGGAAAGTGCTCTGTATATTTAAATGAGAATTTTCTTTGGAGAGCATTCTTTTGTACTTGAGATGGATATGAAACATGTCCTTGTACTAGCACAGTGCCAGTGTTGCTCTTATGTTTCAGACATAAGAGTTACAGACAGTGTTTCTCTATATTATATGAATATAATATAGTCATAGACACAGTATCAGTATAATGATCATTAAGCAATAAATTAATATATGGTTGATTTTCAGACATGGCAAAGCCACCAACAACTAAAGGTTAGTTTCAGAATATTTGCCCTTGATAAACAATACTTTGGTATTCTAAAACACAAATACTACTATTTGTGAATGCTCATAGTTAACCTTTTTGTGAATTATGCAGATGTGAGGAGGGCACCAGTGACTACAGGTCAGTATAAGTTCAGCATAAGAAAAATCATTTATATTTGGTGGTAGGATGAAAAAGGAAATGTTGAATCATCATTCACACTTCTCACTCAGATTCTGCAACGCTTTACTCATACTCAGTTGACCTTCATTGTATTATGATTGATTTTCAGACAAGGCGAAGAAACCTGTGACTGCAGGTCAGTGTTTAAGTCTTCTGACTACATACTTGAAATTAGTTCTCGGATATGATATGTTTAGTGTTCTTGTGGCCAGGCATTTTACTGTTGGATCTTCTCTAATGGAATCTTGGCTTGAAGATAAAGGATCTTTGAATAACCGATGGCACACATTATCATATGATCACAAATCTGTTCTTTTGAATACAGCAAAGTCGTAGAACACATCTGTATAATTTCATTATCAAAGAGATCCATTTAAAGAAAATCTTTGCTGAAAGGCTTGATGATTCAAATTATTAATCCTTCCCCATTTTCCTCTCATGGTCTTCAGTTCAACCAATAGACTCCAGATATCCTCCTTTGTTTGATGTAAAACTTAAGCCTGTGGAAATTTTACTGGGAGACAGAGTGGAATTAAAATGTCACATGACTGGATCTTTACCAATTAAAGTCACGTGGTCAAAGGATAACAGAGAAATACGGGCAGGAGGAAATTACAGGATCTCCTGTATGGACAACACTGCACATCTTGTTATTTCAAAAGCCAGTCAATCAGACTTGGGGGTTTACTCTTGCCATGCTAGTAATGACACTGGAAAGGATGCTTGCTCTGCTGAAGTGTGTGTGAAAGGTATTTGACACGTCCTTGTTTGTGGTCGTCTACTAATTCTCTGCCCATAAAAATAAGCTAACATTAGTTCCTTTTCGATCTTTTCAGAGCGCAAAATCCCACCAAGCTTTACCAAAAAGCCCTCATCTAATATTGATGACACTGAGGGTAAATTGGTGAAGTTGGAAGCACGGCTGGCTGGTTCACCACCCATCAATGTCCGCTGGCGCAAAGACAACAAAGAAATCTCCAGCTCTGACAATGTTGACATCTCTTTCAAGAGCAACGTGGCCCTGCTGTGCATCAGGTCCTCTACTCGCTCAGACTCTGGCAGCTACATTTGCGAAGCCACTAATGAAGCTGGTACAGTCACCTGCCATGTGACAGTGAACATCACAGGTTAGAGACCATGCACACCAGTTTGTATGTGTGTGTGTGTGTGTGTGTGTGTAGGTGTGTTTGTCTGTGTATGAGATTTAAATAGTCTATAATGGATATATTTTATTATGACATATATTGATAAATAAATTTGAGCTGTAGCAAGTGTCCATCATGATCAATATTTTCTCCTGTTTATTTATTCACAGAGCAAAAGACACCCCCAGTCTTTGACAAGCCTCTTAGGTCAGTGACTGTTATGGAGAGTGACAAGCTCAGCCTGAGCTGCCATGTCCGTGGATCTCCTCCTCTGAAAGTTCAATGGATGAAGGACAGACGGGAACTTGCATCCTCAGCCAGCATTAAAATCACTTTTGTGGATGGTACACCCAATCTGCAAATCCTCCGCACATCCAAAAATGATGCAGGCGACTACTTGTGCAAGGCCACAAATGATGTCGGCAGTGAATTTACTAAGTGTACAGTCACCATAAAGGGTAGGTTCTGCTTGATTTTTGAAAAGACTGCCCACTCTGAATTTAAGCAGCTGAAACATGTCATGACATGCAAGTGGCTGCCAGTCTATTTTCGGTTGCATTTTGTTGACCATGAGAATATTTTCATGTTTATGTTGTGCATATGAGTCTGCAGATACATTTTTCCTCAGCTTCTTATCGGTTGTCTTATTTAATTCCTAATCTTTATAAATTCAGATAAAACAGCAGCTCCTAAACCTGAAGCGGCTCCAGCTGCTCCAGCTGCTGCCCCAGTGAAGCGACTTGACAACTTGTTCTTTATTGAAGAGCCTAAGACTGCCCAAGTAACTGAGAGTAAGTACCTTAGAGTGTTGCAATTATGTAGGTTGGCCATTTCGATGAAACATTTAATAATGTTTTTTCATTAATCAATAAAAAATAGGTTCATCACAATGTGTCTTTGACTATTCTTATTCTTAGAGGGCACAGCAACCTTCATTGCTAAAGTTGGTGGTGACCCAATCCCCAACGTGAAATGGATGAAGGGCAAGTGGAGACAGGTTACTCATGGTGGTCGCATCACTATCGAGCAGAAGGGTCAAGAGGCCAAGCTGGAAATCAAAGAGGCTACCAAATCTGACTCTGGACAGTACAGATGTGTTGCATCTAACAAACACGGAGAGATTGAGTGCAGTGCTGACATGAATGTTACAGAGAGGAAGGAGACTGGTCCTGAGACAGTGACGCTCAAGAAGTGAGTTCTTTAAAAGGTTTTCCTTTATCTGTTAACTTTCCTGGGGATTTGTTTGGCATCATTAATTTAAATAATTGGTTAATTCTGTGTAGGACACCATCAAAGCAGAAAAGTCCAAAGGAGGCTCAAGAAATTAACATTGTTGAGCTACTGAGGAATGTAGATCCCAAAGAATATGAGAAGTATGCTCGCATGTATGGAATCACTGACTACCGTGGTATCCTCCAAGCTATTGAGCAGTTGAAGAGAGAAAGAGCAGAGGTAAGTTAGATTGATTACGCCATCTCCATGTTATGCACTGTTGTCACAACCCCAAGATTGTAGAAGATGAGTGAATATGAAATAACGTCTGATAACCTGTTGTCACTGCAGGCAGGTGAAAAGGAATCCGATGAAGATTTGACCGCTTTCATGGCTGATTTGCAGAGCAAGATGGAACAGGAGGTCTTTACCATTCTTGTATACGAATTATAATGTTACCTTCAGTCACAAAGTGTATCAATGTGGTCTTTGTAAATAACACACTATTACCTCATTGCAGCCTGTGACACTGGTGAAGGATATTTCAGATCAAAGCACACATGAAAACAAGGACGCCGTGTTTGAATGTGTGATTAAGATCAATTACCCAGAGATTTCTCTCACTTGGTACAAAGACACAAAGAAGCTGTCAAGTGATGGCAAATATGATGTTAAAGTGTCAGGTGATCGCCATACACTGAAGATCAAAAACTGCCAGTCATCAGACCAGGGAAATTACCGGATAGTGTGTGGATCTCACATCTCAAGTGCAAAGCTGACAGTTCTAGGTAAGTGTTCATTTGTCTTCATTTGTTTTTCTTGTTTCAGTTCACATGTTGACTACTGTTTCAAAGCAAATAGTAAGATTGAGCAATATTTATCCATACAGAGTCAAAAGAGCAGATGCCACCTTTGGGTAAGGAGGTTTTGCAGACTAATTAAGTGCTGAGTATAGCTTCGTATTTCTAACCAAATTTCTACTCATTACAGGATGCAATGATTAAAACAAATAATTCTAAACACTGCTAATTTGTTTTAGATGATGTTTTGAAGTGTTTTGTTTTAAATGTCTGTTTTTTTGTTAGTTCACTAACCTCTTTCCAGTCTGTGTTTAATGTGTTATGTTGTCGTTGGTCGCCCTCTGTGGTCATCCTCTTTAGACGCTCTCTGTCTTGGTTAAACTGCCAAGATATATACAGTCTAAAACGTTTTTAAAATCATTATTTGGAACAAATCAACATTAGTCTCATTATTTAATTTTAGCTGATCAAATTCAGTTCACCAAACGTATCCAGAACATTGTGGTAAAAGAGCGACAATCAGCAACTTTCGAATGTGAGCTGTCCTTCGACGATGCCACTGTTACCTGGTACAAAGACTCATGGGAACTGAGAGAGAGCCCAAAGTATACCTTCAGGTGTGAAGGAAGACGTCACTTTATGATCATCCGCAATGTAACCGCTGAAGATGAAGGTGTGTAGACAGAAAAACATATTAGCACTGGTATATTTAAATATACTTAATCTAACAGACTGTATTTAAAAGAAAAGCTGACATCTGTGATGTCTTCACTCGTAACTTTTTAGGCGTATACTCAGTGATCGCACGATTGGAACCCGTTGGTGAAGCTAAGAGCACAGCTGAGCTTTATCTGTCAGGCAAAGGTCGGTAAAGTTATTCGGTTGTAGGCATCTTATTAATTTACCCCCTGTAGTGATGACACGCTAGTAACAGTGTATGTTGCCTCTTCTTACAGAAGTTAATTTAGGAAGGGTTCCGCAAGGTAAGTATTTTTCAGACTGCTGCATTTTCCAGCTCTTAGTTAATGCAATGACCGCATATTTTGAGCTAACACTAATAATATAAATAGATAGAAAAATAGTGTTGGCAGTAACATTTACCTGGACTGTGTTTACTGTGTCCAACATGTTCAGATGTCCCTGATACATCAATACAAGTTCCTGAGGTGTCCTCTATAGTTAGTTTTAAAGGTAAGAGTGGGACGTTTGTTCTGAATACCTAACAATTATTGTAGGCAGTGATTTTTTCTTTGATGATATGAGTAATTTTTACTCTTTAATTTAAAAGAAGAGACTTCAGAATACTATCACTACGAACAAAAGACAGAAATAACAGGTACAAAGTCTAACATGCATCGTTACATTCATTGCTTTAATTCATTCGGGTGTTGATGTCACTGATCATAAAATCATCATCATCTTCATCATCATCATCAACATCATCTTCATCTTCGTCATCTTTATTAACCTCATCTCTTATCATCCTTTCACCAAAATCATGACATTCACTAAGGCTTTTTTTGTTTAAACTAATTGTTTAACCAACCTAAACAACAGTTTGATCTATGGATTTGAGTGAAACCTTCAATGTAACATAAACTAGACCATAACCAAAATATATTTCTTCTGGTGTCAAAAGTTATAGTGTAGAATCTTTTTCTTTATGGTCAAATAATGCGTTTATTTTCCCATTTTTTTGTATCGCCAATCCTTTTCAACATCTCCCAATATATTAGCGGTTGAAAGTTGGACTGTTCAAGAGGAAACAGTGGTTGAGCTCTCTTCAGTTAAAGGTACAACAGGGACCTTACTTTGTAGTTTTCTACCTCTATATACTGTCCACCCCTAGTGGAAAGCATCTTCATTCCCTACTTTACCTGTTGTTTGTCACAATATTTGTGTGATTTATGTTGTATGTGTAAGTGTCTAAGTGTTCGTTCTTTGAAATTGAAAATAATACACCTTATTTTCTTTCAACATGTTTATTGTTCTCTGTTTTCTTTTTCCTGTCACTCACCTTATATATCTTACAACATAAAATAATGAATTTCTAACATAGGCAGCTGTGGTATGCTTAATTTGGATACATTCTATGTACTATCTTTGTAATGATACTGCTCTTTAGGCTGTGTTGTCATGGCTGTCTGTTTTTGTCTACTGGTACCAATATGTTTAAAGATTAATATTTCCTAAATGTTCATGTACTGTCTTGCACACATCTAAGTTAACACTCATTTTTTGTCAGAAACAAAGATACCAGTTGAGGAAACTGTTCCAAAAACAACGGTGGGGGTGAGAGAAGAAAAGCCAGTGAAAGGTATAAAGAGAAAAGATGGCTGCTTATGCTTAGTGCAGCTTAATGGCACATGGTTAAATTACGCTGGTAGCGCTGCTAACCCATCTGTCTCCATCTTGTCTTTTGACAATTTTTATGTTTCATGTTTGTTGTCATCATTTTTGTTCATAATCTTCTCATATTTCATGTTTTTGGTTGTCATTTCTGTCCATAATCTTCTGTCACTCATTCTTAGTGTCAAGCTTTATTTTTGTGTGGCATTGTTTTGTGTGTATGTGTGTTTGTCCCCATTTCAATTCCACTTGGCTCCAGACGCTTTTATAACCTAAACTTGCAATTGCTAAGATGCTAACGCAAATATGAGCTTTGCTGTTGAGATCTAACAACGCAAATGTCTTTTAAGTACCTGAGGTGAAGAAGCCAGAAGAGAAACCTGTAACAGCAGTGTCACAGGAACCTGCAAAACCAGCCAAAGGTATTCAGCTGTGTGTATTGTGTACACATCTTTTTCATCTTCTCTGCTTATGAGTGTATGTTTGTCATATCTTCTGTTGCTATTGTTTGTTGCTTACTTGGAAGATGTTTCTTTTTTAAATTACAAGCAGTTTTCCTCACTTACAACATTCCCTGTTTAATGTTAGTTTTTGACAACTAGAAAAATATATGCATTGTCATATCTTTATATAAGTACCTGAAGCCAAGAAGCCTGTGGAAGAAAAGGTGACTCCGGTTAAAACTCCTGAACAAAAAGAGAAACCACCAACCAAAGGTATTGTCTTTATGTGTTTTAGTGTATTTGTGTTTGTCTTGATATGATGACTTATTGTTTATAGTTTATGTACAGATTTCTTTGGTTTGTCTTTTGGTTCGTCATGAATGTCATGCTATCTTCAAGTTCAATTGACTCTTCTGTTTGTCAAGTCTGTTTGTTGTATGTTCAATATGTGCTGAAATAAATGCAGTTAGCAGATAGCTAACATAAATGTTTCAGTGTTCTATTGTACTGTTCATTGTTGCATGATGCATTGATGCTGATGCATTCTTTGCTTTTGGTCACTCTTACTTCTAAATCTTGCATCTCTTTTCTCTCTTTACTGGTGTTTCAGTTGCTAATAACTTTTTGTATCGCCAGCCATGGAATTTAAACCACAGGCACCATCTGAGCCAGTTGTAGAATCCAAGCCTGAACCTGCAGCTGTTCCCAAGGCTGAGCCCAAGCCTGAACCAAAGCCTGAACCTAAGCTGGAACCTAAGGCTGAACCTAAGGCTCCACCAAAGCCTGAACCAAAGGCTCCACCAAAGCCTGAACCTAAGGTGGAAGTGAAGGCTGAACCTAAGGCTGAGCCTAAGGCTGCAGCAAAGCCTGAACCTAAGATTGAGCCCAAAACTGAACCAAAGGCTGCACCAAAGCCTGAACCTAAGGTTGAGCCCAAAACTGAACCAAAGGCTGCACCAAAGCCTGAACCTAAGATAGAACCCAAGCCAGAGTCAAAGGCTGCACCTAAGGCCGCACCTAAGGCCGAACCTAAACCTGAACCTAAGGCTGCACCTAAGCCTGAACCTAAACCTGAACCTAAGGCTCCAGCTACTAAAGGTATTGTTGGAATGTTTCCTATATGTGTTCTTCCTGTTATGTGTTTGTGTTCCTTGTATTTACAGTTTTGTGTAAATATGTGTCTATGTCTTGTCTTTCTTGAATAGTTTGTGTTAACTTTACTTAATTATGTTTTTTCAGCTATGTGTAATGTCATTCTCTTTGTCAAAGTATATGTATTTTTTCAGTGTGCAATCTTTCTTTTGTGCCTAAATGGCATAGTTGTGTATGTCTGGTAAATGTTTATGTTCACTTGTTAATAAGTGTGTCTGCCCGACTTGCCTCTTTTAAAACACATATTCTTCAAAAGCACCAGAAGCTCTCAAGAAACAAGAAGCTCCAAAGCAGCCACCTTTAGATACTAAAAAAGAGGTGGCTTTCCTGCCAATGGTCACTCCTTCAGCTGAAAAACCAAAAAAGGTTGAACCATTGACCCCAAAAGATGTCTCTACACCAGATGAAAAACCAAAGGTGGAACCACCAAAAGCAGTGGTTCCTAAACCTGCTACTGTCGAGAAACAAGTTGAACCAGAAATTGCTTCACCTAAAGGTATTGCCTTTATAAGAGCATTAGTATCATACTTGCTCTTATATGTGTAGAATTATTCTTTGTTTAATTCTACATTGTGGTTTCTTATTCTCTTGTTAACTACTCTTTATTGCATGTGATTTGTCCTATCATTGTGGTGTCAATGTTTTCTTCTCTTTAACTTCTTATGCCTTTTATATGCTATGTTGCAATGAGGTATTCACAGTAAGACTAGGTATATGTTGTGGTGGAAAAGACAACAACCGTTGTACAAATATTTCTTTTGAACAACAGTTGCAACAGATTTGAAACAGCAAGAAATTTTGCAAGCCCCTGTTGAGAAACCAGCACCCACACCTGCACCAGTTGAGACCGCAAAAACGATGGTACCGCTACCCGCTGTAAAGACACAGAAGGTAGAACCAGTTGAAAAACCAAAGGTGGAACATGCACCGCCTAAGCCTCTTGTTGAAACAAAGAGGGTTGAACCCATCAGTCAACAAGAGACTGTTCCTGCTCCAGTTGAAAAAGCAAAGGTGGAAACACCAAAACCTGAACCTAAGCCCGTCCATGTTGCAAAAAAGGTTGAACCAGTGACACCAAAAGATGTCTCTACACCAGTTAAAAAACCAAAGGTGGAACCACCAAAAGCAGTGGTTCCTAAACCTGCTACTGTTGAGAAACAAGTTGAACCAGTGAAACAAAAAGGTGTTCCTTGTGTTCCTACCACAAAGGCAGAACCAACAAAACCAAAAGAACCTGTGCCCTCACCTGTTGAGAAATCCAAGGTAGAAAGGGCTAAACCAGAGGAACCTAAGGTAGAACCACTGAAACAAAAAGAATCTGTTTCTCCAAAAGAAGTTCCCAAGCCAACAGGTATCTTTTTTAGTGTTTATGCATCTTTTATTGATCTTAATATCCTCTTTTGTATGAATATTGCACGCATAGTGCCCATATGTGTAATCTTAAAAAACACACATTGTGTTTCCTCTTTTTTTTAAATGTTCTTTGAGCCTATGCATGGTATTGTGGTATTTGCTCCATCTTCCTCATGTCTCTCTGTCTCTGTAATGTTTGTTTGTATGTCTGTCTGTCTGTCTGTCTGATTCAAAGTTGTTGAATTAAAAAAGACAGAAGTGCCAGCAGAGAAAGTAGATGTAACTAAACCTAAAAAGGACACGGAGATAACTCATACTGAAGGTAGGCTTGGGGCCACTGATATACTCTATAGATGTCCATGAATTTGTTTTGTAGTTTAGTCAAAGAGTTTAATCTACTGTATCTTGGAAACCAGCCAGTTGAATTCAGTCATCTTATGAATTGAATTCCCCCAGACTGTGTATAGTACTTCAGTGTTTTAGTTAAACTATTAAGATGCTTAATGTATTATCTACAGGCCTTAATGAACCATTACTAAGTGTAATACATCTTGGTAGACTGTCCTTATAATAATAATAAATCTGGGTAGACTGTCCTTATAATAATAATAATCTGTTGTCCCTTTATGTTGTCTGTTTTTTTTCACCGCCTCATGGTGAAATCTTGCGTTTGTCATCTTCAAAGTTAATACAACTTCTGCAAGAATTGAAGAAATTCCCAGTCCTGTGGATAGGTCTTTGATGATTGAGAGGAAGGATCTCAAAGACTCATTTGAAGATTTGTCAGATGGCAGTACAGTAGTTATGTCTACCCAAATGGTTTTACAGGAAGAAGTCATCCATGAAACAATAGAGTATCCAAAACAATTCCTAAAGGATGAAACTAAGACAGAAGTCAAAGTGGAGGTCAAGGCTCAGGAGGTAGTTTCAGTGCAAGAAACCATCCACAAAACAATTGAGCACCTCAAAGAGTATGAGGATGAAGGTAGGGAAGAATGGAAACCGGAAGTCAAGGTTAAAGAAACAGTCATAGAAAAACAGGAGTCCCCAAAAGAATACCAAAAAGCTAAGCTTAAGGCAGTCCTGAAGGCAGAGCCTATGGCTCAAGAAATGGTTTTAAAGCAGAATGTCATCCATGAATCAGTAGAATACCCAAAACAGATCCTCAAGGATGAAACTAAGAGAGAAGTCAAAGTGGAGGTTAAGGCTCAGAAGGTAGTTTTAGAGCAAGAAACCATCCATAAAACAATTGAGCACCCCAAAGAGTACAAGGATGAAGATAGGGTAGAATGGACACCTGAAATCAAGGTTAAAGAAACAGTCATAGAGAAACAGGAGTTCCCAAAAGAATACCAAAAGGCTAAGCTTAAGGCAGAACCTATGGCTCAAGAAATGGTTTTAAAGCAGAAAGTCATCCATGAAACAGTCGAATACCCAAAACAGTTCATCAAGGATGAAACTAAGACAGAGGTCAAAGTTGAAGTCAAGGCTCAGGAGTTAGTATTAGAGCAAGAAACCATCCAAAAAACAATTGAGCACCCCAAAGAGTACAAGAATGAAGGTAGGGAAGAATGGACACCTAAAGTCAAGGTTAAAGAAACAATCATAGAGAAACAGGAGTCCCCGAAAAAATACTTAAAAGCTAAGCTTAAGGCAACCCTGAAGGCAGAGCCTATGGCTCAAGAATCAGATCACCAAAAAGATGAAAAGGCTGAACCGAGGGAAAATTTGAAATCTGAAGTCAAGTCTAAAGAAACTGTGTTAGAGAAACAGGAGTCCCCCAAACAGTACCAAAAGGCTGAACCTGAGGCAGAATTCAAAGTCGAAGCCAAGGCTGAGAAAACAGATACACTTCAAGAAGCTATCCATGAAACAGCAGGGTATCAAAAAGCAGTAGATGAATTGTCTGCAACAAGGAATTTAGTCAGTGGAGAAAAAGTCCCATACAGTATGCAGCCTGTCAAAACAGAGAAAATAGCTTCTCTCGAAGAACAAAAGAAACAGACCCCATCTCACAAGGTAGACATAGGTAAAGAAAATCAGAGAGGGACTATTATACAAACCAAAGACTCACACAAGAAGAAAGAAGACTGTTACTCTCCAAAAAAGCCTGTTACCTTCAGAAAAGAAACTTCTCTACCTGAAAAGCAAGACACAGCCAGCAGAAATGTTGAGACTAGGTCGAGTCCATCAGCAGTCTCCAAAGAGAGCGAGAAGGTTCTTCAAAAGTCTCCTCACTGTGAAATAGCAAGCATTGAAGGAAGACCCCTAATCGAAGGGAGCAAAAATTCATTGAGAGAACATACTGCACCTGTGAAAGGTATTTGTAAAGGCAGCTTAGGCTGCACTCTTAGACGTACAGTCTTCCTCTTTTTTCTTCTTCATTTCTTCTTCATTACATGGTCATCATCATTCTTATGAATCCACTCTTTTAACTCTTTTTTTTTTACATATTTTTGCCTTGATCTGTTTGTTTACATTTCTTTGAATACTTTTGTAGTGTCCATGTGTCTTCTTCTTTATATTGTGTTTGTCTTTGTTTAGAATTCTCTTTCTTAATGTGTTATTAAAATGTATGGTCAATCTTCTTAGACCACAGTGTACCTGTTGAAGCAGCACCTGTTTCAGAAGAAATTGAAAAAGGTATACAAAACACCAAGGAAAATCTTTTTGATTTGTTTGATATCTTACTCTTGATTGTGAGAGTGTACAATGTGTACATACTCTATGTGGTTGTGTCTGTGTTTGTGTGTGTATTTGTTGTCATAAGCAGTTTTGTTTTGTTAGTGTGTAAGATTCATAACCTTACATAACCCCATAACCAGTCTTCACCTGTATAGTCATGCCCTGCACGTACCCATTATATCTTGGCATACTTCTTTTCAAAGTGACTCCTGTGGAGAAGAAAGCTTCACCTAAGACACCAACAGAAATTCCAATGAAAGAGAAGGTTTCCCCTCCAGAAGGTATCTTATTCTTATAGTGTTTTTGTCTACTTGTCTATATGTGTGTGTTTTTGTAGGCATTTCATGCAGCTAACTACTTAATGTATTTGTTACATGTTTCAGTTAATTTTCCAAGCTAATGAATGTCTTGATAAAAGTCTTATTTTTTTTCTTAATGCAAATAACATCCTTACTTTTTACATATGATCTTCACTTATCTCTCAATAATTCTTGAAGCCTTCATCTTTCTTTTTTACAGATGATTTTATACCTGTTGATTTAATATCTTTAAAAATCCACTATAAGCATTAGTGTGCACAACTATAATTAAATTATTATTAGTGCGCCATTTTCACTGTACTAATTTCAACTAACACAATGCTTACCAAGCTTCACAGGAATCCTACCACTTGGTGACAATGTCAGTGATGTCTGAAATTATTAAACATTCTTTAATTTTGGAAATAGGTCCGGAAGATGCAACACAGGCCCCTGGACCAGTCAAGAAAGGTATGATGATATCTGGAATTAAAATGTTAATATCCACATGTACGGATGCTGATATAACACATATAGATATTATTTTATTTATTTTAATATTGAATCAGTTCTGAAATTCAAACATCTAGTTTGTCTGTATATTTATGGAATACCTCAATTCTGTCACTTGTCTATGTGTTTTTTAGTAGCTTATTTGTCATGAGGGTAAATATTTTTGGTCTGTTTTAGTTTGTGTTGTCTTTGGCATAACTGTGCTGTTTTGTCAGTGTTCAACCGTTCTGTCATTTTTTTTGTGTACAATTATCAGAAAAAGCAAAACAAAAAGGTAAAGTTCGTATTGAGGAAGAAGAGACATTTGAAATGCCAACTCTAAAGAAGGTTACGAAAATAGCATCTAAGGACCAAGAAAAGGAACATGAAGTCATTTCACTGAAGAAAATTATCAAGCCTCCACATGTGGAAGAGCAGACACAGCTTGGAATAATACTCAAGTCAGTTGAAAAAACTGAAACTTATGAAAAAAGGACAGAGATTTATTCTGAGGCTGTATCTGGAGTCACAATAACAAGTCACTTCGAATCAGAGGAGAGCCCTATTCCATACGGAGTTACTAAGAGAACAGAGACCATGTCAAGTTCTTTGGAGAAGAAAACCGAAGAACAAGTAAAAGTGAGTACAATTGCAGATGATCTTTCTAAGATTGCCACTGAGAAATCGTCAGAGGTGGTAGACAAAACCGCCAAGGATGAGAAGACTGAGGAAAAACATGATGTCAAGAAAACTCAGAAGAAGACTCTCAAGGAAGACCAACCTGATACCCCATCCTTAGTGAAAAAGAAAGTAACCAAACTACCACTGAAAGAGCAAGAGCAGGAAACAGTTAAGCTAAAACCATTTGCTAAGCCTGATAAGCCAGATGGACATGAGTTTGAGAAAACAATTAAAAGTGAAGATAAAGAGCATGCCACTTTCCATAAAAGTGAGAGAACATTAAAAGACAAGCCAGCCACAGAACAAGGTGACCAGTTTCCAGTCAAGCAACAGGAGATGGAGGTTAGAACAGAAGAAAAGTCTTTAGTTGCCAAAGATAAAAAAGTAGAGGAAAAGGTTGATATTAAGAAAAGTAAGACACCAAAAGTTGAGGAGGAATCCAAAACTCCTAGTTTAGTTCGGAAGAAAATATCAAAATTGCCATCAGATGAGAAAGAACAGGAGATTGTTAGATTGAAGCCATTGCCATCTAAAGAGGTTGAAAAGCCTGTACAGGATAGTGTAGTTGATGGCAAGGAAAGAGAGCAAATTGCTTTCTCAAAGGGTGAAAGGCCATTAAAAGATGAAACCTTTAAAGACCCTCTTTGTATACCGTCAGAATTAGCCAAAAGCAGTATTACTGAAAAGCCTCCATTTACTGAACAACATGAACAGGCAGGTGAAAAGGCAGGTGTCAAGAAATCAAAGACCAAACCAAAGGATGAGGAAACTAAGGCACCTGGTTTAGTTCGGAAGAAAATATCAAAGTTACCATCAAGTGAAACAGAACCGGAAGTTGTAAAATTGAAGCCATTTGATAAGCCTGCTAAGCAAGATACTGATAAAGAAAGAAAAGACAGTATTAAAGAGTCCAAAGAAAGAGAACCTATTACCTTCAAAAAGAGTGAAAGGTCAGTAGAAGGCGATACAATCAAAAAGCCTGTTGCAGAAAAAATACAGCCAGATGCGCCTAAAGACACTGCTCCTGAAAAACCTCCAGTTTCAGATAAAGTATGTGAAGTTCAGAAAGTAGAAGAAAAGGCAGCTGTTAAGAAAGCCAAAACATCAATGGATGAGGAACCCAAGGCTCCAGGCTTAGCACCAAAGAAAATATCTAAATTACCATCAAGTGAAAAAGAACAGGAAATAGTCAAATTGAAGCCAGTTGTTAGACCTGGTGAACAAGAGAGTGGTGAATTAAAACCAGAGAAGAAAACTCCTGAGAAGGAACGAGAGCATATTGCCTTCCAGAGAGATGATCGACCTCCAAAAGATGAAATAGTGAAAGAGCCTGAGAAGCAACCCATAAAAGTTGAGAAACTTGCAACACCAGACAAAGAGTCAGAGATCACTGAAAATAAATATTTACCTTGTGAACCAGAGCAAAAGCCAAGTCCCAAGAAACTAAGTCCTGTGAAGAAAACTGAGATGAGTCCAAAAGAAGAGGAGAAGCCAGCTTTACAGAAAAAGGCTGGACAATTGCGCAGAGATTCAAAGGAAAAAGAAGAAATTACCCTGAAGCCAATTGAACTCACAAAGAAAATTGAGATGAAAAAGACACCTTCACCACAGGTTGAGAAATTAAAACCGAAACCTGTTGAATCTGTTCCGATGGAGAGAAAACCAAGTGGTGACATCAAAAGGTTGCCAAAGAAGGTCTCACCTAAGGACTCAATTGAGTCTGTCACTTTGAAAAAAGTTCCAAAGAAAGCTTCACCATCAGAAGAAGTCATAAAGACTGAGAAAAATAAGTTGCCTGCAACAAAAGTGTTGTCACCTGCAGTAGTGCAGATGAGAAAGATTTCAACTCAGAATGAAGAAGAGGTTGAAGAGCTCCAGGAAGAAGTACAGGAGGAGGAGGATTCCTGGGGATGGGATCTTGTTCCAACTGATGACTGGGAAGGTGAACTGGAAGAGGGGGCTGTTGAGACCCCTGGATTTGGTGGGAGGCGAGGTGAGAGTTTGGCTGAAAAATATCAACACTGACTCCTCATCGCTCTCAATGGACACATTTCATCGCCAATAATATTCATCCATCTAAATTTCCATTTTTCCATCCCCTCATCTTTTTTAACCTTGTCTGTGACATTCTGTTATCAGCATTTCTGTTGTTTGTGTCATAACTGTGTTGTCCGTCATGACTGTGTTGTTGTTTGTGTCGTCCTTGGTGTTCCATTCCGTAATCTTCATTCATAAAGAAATACCCACCATCATTGTTTCTCATTCCATGACCTTTTAATGTCATGAAAAATTGCTTACTAATGTGTTCATAAGTATAATCATATCTGCTGGGCTTTCTCAACATCCATGGCCTGTGAGTTGGATATATAGTAATAAACTCTGTTTTTATAGATGGAACGCCAAAGGATGATGCTACAGGTCCAGGTAGAGGTAGAGGACTAAAACGTGAGTCTTTTTACAAAATGCAATTCACAATGACCAATATTGGCAGATAAGTATATTTATATAAATATGCTTATTTCAGCGAGACAAACGCCATCCCCTGGTGAGGGTGGCAGAGGCAGAGGACTGAAGCCTGGTGGAGGCAAACCACCTCCAGAGGAGCCACCTTTTGCTGGTTTTAAACTGAAGGCAGTGCCACTGAAGTTTACCAAACCACTGAAAGATATTGTGCTGAAAGAGGCCGAGTCTGATGTTGGTGCCTCTGCTGTGTTTGAGTGTGAGTTGACCCCCTCCACTGCTGTGACCACATGGATGAAGGACGGTAGCAACTTGAGGGAGGGCCCTAAGCACAAGTTCACTTCTGACGGCAAGGACCGCAAGCTGACAATCATTGATGTCCAGCTTTCTGATGCTGGTGAATACACATGTGTTGCCAAGAATGCAGGCAAAGAGGCAACATCTGTTGCCAAGCTGGTTGTTGAAGGTAAGCTTTTTAGAAATAAAGCGGAAAAAATCTCTGAAAAGCTCAGTTAATGTACAGGTTATTAATGAAAGTGTTTCACAATGATTATTTTCTCTCTGCAATTACAGAGCTACCAGTTAAGTTCACTAAGACTCTTGAAGAGGAAACATCTGCTCTCAAGGGTCAGCATCTGTACCTGACGTGTGAGTTGAACAAAGAGAGAGATGTGATATGGAAGAAGAATGGAGAGGTACTGAAATCAATACCTGGAAAGGTCCAGATCAACGTCATCGGAATGCAACATGCAGTGACAATTCAAAAAAGTGATGAAGACGATACAGGTGTTTACAGTTGCGAAGTGGCGGACATTAACACCAAGACAAACGTCAAAGTAATTGGTAAGAATTTGACTTCAATGACAATATGGTATTACGCTGCAACATTCACAACTGCAGGGTTTTATTAGTACTTTACAATCACAACACAATCACACTCTCATTAGTAATCCTTAAAACAAATTATCTATATTTACCTCACAGAAATCATCAAAGACTGGATTGTAAAGCCACTTAGGGATCAGCATGTCAAACCCAAAGCTCGTGCTTCCTTCAAATGCGAACTCTTCAAGGAAACTCCTAACTGGAAGTGGTTCAAAGGAGACACAGAAGTTCCAAAAGATCCCACAGACAAGACTGAAATCACAAAGGATGGCAAAGACCTCACTCTGACCATCAAAAATGCATCCCCTGATGACATTGGGGAGTATTCCTTGGAAGTTGAGGGACGTAAATATGCTGCAAAGCTGACACTTGGAGGTTAGTAAGTTTTTCTGTCTTTTTCTCTTGTTGTGAAGGTCTCAAATGAATATGGTCTAATATGGTTGATTTAATTACCTGTTCTCAGAACGCGAGGCTGAGATTTTGAAGCCCGTGGAAAGTGTAGAAGTGGTTGAGAAAGAGGAAGCTCACTTTGAATGTGAAATCTCTGAGGATGATATTCCTGGAGAATGGAAACTAAAGGGACAAGTTCTGACTAGATCACCGGTAAGGTTTTTTTTTTTTTTTTTAACCGTCTGTTAATTTCCCAGAAGAAATATAATTATGTACTTAATAAATCGCATGACATAAATCACTTGTTTTGGGGAAAATAATGTGCTCTGTTTGATTGTCTGTTTGTTCATCAGACATGTGATATCAGAATGGAGGGAACTAAGAGATTCCTCACTCTAAAAAATGTCCAGCTTGATCAAGCTGGTGAAGTGTCTTACCAGGCTCTGAATGCCATAACAAGCGCAGTGCTCACTGTCAACGGTAAGTGTATATGCCCACCAGAAATATGCTGTCACTCAAGGCAACTTAAAACCAGACTGTCACCAAGCATTGAAATAACCCTGAGGACTGTTTCTATTCACACCTCTCAGAACTGGAAATCGACTTCACTGTGCCTTTGGAGAATGTTTCTGTGCATGAAAAGAAACAGGCAAAGTTTGAATGTACCCTCAATAAGGAAGTGACTAAGGTCATGTGGTTTAGAGGCACTGATATTATAACATCTTCCAGTAAATATGAAATCATTGATGATGGATTTAAACATATATTGGTTGTAAACCAGTGTGAGTTTCACGATGAGGAAACTTTCACAATTGAAGTCATGGGCAAAAGGTGTTCGTCCAATCTTATTGTGGAGGGTGAGTTTTCTGATGTTGCAGTTTGTTTGCTTCATTGGACTTAAAATAGTAGTACATTTTACATATTAATTTTAAATACTGCAATAGTTACAGAATTTTTACTTTATGCTAATATAATGTATTTCTATATTTTTAATATCCACTGTAGTTTTATATCATCCTTAGGCTAAGTAAACCTAAATGTATGTGTTATGCCCTGAATTAATACATTATAGGCATGAGGCTCAAGTTCGTCACACCATTGTCGGATCAAACTGTAAAGGAAACTGAAACTGCTCGGTTTGAGCTTGAACTCTCACATGAGAATGTTCCCATTACATGGTACAAAAATGAAATAAAACTCCACCCGAGCCGAACGGTGGTAAGCCATGTTGAAGGAAAAAAACATGTATTAGAAATAAAGGATGTCACTCTAGATGACACCTGCCAAATTAAGGCAGAGGCAGAGATTAAAGGAATATCTACAACGGCAAACCTGAAGGTCATAGGTAACCTTGGTTTCTTTCATTTTTTTTCTCAGTTTCTTTCTTTCTTTCTTTCTCTTGTTTCTTTACTTTTTTTATTGATTTCTTAATTTCTGTCTTTCTTAATTTGTTGTTTATCTGGAACAACATATTTTCGCAGATGTCATGTAAATTTCCTGACAGTCAAATGGCTGCAGTCCTGGAAACAAACAACACAAGAATTACTATTTTCTAAGGTTAATGTTCTGTATTTCAGAGGGTGCTGCCCGTTTTGTGGTCAAACTGCAAGATTTCACAGCAGTCGAGAAGGATGAAGTCACCCTGGACTGTGAGTTAAGTAAAGACGTCCCTGTGAGGTGGTACCACAAAGCGACCGAACTCAAGGCCTCCAAGATGGTGACAATGAGAGCCGAAGGCTACCGAAGGATTCTGACAATTAAGAAGGTGGAAAGCAAAGATGAGGGAGAGTATACTTGTGACTGTGAGACAGACAGGACAAGTTGCAGCATTCAAATTGAAGGTAAGCATGTTATCAAACTGTACCATGGCCAACAACTGCTAATTTAGTGCTGTTATAAAGCTCTAACGTCTTTGGGCTTTTTTTTGTACGTTTTATTTTATCAATGACAGCACGTGACATCAAAGTGGTTCGGCCCATCTATGGTGTTGAGCTCTTTGATGGAGAGACAGCCCGCTTTGAGGTTGAGATTTCTGAAGATGAAGTCCATGGCCAATGGAAACTGAAGGGAGAAGTCCTTACTCCTTCCTCTGTAAGTCTTGCTGATTATACTCTTGCCTACATTCACTTTGTTATGTCAGTGATATTATGAACAGTGTTAATGCATTTTTTCCCCTCTCCTTTTCAACAGGAGGTGGAAATTATTGAGGAAGGTGTAAAACACACTCTCACACTGTACAACTGCAAGGTGGCCCAAACTGGAGAGATCTCCTTCCAGGGCGCAAATGCCAAGTGTGCTGCCAATCTGAAAGTGAAAGGTACCACATCACATACAAAGGAATTACCATATTGATTGTCTGGCAGTCCAGTAGCCATAATATGGCATTTGCAGTGTGTTCAATTGTGTTTGCATTTCTGTCTAATTTACAGAACTTCCGATCACGTTCATCACTCCTCTGAGCGACGTGAACGTATACGAGAAAGATGAAGCAAGGTTTGAGGTTGAAGTGTCCAGAGTACCCAAAACCTTCCGCTGGCTCAAAGGCTCGCAGGAGCTGAAAGCTGACGACAAGTTTAAGATACTCCAGGAGGGCAAGGTATTCACTCTTGTGGTGAAAGGTGCTGCTTATGAGGATGAGGCCAAGTACGTCTTTGAGGCTGAGGACAAGCGAACCACAGCAAAACTGGTCATTCAAGGTATGTAGCTGACATTATTTTAAAGTGTGAAAACAAATGACAATATCTGTTGTTTCAGTAGGTATTATGGTATGTGTTCGATGTGAGTAATATTGATTAAATTGTTCTTTTCAGGCATTCGTCTTGAGTTTGTCAAGCCTATCAAGGATGTCACCGTGAAGGAGCGCGAGACTGCAGAGTTTAAAATTGAGCTTTCCCATGAGAAAATTCAGTTGGCTTGGTATAAAAACGACAAGCGCCTGCACCCTACCAAATTGGTGCACATGTCAGAGATTGGCAAGGTCCACACCCTCTCTTTCAAGGAAGTATCCATTGATGACACTGCCCTGATTAAAGCAGAGGCTCTTGGAAAGACCTCAGAGGCCATGCTCACTGTTCTGGGTGAATATTTAATTCTGTTCAATTTTATTTATATAGTGGCAAAACGTAAATATATGTCTCAAATTGTCTTAATGCCTTATGGATGCTTATTGTCTGTATCTTGGAAAAACACAAGTACAAAAAATTAGAAATACAAACTCAATCTGTTTTCCTGTATGTAAAATGAAATGAAACAGGTTTTCCATAACCGTAAAAATATATTTTTTTAAACATTTAACATGTACAACATGTACACGTTAAATATTGTAATTTAATTGCCTGTGACTGTTTGTATTTCAGAGGGAGACATTTACTTTACCAACAAGCTGCAAGACTATACTGCAGTCGAGAGGGATGAGGTTGTGCTCATGTGTGAAGTCAGCAAGAGCTCTGCTGAGGTTAAGTGGTTCAAGGATGGCAAGGAGATTGTGCCCTCCAAGAACGTCCAAATTAAATCAGATGGAAAGAAGCGCAGTCTTACAGTAAGGAAGGCTGAGAAGGCCAACATTGGTGAATACACATGCGACTGTGGCTCAGACAAAACCACTTCTAGGCTGAACATTGAAGGTAATGAACTGCCCAGTTAATGTACTTATTTATTTACAGCCTCGTGCTTACATTTCTATTCAGTGATCTTGATGTTTATTTATATTTTCACTCTCTTGTGTTTTCTCTTCACAGATCGTGACATCAAGGTTGTACGCCCCCTGTACAGTGTTGAGGTAACGGAGACAGAAACTGCCCGATTTGAGACTGAGATCTCTGAGGAAGATGTCCACGGCAATTGGAAGCTCAAGGGAGAAACCCTGCACCAGTCTGCTGTAAGTGTCTAGCTTGTTACCTACTTACAGTATAGTTCACATTTGACTTCTGTAGGCAATGTGAAATATGTTCTCACAGTGTGAAAAATGTTTTCACATCTTAAGGCAAATGATCAACAGTGTAATGAATTATGAATTCCATTTAGATTTAGAAATTTAGATTAATTCTGTTTTTGTTGTATTTCCTCAGGATGTTGAGAAGAAGGAGGAGGGCAAGAAGCATATCCTTATCCTCTACAACGTCCGCATGGACATGGCTGGTGCAGTGGATTTCTCGGCAGCCAATGCCAAGTCTACTGCACAGCTTAGAGTTAAAGGTGAGACAACCATATGCTAACTTTGCCCTCTGCCCTCCATCTCTTTCTCTCTCTCTCTCTCTCACACACACACAGCTAAACTGTAGTAGATTATTCCTAGTGCGTATACTGAAGTAATTTCATTACTATCATTACACCCTTTTTACACCCAATTACACCCTTTTTTCTACTGGAATTCCAGGAAAATTCTCCAGGATGTTGAGTGACAGCAGCAGATAGCCTGGCAGGGATAAGTTAGTAGCCAATCCGGTGTCAGGGCTATTTTAGGGGCTCCAGTCCTTATCTAGAGTAGGTAGAAGACGATTGGCAGACTGTCCAGCATGCCCATCCAAGTTGACCAAATGCATTGTAAGACAGATGAATATGCTAATGGAGAAGCATTCTCTGTGATAAGTGTGGAGTGCCCAGCTATTCTGGATGCCCTGGGATTCCAGAGCAATGGGCTGGTTGAAGCAGGAGTGATGTACATCAGCGGTCACAGATTTGCAGGTTTGGCTGGGGACAACTGAGGTGACTTAAAATGTCCTCTGCGTATTCCACAGCACGAACAATCAGTGCCACAAGGCCTCTGAAGGATGTTACAGTCACTGCCGGGGAGACGGCCACCTTTGAATGTGAACTTTCCTACGAGGGAATAGCTGTTGAATGGGTCCTCGCCGGACAGAAACTTGGGCCGAGTGACAGAGTAAGTTCATATTGTTATGAAGCAAAGTCATAGTACTGCTTATGAATGTAGTGATAGTTAGTCCAGGTGTTCTGATATGACAGCATTTTTCATTCATGTTGGAAAATATTGAGAGCATGTTTGTACAGTAACTAGTAACAGTACAGTAACTATACAACATTTCATGGGATCTGTTCTTCTTTGGCGCCTACGTTTTCTGCATATAAGGGCCGCCGGTGGGGCCTATCACGACAGCAGGAGTGTTCATGATGCAGGCTTCTCTGATAAGAGTCAACTGCTTAGCCCTGACAGCGTTCCTAGAGTTATTTTTAACCCCCTAAGTGTGTGTGTGTGTGTGTGTGTGTATGTAAATGAGTGAGAAAATGTGTCAAGTTGAAGAATCACACTATGAGATATGTGACTGCTGCACATTTTCTTAATGTTCAAATGAATATTCAGGGTAGACAGTGCTTTCATGCAACAGTTCTAAGTGGGCAAATGGATAAAGCAGTGATCTTGTGATGTGATAATAAAAAATGTTAATTTTGAATGATCAGTCACTGACTGTATTACCACCAACAGGTTATGACCAAGTCAGAGGGCAGATTGCACACACTCACACTCAGAGATGTTAAACTGTCTGAGGCTGGAGAGGTATTACTGACAGCAAAGGATTTCAAGACCAAGGCACAACTCAATGTGAATGGTATGTTTGTTTGTTCCCCAACTCTTTAATTCATTTAATTGGCTCCTAATCAGTATCAAATGTACAGACCATAATGTGTATTAACTCAGGTTATTATTGTAAGTTTTACTTCTGGCATGTTAAAGATAAAACAGCAGAGGGGATGAAAAGAAGTCATTTGTCATATGCCATAGCTCCAGCATCTTTTAATTTGTTTTCTCCACAGAACCTGCTGTTGAGTTCACCAAACCTCTGGAAGACCAGACGGTTGAGGAGGAGGCCACTGCCACCATGGAGTGTGAAGTCTCCAGGGACAACGCAGAGGTCAGGTGGTTGAGAGAGGGACAGGAGATCCGCAAAACCAAGAAGTATGACATGGTGGCCGAAGGCCGCATCAGGAGACTCATCATCAGAGACTGTACCCCCGATGAATCAAAGATGTATACATGTGACGCCAAGGAGTTTAAGACCTCTGCCTTCCTCAGCGTGGAACGTAAGCGGAGTATTTTATTCATCACATAAAAGCACAAAATTACCATGTAGATGTAAGATAATTATAACATTATTGTTTTATATTTCCAGCGCCCCATGTTGAGTTCTCCAAACCTCTTCATGATGTTGAGGTTAAAGAGAAGGAATCTGCCAGATTTGAGTGTGAAGTGTCACGCGAGAATGCTAAGGTAGGTCTGAAAATTAGATTTCATGTTACATACATTTGAGCATACATTTTTAGTATTTTAGTGTTTTTTATCTTCTGCTTCTTCTATCAATAAAGTATCTATCTATCTATCTATCTATCTATCTATCTATCTGTCTATCTACATGTATCTATCCATCCATCCATCCATCCATCCATCTATCTATCCATCTATCCATTTATCTATCTATCTATCTATCTATCTATCTATATACTGTATCTATCTATCTCAAATCTTATACAGGGATTCAATTTCCCAGATGGTCCCTGTCTCCGTCCTTTTCTCACCATTACTTTGGTTGGTTTCAGGTGCGCTGGTTCAAAGATGGCAGTGAGATTAGAAAGGGCAAGAAGTATGAAATCATTGCCAAGGGAGTACAGCGCATTCTTGTCGTCACCAAATCTGTGTTTGATGATGAAGCTGAATATGAATGTGATGCAAGGACTGCCAAAACTTCTGGCATGCTGACTGTTGTTGGTGAGTTGTCATTTCCTATCATTTATTTTGTTTGCTTAAATAAACAACTATTACTGTAAATGATTAACTAATCATGATCATGTGTCATTCTTACAGAGGAGGAGGCAAGATTCACAAAGAATCTGTCCAACGTTGAGGGATCTGAAACAGACAGTGTGAAAATGATCTGTGAAGTATCCAAGGCCAGTGCAGAGGTCGTCTGGTACAAAGGTGACGAGGAGCTGCCTGAGGGTGGTAGATACGAGCAGATCCAAGATGGCCGCAAGAGGATCCTTATTATTCAGGATCTGCGCATGGATGATGTTGGAGAATACAACTGCAGACTACCTAACTCTAAAACATCAGCTAATCTGAAGCTCAATGGTAAAACATTTCTCTTCATGTATTTCTGTACAGCTCCAAATATACTGTACTTTGAATATTTTTTAATGGTGTTCACTTGTAAATAAATAATAAAAAATATTGTTATCCAGAACTGGCTGCCGAGTTTATCTCCAGGCCACAGCCCACGGAGGTGGTTGAAGATGAAAAGGCAGAGTTTGTGTGCTCAGTCTCTAAAGACACATACGAGGTCAAATGGTTCCGAGGTGACAAGGAGCTTCAGTCTGGCGATAAGTATGACATTGTCTGTGACGGCAAGAGAAGATCACTTGTGATCAAGAACTGCGAGCATCAGGATGAGGGAGCCTACACCGCTTTCATTGGAACAGTCAAGGCATCAGCCGACCTGACTGTGATTGGTAGGTTTCTGCCCATGAAACTGTCAATGTGTCTCAAATAGTCTCCACCAAAAAAACTAGTTTAATTTTTGTATCTCTTTACAGAGAAACTCAGGATTATCACACCTCTCAGAGACACACCCATGAAGGAGGGCATGGAGATCTCTCTCAACTGTGAGGTCAACTCTGATGGAGCCAAAGCAAAATGGCTGAAGAATAATGAGACCATGTTTGAGAGTGGCAAATTCATCATGACTCATAGGGACACCGTTTTCTCCCTGAGAATCAAGAACGCTGAAAAGTCAGATGAGGCTGAGTACACCATTACTCTGACAAACCAGCGTGGTGAACAAGCCACCAGTTCTTGCAAAGTCTCTGTAGAAGGTAAATACATCTTCATTTATATACTGTGAAGCAAAATACAATATATGCATCAAAAATAAAAAATATGCATCTTATTTTCAGTACCAGAGCTCGACAGTTGCAATGAACAGACAAATAAGGTCTGTGCTAGTGCCACTGTTGCTTCAGCAGATCCTTCTGTTTTGATAACTGCGTCTTCCATTTAATTTTTTATGTGCAGAGGAACAGCTCAAGATTATTGAGCCTCTTGAGGACTGTGAAACACAGGAGAAGAAGACCATCACCTTCACATGCAAGGTGAACAGACCAAATGTCACCGTGAAATGGATGAAGGGTGGTCAGGAGATCACCTTCAGCAAGCGTATCCTGTACAGGGTGGACAACAAGAAACACACACTTACCATTAAAGATTGCATCATGGATGATGAGGGTGAATACGCCGCTGTGGCTGGATCCGACAAGTCAACAGCCGAGCTGATCATCAGCGAGGCACCCACTGACTTCACTGGACAGCTCAAGGACCAGACCATCACAGAGTTTGAGGAGGCTGAGTTCTGCTGCAAGTTGTCCAAAGAGAAAGCTAGCGTCAAGTGGTATAGAGATGGTAGAGAGATCCGTGAAGGACCAAGGTAATGCCATTTATCGGCTAACTCCTAACTGTTGATATGCTAGAAGAGAAGGATGAATCTTTACAGATTAGATTAGACAATCTGCTCATTCTACTCTCTTGCCTTCAGATACAAATTCAAGAAGGAAGGAAAGAAATGCAGTCTTTACATCAAGAACTGCAGACCCGACGATGAATGTGAATATGCCTGTGGTGTGGAGGAAAGAAGAACCAGGGCTAGACTCTTTGTTGAAGGCAAGAACAATCAATTTTATAGACATTATGGTTCTTCATGTTGTCCCCTTCTAAAGCTCACAGCAATCCTTGTGTTTGTCTCCATTATAGAGACCCCTGTGGAGATCGTTAGACCTCCTGCAGATGTGTTTGAGCCTCCAGGCTCAGATATTGTGTTTGAGGCTGAGCTGAACAAAGACAGGGTGGAGGTCAAATGGATGAGGAACAACATGATTATTGTCCAGGGTGACAAGTACCAGATGCTGAGCGAGGGCAAAGTTCACCGACTCCAAGTCTGTGAAATCAGACCTCGCGACCAGGGAGAGTACAGAATCGTTGCTAAAGACAAGGACGCCAGAGCCAAGCTTGAGCTGGCTGGTATGTATTAGTTGATTAATTTGGTCTGTTCTAATGGTTGCATTTACCTGGTATTTAAAATTATTATTCACTATACCATATATGTAAGATAATTATAATATTGTAATGATTAATATAAGTAATAATGAGGTCACACATAAGCATCAGAGATAGCATAACAAACAACTCACATATATTTGCATGTGTTTTCACTTCCACAGCTGTGCCAAAGATCAAAACTACTGACCAGAACCTGGTGACAGATGCTGGAAAGCCTTTCGTCATGTCTGTTCCGTATAATGCCTACCCACGTGCTGAGGCTGAGTGGTTCTTCAATGACTCCAGCTTGCCATTCCAGAACGTCGATACCTCTGCAGAGAGAACGGAGTACAGACTGAAAGCCCCCAAGAAGGCAGACCAGGGTCGTTACAAGGTCGTGATCAAGAACAAACATGGAAAGGGAGAGGCTTTCATCAATCTGGATGTCATTGGTGAGTCTCATCTGAAACATTTAACAAAACGCAATAAGTAATTACACTATGACCATTGCCGTTTTAGATTTTTTCATCCTATAAACTGAGATCATGTTCTTTGATGCTAAAGAAACATAGGCAGTTTATTCACTCTAATAACATTATTTCCCCAGATGTTCCTGGGCCTGTCAAGAACCTAAAAGTGGTTGACACTTCTGATGGAGAGGTCAGCCTTGCTTGGGAGGAACCAGAGAACGATGGTGGCAGCAAGATCATTGCTTATGTTGTGGAGAGACGAGATGTCAAACGCAAGACATGGACTTTGGCTACTGATCGTGCTGACATTCCAGAATACTGTGTTGGCGGACTGAACAGGGACAACTTCTACCTCTTCCGCGTCTGTGCTCGCAACAGAGTCGGAAATGGACAAACCGTTGTTACGGACAAACCTGTTCAGGCTAAGAACATGTTTGGTAAGATAATATTTTTATGGTAGACGTCTATACTTAATACCTAGTGTAAGTCTGATTGTTCGATGTAAATATTCATTGTCTTATGTGTTATTATTGTGTTTCAGATGTTCCTGATGCTCCTCAGAACGTTATGGTTGGAGTTGTCAATAGGTATGGTGCCAGTATCTTCTGGGAACGTCCACTTTCTGATGGAGGATCTGAGATCACGAACTACGTCATTGAGCTCCGTGACAGGACCGCTGTGAAGTGGGAAGCTGCAATGGTGACCAAGGCTTCAGAGTACACCGCAACACTCACTGACGTTGTGGAAAACAAGGAGTACATCTTCCGTGTCAGAGCAGAGAACAAGGCCGGTGTTGGCCAGCCAAGTGCTGCCACTGATCCAGTGAAGATCATGGACCCCATTGGTTAGTTCAGTTCACATGTCATACGTTTCTGCCTTCATTCCTGTCCATTACAATATTTCTTAATATACTTGCTTGTCATTACAGAGAGGCCAAGTCCACCACTGAACTTCAACTACTCACATCAAACCAAGAACTCTGTGCAACTTGACTGGGAGACTCCCATGAACAATGGAGGCAGTATGATCACAGGCTACATCATTCAGAAGTGTGAAGAGGGATCAGACAAATGGCTGAGATGCAATGCTAGGCTCTGCCCAGACCTTTGCTACAAGGTACGTATGTAACCGATTGTTTGGTGATTTGATGGTTTTATATGTGTTCAGATGTTATTGAAGATCAAAATAAATTGTATCTGTTTTATTTTATCTGCTGTCTGTGTAGGTTTCTGGACTGAAGGCTGGACAGAAGTATCTGTACAGAGTATCTGCAGAGAACGCCGCTGGAGTTTCTGACCCAGCCGACACACTGGGACCCCTCTTGGCAGACGACCCACATTGTGAGTCTTGCACCATTTGTGAAACATCACATGTGCACTAGGTATATGGCATTGGAATGCTCAGTAACACATTTCTTTAATCTGGCTTCTCAGTTGCTCCAACAATGGACCTCAGTGGTTTCAGAGATGGCCTAGAGGTTATGGTTCCTCATGCTCTTACAATCCGTGTCCCCATCAATGGTTACCCCACACCCAAAGCAAAATGGTGCTTTGGTGATAAGGAGCTGAGTCCTCAAGATGAACGTGTGACCATGACAACTAAGCAGAACTACACAGAACTGGTTATTACCCCAAGTGTGCGTCCAGACAAAGGAACATACACTCTGACCCTGGAGAATGATGTCACCTCTATCTCCGGAGAGATCGACGTCAATGTCATTGGTGTGTTACTTGTCTCTTAAACCAAACAAATTATTTTCACACTAGCAAAATTACATAGCATTTTAACATTTTGTATTGTATTCATGTATTTCATGGTCCTTTCTCTTGTATCTTGCAGCCTCTCCAAGTGCACCCAGGGACTTCAAAGTTCCTGAGGTCACCAGGCACCATGTGCACCTCTCATGGGAGGCTCCAGAGCACGATGGAGGCAGCCCTGTCATTGGCTACCAGATCGAGAAGCGTGAAGTGTCCAGAAAGACCTGGGTCAAGGTTAGTTTACCTGCTTTTTCAACTTTTTGTAGAAAAAACCCCACTGCTGTTGGTAATGCTTCTGGTAGCTGACTTTGCATAAGCCTAAAATTTTGATTTCTTTGTGTAGATAATTTCAGGCGTGCAGGACCTGGAGTACACTGTCACTGATGTCATCGAGGGCAAAGAGTATTTGTTCAGTGTTACCGCTTGCAACAAATGTGGCCCTGGTGAACCAGCATACATTGATGAGCCTGTCAATGTTTCCTCACCAGCAAGTATGTCCAGTCTTTCCAGTCAATTTTTTCATAGTGACATTTTTAAAAATCGTGAATTTTGGAAGATGAGTAATTTATGCATGTGTTTAAATTACAGCTGTTCCTGATCCACCGGAGAACCTTAAATGGCGGGACAAGAGTTCTAAGGGTATCTTCCTTCAATGGGAACCTCCCAGGTATGATGGTGGCGCAAGCATCAAGGGCTACATCGTGGATAAATGCCAGCGTGGAACTGACAAGTGGGAAGCTTGTGGAGACCCAATAGCTGAGCTGAAGTAAGTGGGAAAATAACACAATGTTACGTCTGAATACTGTTTATTTTGTATTATTTTTACTATTTCTATTATACTGAAGCCAGTGGCATGCCATGTATCTCTACATTTATAACCCATAGGACATTTTTGTTTTCAGAATTGGCACAAGGAGTTAAATAAATTGCATGGTATATACTGTATAGTGATTTTGCTTTGCACTTCTCCTTAGATACCAAGTAACTGGCCTCATTGAGGGACAGTGGTATGGTTACCGTGTGAGGGCAGTAAACAGACTGGGAGCCAGCAGACCTTGCCGTGCTACAGATGAAATCCAGGCTATTGATCCTAAAGGTATTGTTTTCTACACTAAATTGAGATTATCCTGAATTATAGTTTGTCACAGTTTCCATTGTGTTGTGTGAGGAGTCACAAAGGTGACTAACTTCTCTGTTTGACTCAACAGAACCTCCAGAGATTCTGCTGGATGTCAAACTTCTTGCTGGTCTGACTGCCAAGGCAGGATCAAAGATCGAACTCCCAGCTGATGTGCTTGGTAAGCCTGAACCCCGGGTTAAATGGACCAAAGCTGACCTTGTCCTTAAACCTGAGGACAGGATCACAATTGACACCAAACCAGGTCATTCCACACTGGGCATTGCTAAGACAACCAGAAGTGACACTGCTACCTACATTATTGAGGCTGTGAACTCAAGTGGCCGTGCAACTGCAACAGTTGATGTCAACATTCTTGGTACGTGTTTTCTTTATTGCTGTCTCATAATGTTTTATCAATTTATTTTTGTACCATGGAGATGATGCAAAAGTGATTAAGTTTGAATATGTTGTTGACATGTGTTCGACCTCAAACAGACAAACCTGGCCCACCCGCTGCCTTTGATATCTCTGACATCACCAACCACTCCTGCTCCCTGGCCTGGAATCCACCCAGGGATGACGGAGGCTCTCCTGTCACCAACTACATTGTGGAGATGAGGCCCATGGACAAGGAGGAGTGGACCAAACTCTCTGCCACTATCAAAGCAACCACCTTCAGTGCCCAGAAGCTGGTGGCCTTGAAGGAGTACGTCTTCAGAGTGTCTGCTGAGAACCAGTATGGCATCGGTGCTCCTGCAGAACATGTGCCTATAGTGGCCAAATATGCATTCGGTAAACTATCATATTCTGATGTTTTCAAGTGTTGATTTCTTGGTGAGCTTTCACTTTGTGCTGTTTTGAGTTATATGACATTGGATTTTGCTCTTTTGTTCAGATCCTCCTGGTGCTCCCACTAGAGTTACACCTTCTGATATTGCAAGGGATGCTGTGACTCTGACATGGTTTGAGCCTGATGAGGATGGTGGTAGCCCAATCATTGGATATTGGGTTGAGAAGTTTGATGCAGAGAATGACAAATGGATCAGATGTAACAAGCTTCCCATCAAGGACTCAACATTTAGGTAAGAGCTGTGGGAGAACATTTAGAATCCGTACTTGACTCTGTTGCCACTCAACATTATGTCCCCAATGATGCTTTATGAGTTAATGGCTTGATTCAAATTTCAGAGTGAAAGGACTGCCAACTAAGAAGAAGTACAGATTCCGTGTCCTGGCTGAGAATCTTGCCGGGCCAGGAAAACCAAGCACTGAGACTGACCCAGTCCTGATTAAGGATCCAATTGGTATATTCCCTTTTGAAACAAAGCAATGCAAAGACTCAAAGTTTCAGTGGTGTAACATTAAAAATGTATATTATAAATCATTGTGCCTCTTATCACATATCTCTATCTCTAGACCCTCCATGGGCTCCTGGTAAGCCTGTCATCAGAGACATTGGCAAGACCTTTGCATCTCTTCAGTGGACAAGGCCTGAGCATGATGGCGGTGCTAAGATTGAGTCCTATACCATTGAGTTCCTCAAGAGTGGAACTGAGGACTGGGTCCGTGCTGCTGAAGATATACCTACGACTGAACACTGCTTGAAAGGACTCATGGAAAAACAGGAGTACTCCTTCAGAATAAAGGCTGTGAATGTTGCTGGTGAGAGTGAACCCAGCGAGCCAAGCGATCCAATTGTCTGCAAGGAGAGACTCTGTAAGTGAACTTGTATCAACTTGAGAGACCATTATTTATTGTTATGCATTGGTAAGTATATTGCTTTGAAGAAATTAATGATTATTGTGTTTAAATATTTATTAGATCCTCCATCACCTCCTCGCTGGATTCAGGTGACTAACATCACTAAGCTTGATGCTGACCTGAAGTGGACTGAACCAGACTCAGATGGTGGCTCTCCTATAACCAACTATGTTGTGGAGAAGAGAGATGTCAGGCGCAAAGCCTGGCAGACTGTTGACACCACTGTGAAGGAATGCAAGTATACAGTCACGCCTCTGAACGAAGGCTCACTGTATGTGTTCCGCGTGGCAGCTGAGAATGCTGTTGGCCAAAGTGACTTCTGTGAGCTGGAGGACTCGGTTCTGGCCAAGGATACATTTAGTAAGTCTAAATACATATTTATTGAGATGTGTAGTCCTGCTTAGCTAAAATGTGGACATCCTTGTAAGAAGTATCAATGCATTTTTTTCAGCTACTCCTGGACCTCCTTATGCCCTGACTGTGGTTGAAGTGACGAAAAGACATGTTGACCTGAAATGGGAGCCTCCCAATAGTGATGGCGGAAGACCAATTACAAAGTATTTGAATTCTCTACAGATGCATATATTTCAGTCTACACTTGCTTTAATTTTCAACTTGTTCAGTATATACTAAGGATAACTTTGCCTTTGAGAGAAATACAATGTAACTGGTTTTGTTTTTGCTTTATTAGATATGTCATTGAGAAGAAAGAGAAACTGGCAACACGCTGGATGAAGTCTGGAAAGACGTCGGGACCTGAATGCAAGTACAGGGTGACTGATGTTGACGAGGGAACCGAGGTCCAGTTCCAAGTCCGTGCTGAGAATGAGGCTGGTGTTGGCGATGCAAGTGAACCAACTGAGGTTCTGACAATTGAGGACGCAACAAGTATGTTTCTCAGTGTTGCACTTTAAATTAAACTGCAATTGTTCAATAATCATTTGATGACTTTGAAAACCACATAACATCTTACTAATGCTAATGATTGTTTGATTTTAGGTCCACCATCACCTCCAATTGAGGTCAAGATTGAGGATGCAAGCAGAGAGCATATTAATATCACATGGAAGCCACCAGAGAAGACTGGAGGAAGCCCGGTCACTGGTTATCATGTTGAGATTGCTGAGGCTGACACTGAGAAGTGGATGAGAATCAACTCTCGTCCAGTCAAGGAGCTGAAATTCAAGGCAGAAGAGGGCATTGTTCCAGAAAAGCAATACGTTCTCAGGGTTCGTGCTATCAATGCTATTGGTGTCAGCGATCCCTCTGAGATTTCAGACAAGGTCTTTGCCAAGGATCCTGATTGTAAGTGGTCAATAAAAAGTAAACTATTTAGATTGAAGCAAGCATAATGTGTAATATATTAGACTGTACATTTTCTGTTCTTTTCTCTTGAAGCATCCCCAACAATTGACATTGAGACCCAAGAGATTGTTATTATTGAGGGAGAGAAACTGCATCTGAAGCTTCCATACACCGCTATCCCAAAACCAACAATGGTTTGGAAGAAGGAAGAGACCGAGCTGAAGACTGATGACAGGATCACCCTGTCCTGTGAGCTGAAGACTGTACACTTGGAGATGCCCAAAGTTGTGCACGCTGATGCTGGAGTGTACACAGTAACTCTGGAAAACTCACTTGGCTCTGTCACTGGCACAGTCAATGTTAAAGTCATTGGTAAGTTTGGGTGTGAAGATTTTGTCTTTTGAAATGCAATTCTTGCAGTGCATCAAAATGTATGTAAATCGAAATCACAATGTAATTTATGTAAATGCACAGGCCTGCCTGGACAGTGTAAGAACATTGATGCCTGTGAAGTCACCAAGAACTCATGCAAGATCACATGGGAACCTCCAGAGAATGATGGTGGCACCCCCATCATCCACTATGTGCTTGAAAGAAGAGAGGCTTCAAAGAAGACTTTCTTGCCTGTGATGTTCGGTGACAATGTTGTTGAATTCAAAGTCAAGGATCTTTACGTGAATGCAGAGTATTTCTTCCGTGTGAAGGCTGTCAACAAGGTTGGCGCTGGAGAGTATATTGTACTCCGCAACCCTGTTATCACTCAGGATCAGAAGCGTAAGTTAACATGAGATTAAGATGACTAAAAATCAACCTCTATTGACTCACAAATGATATTGTTTAAATGTATTTGTTATGTTTACAAGGATATTCTTAAATGTTGCAGAGCGTCCAGACCCACCCATTGATGTCCAGGCCATCAACCCTACCTCTCAGTCTATCACAGTTACTTGGAAGGCACCAGAGTATGATGGTGGCTTGCAAGTCAAGGGGTACCTGCTGGAGATGATTGAGAAAGATGGCGATAAGTTTGCACCTTGTGTTGACTCTTTGGAGCCAGGTTTCTCATACACTGTCAATGGCCTCACTGAGGGCAAAGAATATCAGTTCCGTGTCCGTGCTGAGAATGCTGCTGGTGTCAGTGAGCCATCTCGCCCCTCTCCTCTGACCAAGGCAGCTGATCCTGTTGGTAAGATATGTTATGGATGTCTTAAAGAATGAGAAATGTCCCTGTGCTTATTTTATTAGTGATTTTTAGTGTTGTAAGTGAGTAAACGTAGGGTCTGTGACATTGTCTCTTTTCAGATCCTCCTAAAGTCACCCTGCATGCACGTGTCCAGGGTGGCCTGGCTCTCAGGAAAGGTGACGAGATCAGGGTGGATGCCTTCATCTCTGGCTCGCCATACCCAACTGTTACATGGCTGAGGAATGATGAGAATGTCCAGAAAGAAGCCACCAAGAAGAAGGTAGAGATTCCTGTCTTCACGAAGAAGAAGAAGAAGAAGGGAAAGGAGGTGGAGCCCGAGCCAGAGGAGTTCCATCCTCCTCTGATCGACCGCTTGTCCTTTGACCAGAGCAAGAGAGGCGAGACTGCCTTGATGGTGCGTGACTCTATTCGTAAGGACCATGGCAAGTACACTATTGTGGTGGAGAATCCCCATGGTGTTGCTAAAGCATCATGTGAAATCAACGTCCAAGGTAAGTCAACACCATTTTGAAAGCACAGAACAAACCATTTCTCATGGATTTTTGTCAAGATTATATCGAAATCTAACCTGTTTTTTTCCTGTAACCTCCAGATAAGCCTGGTAGGCCAGTCAACTTTGAATTTGACGAGATCAGAAACACCTCAGTTATATGCAACTGGGAGCCACCTCTGGATGATGGTGGCAGTGAAATCCTAAATTACATTCTTGAGAAGAAAGACAACAAGAATGAGGAGATTGGTTGGGTCACTGTGAGTTCAACAGTTAAGGTCTGCAGCTACCCTGTGACCAAGCTCATTGAAGGAAAGGAATACATTTTCCGTGTTACTGCAGAGAACAAGTTTGGATGTGGACCTTCATACATTTCTGAGCCACTCATTGCCAAAAACCAGTTTGGTAAGAATCCGTTTTTTTATTCAAATTTATTTTTGAAAATAATTTTTAGTATCTTTGTTTAACTTAAATGATAAATTCAATTGTGACTTTGTTATACAGATCCACCTGATGCACCAAACATGCCAAGAATTGGGGAGGTTACGTCAAACAGTGTGGCTCTCTCATGGCATGAACCTAAAGACAATGGCAGCCCAATCCTGGGCTACTGGGTTGAGAGGCGTGAGATTAATGGCAAATACTGGACCAGGGTGAACCGCAACCTCCTCAGTGCACTCTCAGTCAAGGCAGAGGGACTCATGGAAGGCCTGACATACATTTTCAGAGTCTGTGCAGAGAATCTTGCTGGCCCTGGCGAGTTCAGTCCTCAGACTGATCCTCAGATGGCAATGGACAAAATTTGTAAGTTGCAGACATCCTTGTTTAGGAATGCAAACATTCTTACAAACATAAACATTAATACAATCTTACAAACATAAACATTAATACAAACTTAATTTAATTTCAGTGCCTCCTGGGCCACCTATTCCGAGAATCGTTGACACCAGCAACACTACTGTTGACATCGCCTGGAAGCCTCCACTGTACAATGGTGGTGGAGACATCCTTGGTTACCACATTGAGCGCTGCCTGGTTGGCGAAAAGGACTGGGTCCGCTGCACAGAGTTCAGGTGCAAGGAGTGCAAGTACACGCTAACAGGACTGACAGAAGGCTCTGATATTATCATTCGTGTCTTTGCCGTCAATGACGCAGGCCATGGCCCACCTGGAGTGACTGAACAAGTTCAAGTGAAAGAGCCTGAAGGTAACCAAAAGTATCTTTGCATGTCATCAGAATAGATTCATCATTGGTGAATATTTTTGATTTTCCTTTGGTGTGCATTTTCCCCCTTCAGACTAACCTCTTAAATGTGTTGAATGTTACAGAGGCTCCAGTGGTAGAGTTAGACGTTGCTGTGAGAAACGGAGTTATCATCAAGGCTGGTGAGAGTCTGAAGCTGCCTGCCTTTGTTGCTGGTAGACCCCAGCCTGAGGTTTCATGGACCAAGGATGATGCTGAACCCGACAAAGAGCGTGTTGTTATTGAAACTGCTGGAAAGAACAGCACTCTTTTCATCAAGCATGCTGTGAGAACAGACTTTGGCAATTACCAGATCACTGGAAAGAACCCTAGTGGAACCAAGTCTGCATCTTGTAAAGTGGACGTTATGGGTAAGATTTTTTTGTTTCTACTTGTTTGTTGTTATGACATTTTTGAGTTGGGCGATTTCCCCTTAATTTACATTAGACAATGTGTACAGTAAAACATTGCAATGGACGATGATATTGTCGAGTATAGTAAACACTAATAACCATAAGTCTGTACAGAAATAAATGTATAATTTTCTATATAGAATGATAAAATATTATATAGGCTATATGGCCTGATGGAATTGGACAGCTAAGAGATATAGACTACCGGAGTTGTGAGCAAGATCTGATCCAGCACCCAGACTCCAAATGCTACTCTTTTTTCTCTCCGGTCCACCACTCCTATTCCCGTATTGATTATTTTCTAACCAGCAACTCTATAATGAAAAATATCTCTGATTCAACTATTCATCCCATAGTCATTAGCGATCATGCCCCAGTGACAATTAAATGGAACATAACGAACCAACAGCGACCAATTAGCAAATGGCGTTTTAATACATCCCTCTTACAAGACCCAAATTTCATCAGTTTTGTTGGGAGAGAGTGGGCATTCTTTCTAGAAATGAACGGCTCCCCTGAATCATCTCCTTCCCTTCTGTGGGAAACAGGAAAAGCAGTACTCAGAGGAAGAATCATCTCATATTCAGTATACAAAAAAAAGAAGGAAAAAGAACAGGAAGTAGAACTCAACAATAAAATTAAACAGTTAGAAGAAACCAATGCAAGCAACCCAACTGAAGAAACACAGGCAAAACTTAGGAAACATAAATTCAAACTCAATGAAATACTCAATAAACACACTCAATTTATGATTCACCGTCTAAGGCAGGAAAACTTCCACCATAGCAATAAATCAGGTAAATACTTAGCAAATCAAATCCAACGTAACAAAGAAAAATCAACAATCCCGGTCATAAAGAACTCAGCAGGGAAGCTAACCAGCTCACCTGAAGAAATAAATCATGTTTTTTACCAGTTTTACAATAAACTATATTCTTCAGAAATAAACCCCAACCAGGAATTCATAGACTCTTTCCTAAACAGCATCGAATTACCACAAGTCAATGAGACCGAAATAAAAAACCTAGAATCACCTATAACTCAACAAGAACTGTTTGATGCCCTGAAACAGATGCCCGATAATAAAGCACCAGGTCCGGATGGCTTTCCTGCTGAGTTCTACAAACAATTTTGGACCATCTTAGCTCCACTTTTCATCAGAATGATTAATGAATCAAAACAGAAAGGACGTCTTCCAACTAGTTCCACCACAGCCTCAATTTCACTGCTCCTCAAGCCCAATAAGGACCCAACAATGCCATCCAGTTACCGACCAATTTCTCTCCTCAATGTGGACAATAAGATAATCGCAAAAATGCTAGCACACAGATTAGCAGAGGTCACCCCATCCATTATCCACCCAGACCAAACAGGCTTCATTAAAGGTAGAATTTCATCCACCAACACCCGCAGACTGTTAAATATAATGTATCACTCTACAAATTTTCAAGATAATACCATCATAGCAACCCTGGACGCAGAAAAAGCTTTTGATAGGGTGAACTGGAATTTCCTGTTTTCCACATTAGGGAGGTTTGGCTTCGGGGAGTCGTTCATTAACTGGATTAAACTTCTATATACCTCTCCTTCAGCCACAGTAATCACCAATGGACTAACATCACAAAGTTTCACTCTTCACCGGGGAACTAGACAGGGGTGCCCACTCTCCCCCTCACTATTTACAATCTTCATTGAACCCCTAGCAGCTGCCATCCGTCAGAACCCCCTCATCAAAGGTGTCCAGACTCCATATATGCACCACAAAATCAGTCTTTATGCTGACGACATTCTTCTCTTTCTTCAAGACCCCACAACATCAGTAGAAGAAACCATCAAACTCATTGACACATTCTCTAAAATTTCTGAATACTCAATCAATTGGAATAAATCTGCAGTTCTCCCATTACATCCCAACAGCTGGGATGTGACAGCCAACTCTTCACCTATCCCACTCTGCACTAACTATATCACTTACTTAGGGATAAAAGTCTCCCCCAGGCTGTCAGACTTATTTAGCCTAAATTATTCCCCTCTACTCACTTCAATAGATCATGACCTTCAACGCTGGAAGAACCTCCCATTATCCATCATGGGCAGAATCTCAGTAATCAAAATGACAATACTGCCCAAAATAAACTATCTATTCTCTATGATTCCAACCCAGCCCACCACCCTCTGGTTTAAGTCTCTCGATTCATTAATCACTAAATTCTACTGGAAAGATAAGACCCCAAGGATCAAACTCGCCACTCTCCAAAAACCAAAAGTAATGGGAGGACTAGAGGCCCCACACTTCCAGCACTATGCCCTGGCCAACCAGCTCCACTTCATCCACAAATGGCTACACCCCACCCCCTCAGACAACACCTGGTTAGACCTAGAACAAACAATCTGTAAAGAAATTAAAATATCAGATCTCCCTTTCTGCAGTCAGTCGGTCAAAAAACATCCATCCTTCAAAGCCCCAACAATTTCAGCTACTCTGACAGCCTGGTGGAGATTCTACCACATCACTGATTCACCTATAGCACCATCAATTCGCACCCCGATTTGGAATAACCCAGATTTCACCGTCAATAAAAAAACACTTAACTTTCACACATGGATGGGAAAGGGCATCACTCACCTTCAACACATTCTTCAAGACAATAATCTGGCCTCATTTTCCTGTTTGGTCCAGAAGCACGGCATCGAGAGTAAACACTTCTTACAATACCTGCAAATTAAATCATCTATCCTAGGAAAAATTAACATCCAGACAGCTAACCTTGACATTCCCCCACCAATCTCAGAGCTGCTTAATATTCCCTCTCCCAAAAAAATACTCTCCCAAATTTACAAAATTATATCTCGTTCAGAAAAAACAATTGGCCTGCCATATCACAAATGGGAATCAGACTTATCAATTACTCCCGGTGCCGACTTCTGGACCAAAATGTGCAAAAACATCTACCTCATGACAAAGAATAGTAATCTACAACTAATACAATACAAGGTTCTTCACAGATTCCACTTCACTGCACATAAATTGGCTAAAATGGGGTTTGGCTCGGATCTTTGCACTCACTGCACACAAAATAACCCAGATACATACATTCATGCGGTTTGGCATTGCACTCCAATCAACCACTTCTGGGTGAGTGTCACAAAATCTCTCTCTTCCATCTTTGGCTGTCACATCCCAGCATCCCCTTCCTTATGCATACTTGGTGATACATCCACAGTCAATTTAAGCAACTCCTGCAATAAAACACTGCTGGTAGCGCTGACTATCGCCAAGAAAACAATCCTCATGAACTGGAAATCTAGGAAAAAAGCTCACATCACTCATTGGAAAAACTTGTTAACAGACTATATATCATTAGAAAATCTATCAACTACAAACTTAATCAATACTCAGGATACAACCTCTCCTTGGTACCCCTTTATCACCTACTTACAGTCCTGACCCTCTTTGCCTGAGTTCCATCTCCACACGATCATAACACACTTCATCAACAGATACACATATCATCGAACACTAGGCAGGGGAGGGTAGCTGGAACTATTATTGTTGTTGTTATTATTATTATTATTATTATTATTATTATTATTATTATTATTATTATTATTAGTAATATAAATAGCACCCCCTTCTTTCCCTCCCCCTTTTATTTACATTCTCTGATAACTTTACTAATTTCACTCTTTCTCTCTGCCTCTCCCATCGTTATTCTGACGGGGCCCCATTGGATGGCTTGGGAGACTCGGTCCTGGCGGGTCGCTGTGTGGTTTTGGCATTGGTTGGGTCCTGTGGGTTATCTATTGGCCCTGGGCCCCCGGTGTGCACCCTCCTCATACGCTCATGCACATGCCTTGTCCTGGAAGCACACAGCACGCTTTACTCTCTTTTAATCGCACTACATGTTAGGTGACATACATAAACAAAAACCACAAAACGGGCTAGGGTAAGAGTGGAGTGCAGGTAGATGCCTCATCAGGTGTCTATCTGCATGCCTCACTTATTTTAATGCACACATTGAGGAGGCATACATCTTACACAGGGTAAGTGTGGTGTGCATGGGGAAATCCTGACAGATATTCACCATGCATGCCCACTTCTTTTAATGCTACACTCTAGATAGACCCCTCAACCTAGCCATTCACATACTGTACATATTTAGGTCAAGAGTGGCGTGTTGGGTGAAGGTCTGGGGGCGAGGTGTGGTTGGTCGTGGTAGTGGGGGATGTGTGCATATGCTGGGGGCCTGTGGCGATGGGTGGCACGCAGGTCCTCCCCTCTGTCAGCTCGTCACAGTATAACTGCAGGGGCTGGGTGGAACTGTGGCCATTAATGGGTGCCCAGGTTGGCAATCAGTCAGGCAATCAACCAGGCAATCAGTTATTCCTATTATTATACTTATCATTAATAGAATAATTACAACTCCTCTCCTCTGAAACCCTCCCTCTCTATGTTCCAGCTTCTCTCCTCCTGGCCTTAAGCCAGCCTTATACATATGCGCACACACACACACACACATACATCCTCACATACTCACTACCCCTCACCCCCCATCCCCACCCCCATCCCAACACCACCTCATTCACACTCTTAGAACTACCATCCGCACCCCCCCCCCCATCCCCCCTTCTTTTCATTCCGGTCATCAATTTCATCCCTGATAATCATATCTGTAATCATCCTGGACGCAAATCATCCTTAGCCTTTCTGTTATTAATGTTATGTTGTGTTATGTTTGTGGAAGCCAAGTCAATGTGATGTCTTGTTAAGTTACAGTATGTGTTTATGTAATGTACGTCTGTTTGTCGTATGTAGTGTTCATGTGCATGTCGTAGTGTTGCATTTTCTGTAATGTCAATGATGTTTGCAAATAAAAAAAAAAAAAAAAAAAAAAAAAAAAAAAAAAAAAAAAGATCTGATCCAGTGAAATTCGCATTAAAAAAAATTGCGTGTGCACCAACCAGCAGAATATTCCATACATCAATATTCCATACATTACATAGTCTGTACCAACCTCATACGCTACACATCTCATGTTATAACCGGCCATGCCGACTATGAGGATGGGCTAAGAAAAGTGAAAGTTAGGGGCTGCGATCGCACAGTCCAGGCTATGAGGGCACAGTGGAAAACTCATACAAATAACAAATCCTGATTACCATTCCACTGCTGTCTGAGGCTTTTGGTAAATACATGTACAAAATACAATCCTTCATTTTTACACCCTCTGGCTGACAGCCTTTTTTTTACATTTTGTAGCCTATAGAATTATCCGTGTCTTTCCATTGGGATGTAGGTCAACCATCACGATTGGCGACCGGCCCAACTATATGATTACACTATATTACATGTTTTGCCTTATTAAATCTTGTATCTTTCCTATTTTCTTTGATAAACCAGATGTTCCTGGGCCCGTGGTTGATCTTAAGACTACTCAAGTGAACAAAAGGATTATATCTATGACTTGGTCAGATCCACTTGACAATGGTGGAAGTGATATAATGGGCTACGTTGTGGAGAGAAAGGATGCTAAAATGCATATCTACAGACAGCCCTTGGAGACTGCTGCCTGCAAATGTGACATCGTTGGCCTTCTTTCCGGAGAGGAATATAAGTTCCGTGTTGTGGCCAGAAACAAATATGGCCTTGGAGCACCAGTTGAGTTGGGCCCTATTCTTGCGGCTGATCCATTGGGTAAGGAGCAATAGTCATTGTCAGACATTTTAGAGATTCTTGATACTTATCATGAAATGATTAAAAAAGAGAGATAACATGATTTTTTGTTGTTGTTTCAGGTGTGCCCTCTGCTCCAGAGAAGCTGCATTACACTGACAGAGGCAAGACATGCATCACCCTCTCCTGGGAGCCTCCTCGCAGTGACGGAGGTAGTCCCATTCGTGGCTACTACGTTGAGAAGATGAGACAGGACTCAGATGAGTTCGACCCTGCCAATCGTCAAATCTGCAAGGACTGTACTCTGACCGTGGAGAACCTGTCTGAGAACATGTCTTATAAGTTCCGTGTCAAGGCTGTCAATGAGGTTGGAGATGGCGAGCCATCAAAACCCATCTCTGCTCACATTCAGGATGATGAAAGTATGTATAGCTAGAAATGAACTCCTATTTATCAAATGAAATGACGGAAGATATATTAAGCTAATACTAATTTCTCGTTTCCTCTAGTTCCCCCAACTGTTACATGGCTGAAGCATTTCAAGAGAGACTCTATCATTGTCAAGGTCGGTGCAGCCATTGACATCCCAGCTGAGATAATAGGTCTGCCACTACCAACCTTCGAGTGGTCCAAGGATGGAGTCGTGATTGCCAAGCCTCCTGAGACAATGACATTAGAAACTGAGGAGGTTAACAGAACAACAATTCACGCCAAGCTCAGTATCCCTGAGACTGTCAGACAAGATACTGGTGTATATGTACTTACAGCTACAAACATCTATGGCAAAGCGGAACCTAAAGTCAAAGTGGAAATCTTGGGTATGACACTACCAGTAAAGTTTGTCAGTGAAATTATAGAAGTCTTTGTATAGTACTTGAATTCCTAATATTGTCTTTTTTTCCCTACAGATCGCCCTTCACCACCAAGAGATATTGTGATTTCTGACATCAAATCGGAATCATGCTACCTCACCTGGAGTGCTCCAGATGACAATGGTGGAAGTGATATTATGAACTACATCATTGAAAGGCGAGATGCCAGCAAGAAGAAGTCTGACTGGGAGCAGCTGACATGCTGTGTTGTTGACAGGCGATATGGGGTTAGTTTTTGCCAGACTTTCTGTTATTTTTTAGCATTTTTTTTGTCAAGTAATTGCAAAAAGTTTTTTTCTCTTCACATTTTTTCTCTTCAAGGTCTATAAGATGAATCCCTATGGTACCTACCAATTCAGAATCATGGCTGAGAACAAGTTTGGAATCAGCGATGGCTGTGAATCTGAGAAGGTTGAGCTGAAGGATCCATTTGGTCTTCCCGGACCTCCCAGGAATCCAAAAATTGTGTCATGCACCAGCAGTTCCATGGTTGTCTCTTGGGAGCCACCCAAGGATAATGGTGGATCTATGATTCAGGGCTATTGGCTGGAGAAGAGAGAGAGAGGAGCAGTGTACTGGGGCCGCGTAAACAGAGCTCCAGTCACAAAGCCTGCTGTTAAGGGACTGGAGTACAAAGTTCTTCGCCTTATTGAGGGTTCAGAGTACCAGTTCCGTGTGATGGCTGTCAATGCCGCTGGAGTTGGACCCCCAAGTGAGGCATCTGAGTGCAGATGTGCTGTGGATGCAAAGAGTAAGTAGAATGTCATTCAGCCAGAAAGTTGTTTTACATGTTGGTTTTTATCTACAGACAAGACATGTTGTGCATATCATATGCAGACATATTATACAGATAACAATGAACAAGCAATATAAAACCAATATATAAAAAATAAACAATGTACATAATGTGCAATGGGTTAGGCTAGTGTAACACCATGATTGGGAATTAAAGGTGATGTATGAGTATATGTCCAATACAGTATTTGTAGTTGTTTATAACTGAAGCACAAGAGAAGAATATGGCATAGATCAGCTACCGGTATTTGATATTATGAAGTTTGATGTGAGTTTGATTATATGACTTTTACATAGTTGATTAAAAAGCATGTTCCCTAGACTGTTTTGTGACTGAATACAAACTCTTACTTATCTTACAGACACACCTAGTGCACCATCAAGTCCAGAGATTGAAGACAAAACGAAGAACAGTGTTACACTTAAATGGAACCCACCAGAGAAAGATGGTGGAAGTCCCATCAAAGGATACATTGTTGAGTACCAGGAAGAGGGTGACCTAGAATGGAAGAGAGCAAATAAGCCAGAAAAGCTGATTCCAAGCACAACATTCACAGTTCCTGATCTCAGAGAGAACAGGAAGTGCCGGTTCAGAGTCATTGCAGTGAATGCTGCAGGCGAATCGGAACCAAGTGCAAGAAGTGGCGATACCATGGTTCAGGATGTCCTTTGTAAGTTTTTTGATAAGCGAGATATTGTTGAAAAAAATGTTAGTGTGTATATCCAACTAATTATGAATTTTTGGTTCTCCAGTGGAGCCTACTATAATTGTGGATGTTGACGTGCAAGAGCTTGTGTCCATCCATGCTGGTGCACCCATCAAAATTCCAGCCACCATCACTGGACGCCCCATGCCTAAGTTCTTTTGGAACTTTGAAGGTGCTGCTGAAACTGAGAAAAAGAATGAAGTTCATACTCTTCCAGTGGACGTAGAGGTAAACAGATTTGGTTTAACCACCTTGTAGCAGCCAATAGTGTAATAACTGCCAATAACGTAATAATGGCCAATAACGTAATAATTGTAATGTAATAAAGCCGATAATGTAATAACTTGTCAATAATATAATGACATTTCTGAACCAACCAATAACGTAATAACTTTTTGCCAATAATGTAATAAGTTATTATTGAATAATAACTTATTACATTATTGGGTGGTTATTACGTTATTGGCTGGGTTAAAAAAATAAAACCTTTGAAAATGTAATGCAATGTAATGTAAATTACCTGATAATTAAAAATGTACCTGATGAAGGTCTAATTACAGCATACCATATAAGATTGAACTAGAAAATTCCACCTTTATTCTCTCAAGTTCTTATATTTAAAGCAGCTAAGAGCTATACGCTATAATGTTATAATAACTTACTTTATTACATTGAAATTATAATGTTATTGGCCGTTATTACGTTATTGGCTGCTGCACACCTAGTTCACACTACAACATCAATTTGTGACATTTTCTTTTCAAACATAATTTACCAATATTCACAGGTACAAGACACTCAGACAACATCAGTCATAACAATCCCCGAGAGTAGACAGGCACACACAGGACGTTTCATCATCTCTGCTGAAAATGCAGCTGGACATAAGAATGTGAAGGTCCGGGTGGCTGTACTTGGTAAGTACAATAGATATACAACGCATATTTTCATTTTTCTTTTCTGTTGTTTGATCAGAAGTTTGACAATATTGCTTTGTTATTTTATCTTCATGTAGATCTGCCAGGTATCATTAGAGACCTGAAAATCAGTGATGTCACCCGTGGCACATGTAGACTGTCTTGGAAACCACCAGAAAATGATGGTGGAGATAGAATCAAGAGCTACTTCATTGAAAGGAAAACTGTTGAGGGTAAAGCCTGGACCAAGGTTAACCCAGCATGTGCCAGCCTGTCTATGCTTGTCCCAGACCTCAGTGTTGGACAGGAATATCTGTTCAGAATTCGTGCAGAGAATAGCCTTGGATTTGGACCATACTATGAGACCATTACTGGAACCATAGCCAGGGATCCAATCCGTAAGTAAAACACTTGACTAATCAATTGTGCCATCGTCTATGCAAAACGGCATATCTTTAGAAATATGTATTTGTCCTCCCTTCTCCCCCCAGATCCTCCTGATCCTCCAACAAGAGTCAAAATTAGAGAAGTTCATAAGGGCACTGTCACACTGACTTGGAAGCCACCAAGGAATGATGGTGGAGCCCCTGTTACCCACTACAGTATTGAAAGGCTGTGGTGGGACACATGTGACACAGACGAGCAAGACTCATGGAGACGTATCAACCGTCGTGAAGTTGAGGAACTTACCTTCAAGGCTGAAGATCTTACTGAGGGTGGAGAGTATGAGTTCCGTGTAAAGGCTCACAATGAAGTTGGAGCAAGCAGACCATCTTCCACTGCTGGGCCCATCATTGTTAAAGACCAGACAAGTTCGTACATGACAGCACAACTGGCTTTCTATTCTGTTTGAAACGACATGATTACATCAATACCAATACTTTCTGTTGACATTCTTTCTTGATTATCTATTTCAGAGGCACCATCCATTAAACTCGAGGAATTCCTTGAAGTTGAACAAGGAGCAGACATCAGCATCGTGGCTAAAATCAAAGGGTGCCCCTTCCCCACCCTCACCTGGTTTAAGGCTCCAGCTCACAAATCAGATGCCAAGGTCGAGGTGGAGTATGACGAGCACATCAATAAGATTGTGTCTGATGATAGCTGCACTCTGCTGATCCAGCAGGGCAAGAGAGAAGACACTGGGCTCTACACAATCACAGCCACCAACAGCCTGGGCAAAGCCTCCAAGGAGATGAGACTCAATGTCCTGGGTAAACCTACATTAATACTCTGAAATTCAACCGTCACTGTAATACATACCAAACACTGTAAGACATACATACCACGGTGTAAAAAGGTTTATGCCCCTTTCAGGACGTCCCGGACCACCATCTGCACCCATCAAATTTGAGGAGATCAAGGCTGAACAGATAACCCTGTCCTGGCTACCTCCTAAAGATGACGGTGGCTCAAAGATCACTAATTATGTGATTGAGAGACGCGTATCAAACCGTCAGACATGGATCCCTGTGACCAGTGAGCCCAAAGAGCGCATCTGGACTGTGGAGGGACTCATGGAGGGACATGAGTACATATTCCGTGTCAGGGCACAGAACAAATATGGAGTTGGTGACCCACTGGACAGTGAACCAGAACAAGCTAGAAATGTTTGCCGTAAGCATTATGCATATTTCCAGACAATTGGAACTTGTTTTGTGTGTTTGTTTCAGGGTTAACTATTCTGAACCTTTCCCTGATTATGCTAATAACAAATGTATTTTTCCCTCCAAAAGTTCCTCCGGGCCAGTGTGAAAAGCCAACTCTTTCAAGTATCGGAATGGATTCAATGACTGTGAACTGGGAGGAGCCAGATACAGATGGTGGTTCCCCTATCACAGGCTACTGGCTTGAGCGTAAGGAGACCACCTCCAAACGATGGGTCAGAGTCACTCGCGACCCCATCAAGCCCATGCCTCTTGGTGTGTCACATCATGTGACTGATCTCATTGAGGGGTCTGAGTACCTCTTCCGTGTGACAGCCATGAACGTGGCTGGAATGGGACCACCAAGTGTGCCTACTGATCCAACCTTTGCTCGGGACCCTATTGGTGAGTGTTTTACAGTTGTTAATTGAATATGTTTCTCAAACTTCAATTCACAGTGTAACAAAACTTGTTTTTTTATTAGCTCCTCCTGGACCTCCTACACCCAAAGTTATTGACTGGACCAAATCTACTGTTGATCTGGAATGGATCCCACCACTGAAAGATGGTGGATCAAAGATTCAGGGCTACTATGTTGAGTACAAAGAAGAGGGCACCGAGGCATGGGTCAAGGTAAGTTATAAACTCTATGCACTTAAACTTAAACTTATAAACAAATACTTTTGCTCTGGTAATTCTTTGTAGTGTCTTTAAGAGATAAAAGTGTTTACCTGAACTGTACATTTATGAGTGTTTGTTTTTTTTATGATAAGGCCAAAGAAAAAGAAGTGAGAGGGACCAGATTTGTTGTGACTGGACTAAAGGAGAAAGGCCTTTACAAATTTAGAGTTGTGGCATTCAATATTGCTGGACTTGGAGAACCTGGCGAGATTCCTGAAGCTCTTGAAGTCAAGGACAGGACAAGTATGTACTTAGATTAATAAAGAATATAATATATAATACAATACAATACAATACAAAATAATATGATATGGTACAACTGCATACATCTGAGTTGCCAACCTGAAGTCTCTGACAATTTGGTTGATTCTTTAGTTGCCCCTAACATCGAGCTCGACCTGTCAGTGAAGGAGAGGATGGTTGTACATGCTGGGGGAGTCATTCGCATCCTAGCCTATGTGACTGGCCAGCCTCCACCCATAGTCACATGGAACAGAGATGATGGTGCTATACCAGTGGATGCTGTTGTTGAGACCACTGCCATCAGCTCCTCTATGGTAATTAAGCCGTGCACCAGGAAACACCAGGGAACCTACTCTATCACCGTGAAAAATGATGGTGGAGAGGTGAAGAGAGCCATCGTTGTTGATGTTCTGGGTGAGTAACAAGCAAATCAGCTTTTTTGGAACCCATTGTGTTTCTCCATGCTATGTCTGTTATGTTGGGATATCTCAAGGATATGACAACCTATTTTGCCAAAATCCTGCCAACCAAATTTATATGGCTGCCATTTTGGATTTATTCAGAAACTTTTAAAAACGTTTCCCAAAACCTTATCAAATCAAAACTAAATTTGTCACAGATCATCTGATGACCTTGAAACTGTGTGTGAGTGCTCATGGTCATGCCCTTGACATGCCCTGTTGGCCAACTATATTTCAGTATTAAAGTGCTTTTTTGTATCCACAGATGTCCCTGGTCCAGTGGGTATTCCATTCACACCAGAACACCTGACCAGTGACTCGTGCAAGTTGAACTGGCACTTCCCAGAGGATGATGGTGGTTCTGCCATCACCAATTATGTGATTGAGAAACGTGACGCTGAGCGCAAAGCTTGGACATCACTCCATTATACCCTCTCCAGACACAGTGCTGTGGCACACAACCTTATTGTTGGAAAGGCCTACTTCTTCCGAGTTGCAGCTGAAAATGCCATTGGACTGGGTCCATTCACCAGCACAACTGCAGAGATTATCATCAAAGATCCAATAAGTAAGTTGAAATATTGGGAAAGATTTACTGGCTTACAAATACATGCCAAACCACCTTTACACAAATGAATTTTCTCTAATCTCATCTCAATTCATACCTTATTTTAACAGCTGTGCCAGACCGACCAGAGGAACTTCAGGTGACAGCCATTACTAAAGACCACATCAGTGTCACTTGGAAACCACCAAAGAGTGATGGTGGTTCTGAGGTCACTTCCTACATTTTGGAGGCCCGTATGATTGGCAAAGACAAATATATCAGACTCACCAAAGAGAAACTGATGGACAGGAGGTACACCTATGATGGTCTGCGGGAAGGTGACTCTTATGAATTCCGTGTCAGCGCAGTGAATGAAATTGGGCAGAGCAAGCCATCCTTCTGTACTAAAGCAATCACATGCAGAGATGAACTAGGTAGGACTCTTTTTCTCTAAAATAACCAACTTCCTTATAAAGCAACATTTTTACTGAAATGTATGTCAGAGAGAGGCGTTAAAAGCACTGATATATTTGATTGGGTTTCTTTTGTTCAGAGCCCCCAACCATCGAGCTTGACTTCCGTGACAAAGTAATCATTCGCGTTGGTGAGAGCTGTGCTCTTCTGGGCCGGTACACTGGAAAGCCTGCTCCTTCTGTCACTTGGGCGAGAGATGATGAGGACTTGAAAGCAGATGAGCATATCAAGTTCAAGAATACTCTGACTACCATGTGTCTTGGTCTCATGAAGGCTAAGCGTGAACACAGTGGCAGATATTGTGTGACTGTGGAGAACAGCACTGGGGCCCGCAAAGGCATTTGCAATGTCACTGTTGTTGGTATGTTTTTATTTTTCATATTATTATTGTTTCTTTAACATACTAGCATTTCCCTATATGAATTTCATGTATAAGAGTACAACTGTGTATCTCTCTGTGAGGCCCGAGATTAAGCTAAAATATGTTTTCTCTGCAGACCGTCCATTGCCTCCAGAGGGTCCAGTTGTCTTTGAGGAGGTCCACAGAGACCACATGGTCATTTCTTGGAAGCCTCCTCTTGATGATGGTGGATGCGAAATTTCCAATTACATTGTTGAGAAGAGAGATATCAACAGAGACATGTGGACTTCTGTCACATCTGCCACAACAAAGACAACATGCAAAGTGCCCAAACTCCAAGAGGGACGTGAATACATCATGAGAATCTCTGCCGAGAATATGTATGGCATCAGTGACCCACTAGAGTCTGAAGAGATGAGAGCTAAAGATCGTTTCAGTGCGTAACAAATTGTAACATGATTAAAAATTATATATACTGATATATACTGATAATATTCTGATTTGAATGAACCATGAACTAATTAAAAATATTGTTGTGACATTTTTTAGGAGTACCTGAGGCACCTGCTGAACCCACTGTGAGGGAGGTATACCATGACAACGCCCTAATCCTTTGGAACAGACCACGTGATGGTGGCAAGCCCATCATCAATTATATCCTTGAAAAGAAGGAGCCATCTGCAAAGAGATGGAGTCGTGCAACAAGGGATCCTTTATATCCAAACACTCAGTATCGCGTGCAGGATCTTGTTGAAGGCTGCCAGTATGAATTCCGTGTTACAGCAGAGAATGAAATTGGCATTGGTGACCCAAGTCCACCTTCAAAGCCGATCCTTGCAAAAGATCCAATTGGTATGTTTTTGTTTATGTTTGATCCTTATTTGAAATAGGGCATGGACTAAAATAGTTCTAATATAATTTCACACTTTATTCTTCTAGTTCTTCCAAGTCCTCCAGTCCTGCCAGAAGCTGTTGATAAGACCAAGGATACAGTGAGTCTGTCTTGGCATGTACCTCGTCACGATGGCAAAGGCAAACTCTTTGGTTACTTGGTTGAATATCAAAAGCCAGGTGCCGTTGAATGGCAGAAGGCTAACGAGACTCCCGAAGAATGCCCGGACACAAAGTTTGTAGTTACCAATCTTATTGATGGAAATGAATATAGGTTCAGGATCAAGGCTGTGAATGCAGCTGGAGCCTCTGATCCTGCATACGTCAAGCAAGACATTAAAGTCCATGACAGACTTGGTTAGTTGATCCTACATATCTAAAGCGATTTGAATACATTTCAGCACTTTCAGATCAAAGCAGATTACTTTACAGATCTTTTTTTTTCTATCTACAGAGGCTCCTGAGTTGTATCTGGATGGCAATATGTCTCGTGACCATCTTGCTATGGTGGGAACAGACATTGTGCTTAGTGCTACAATCAAGGGTATGCCTATTCCCACTGTTACATGGAAGAAGAATGGCGAGGAATGTCCAGCTAAGTGCATTATTGGGGTCACAGCAACCGGAAGCAAATTGGAAATCCGTAACTGTGATCGCAGTGACAGTGGCAATTACACTATAACTGTGGAAAATGCAGCTGGAACCAAGACTGCCACTTGTGCAGTGCTCACCCTAAGTATGTATAAACTATCAAAATGTGATGTGTTTTAATGCAGTGTTTGCATTGCACAGTGTTCTGACAATATTTTGTCTCTCTTAGAAAAACCTGATCCTCCTCGCAATCTGATGATATCCGAGATCACTAGTGAATCTGCCTATCTTACCTGGAAAGCCCCAGAGGATGATGGTGGAGCTGTGATTTCCCATTATGTAGTGCAAAAGAAAGATGTTGCATCTGACCAGTGGGTGCCAGTCAATGCTGCTTGCAAGAAACTTAGCCTTATGGCCTTGTATCTGATGGAGGGAATTCAGTATTTATTCAGGGTGGCTGCTGAAAATCAATTTGGCAGAAGTGAATTCATTGGAATCAAGCAGCCTATTAAGGCTCTTGATCCTCTTTGTGAGTACCATTCAGAATTATACCACAATGGTTAATACATTATTTTACAGTTCCACAACAGAATGCTCTGTAATTACACAAATAATTGTGATTATTATCATATACTTATTTGCAGATCCACCCGGTCCACCAAAGAATTTGCATCATACTGATGTAGAAAAGACTGAAGTTTGGCTTCAGTGGGAGTGGCCAGAACGCACTGGAGGAAGTGAAATTACAGGCTTTATTGTGGAGCACCAAGAGGAAGGACAAACTGACTGGGTCACTTTCAAAACAGTCAGTGACGCTAAGACCCATGTAACTGGACTGGTAGAGGGCAAGACTTACAGATTCCGTGTAAAATCACAAAATGCCATTGGAATTAGCCAACCTGATACCAGTGTTCCAGTGACCTGCCAAGAAAAGCTTTGTAAGATATATTACATTGATTAGTCCATCCAATTTATCTCGTCATTCAATGCTTATTTCTTACAATACTTGACCTACATCTTATTTTACTGTGTTTATGCTTGAACTTTTCAGTGGCACCAGCAATTGAGGTTGATGTGAAGCTTATTGAGGGTCTCGTTGTCAAAGCTGGCGGCACACTTGTCTTCCCAGCTATCATGAAAGGAATCCCTACTCCTACAGCCAAGTGGACTAGTGATGGCAATGAAATGAAAACGGAGGGCAAATTCAAAATTGAAACTGAAGGAACATCAACAACCTTAAGCATCAGCGATTGTACTCGCGCAGACAGTGGAGAGTACATTCTGACTGTGGCAAACCCAGCCGGAAGCAAATCCGTTGCTGTGCACGCAACTGTGCTTGACGTTCCTGGTCCACCAATTGGTCCTGTCGCCATCCTTGAGGTTACTCCTGACCATATGGTCATCAGCTGGCGTCCACCAAAGGATGATGGAGGTACTCCATTGATGAGTTACGTAGTTGAGAAAAAGGATGTCAAGAAGCCTTGGGAGCCTTGGTCAGTCGTCAGCTCGGGAAGCATGAGCTTAAAAGCCAAGGTTCCTCGCCTGGAGAAGGGCCGTGAATATATTGTGCGTGTTCGTGCAGAGAACAAGATTGGTATTGGTGCCCCACTAGAAAGCCCACCAACCATTGCCAAACACATGTTTGATCCTCCTGGTCAACCGGGACCACCATCATGCTCTGATATCACTGAAAATGCTGTAACATTGTCATGGGAAGCACCTGAGTCTGATGGTGGCAGCCCAATCAGTGGCTATATTGTTGAGCGCAGAGAACTTACAGGCAAATGGATTAGGGTCAACAAGACCCCTGTCCTGGATCTGAGATACAGAGTATCAGGTCTTTTTGAGGGCAACAGCTATGAATTCAGAGTCTTTGCTGAGAACATTGCTGGAGTGAGTGTGCCTTCACTTCCATCTGAACCCATGAGGGCAAAGCGGCCTCTTGGTCGCCCTGGTCCTCCTCAGAGCCCCAAACTGAAGGACTGGAGCAAATCATATGCTGACCTAGTTTGGACCAAACCCACAAGAGATGGCGGCAGCCCAGTGTTGGGATATATTGTTGAGATCCAGAAATCTGGCAGTGCTCAGTGGGACAAGATTAACACAGATCTCATTCCAATCTGTGCATTCAGAGTAAATGGTCTTATGGAAGGCATGGAGTACAGGTTCCGTATCAGAGCTGCCAACAAGATTGGAGAAGGTGAACCAAGAGAGCTTTCTGAGACTGTACTTGCCAAGGATATCCTTGTGCCTCCTGAGGTCATTGTTGATGTGTCTTGCCGTGACCTCTTGACTGTCAGAGCTGGACAGATTATCAGTTTGGTGACTCGTGTGAAGGGTAGACCTGACCCAGAGATCACCTGGACAAAGGATGCAAGGGCGCTGGGCAGAGACAAGCGTACTGACATTAACACCAGCTACCCCTTGGCTGAACTGGTCATTGAAGATGCAGTCAGAGGAGATTATGGAAAATATGCCATTCTGGCTAAAAACAGCAGTGGCACAGCACAAGCCACTATTGTGGTCAATGTACTTGACATTCCTGGGCCATGCCAGAATTTGAAGACTGCATATGTGACCAGAACTTCCTGTATGGTTTCTTGGGAGAATCCAGAGGACAATGGAGGTACAGAAATTACAAACTACATTATTGAGTCCCGTCAACCTAGCCAAAGGAATTGGACCATGGTGTCAAATGACTGCACAAAACGTCTTATCAAGGCGCCTCTTGTGCAAAATTGTGAATATTTGTTCAGAGTTAGAGCTGCGAATAAGATTGGTGCTGGGCCATCAATTGAGACAAGAGATCCCATTCTTGCTGTTGATCCTGTGGACAGGCCAGGACCACCTGAGAACCTGCAGATTGCTGAAATTGGTAAAACATTTGCCTTCCTCAAATGGAAGAAGCCAGAGAACGATGGTGGCAGCCGCAACCTTGCCTATCATGTGGAAAAGAAACCTAAAGAGTCTGATGACTGGGATAGACTACACAGAGGTGCGATTAAAGATACATTCTTCATGGTTGACAGATTAGCTGAAAATCAAATCTATCAATTCAGAGTTCAAACAAAGAACGAAGGAGGCGAGAGTGACTGGGTGACAACCGCTGAAACACTTATAAAAGAAGTTGTTGTGGAACCAAGCCTCAAGCTTAAGTTGGAGGGCAAAGTTGTGGTTAAAGCTGGTGACTCTATTGCTTTTGAAGCTGAAGTCAGTGGAACACCAGACCCAGATATCAAGTGGACCAAGGAGGGTTCCACTATTGATTTGCACAGGAGCCCGAGGATTACAATTGAAGGTGGAGTTAAATACTCCAAATTCCTTCTTACAAACTCAAGACGTACAGATACTGGAAAGTTTGTTATCACTGCTACTAATCCTGGTGGAACTGCATCTGCCACAGCTGTGTTGAATGTGCTTGACAGACCTGGTCCAATAAGAGACCTAGTAGTATCTGGAATTTCTATGGACAGATGCACATTATCCTGGGAGATCCCAGAGGATGACGGCGGTTGTGACATCTACAATTACATAGTTGAGAAGTGTGAAACACAGAGGGGTGTCTGGTCTGTTCATTCATCCGCTGTTATTACCAACTCTGCTTTAGTTGCTCGCCTTACTGAAGGAAATGAATACAGTTTCAGAGTGCGTGCAGAAAACAAGATGGGAGCTGGCCCTGCAGTTGAGAGTGAGTCCATTGTTGCAAGAACACTCTTCAGTCCACCTGGAGCCCCAGATGCACCAGAAGTTACCAAAGTTGGCAAGAATGAAATGACAGTTGTGTGGTGTGCTCCTACTAATGATGGCGGAAAGCCCATCACTGGCTATATTCTTCAGAAGAAGGAGCAACACGCTGTTCGATGGGTACCCGTGGCAAAAGATCTTTCTGATACGTCAATGACCGCGTCTGGCTTGCTGCCCAACCATGAGTACCAGTTCAGAGTCAAGGCTGTAAATGAAATTGGAGTAGGCAATCCAAGCAAGCCTTCCAGATCACTTGTGGCCAGAGATGCTGTTGGTATGTATAACTTTTCATTATTATTATTATTTATTTATTTATTTATTATTTTAGCATAAGCATATATTAAACTACATCACTTTTGCTTTTTAGGTCCCCCTGGCCCTGTTGGTCATTTGAAGGTGGCAGATAGCTCAAGATCATCTATTACACTTGGATGGACCAAGCCTGTTGATGATGGTGGTGCACCGATTATTGGATATGTAGTTGAAATTAGAGTCCCGGAAGCAGGCAAAAAGGCAGATGAGGGTTGGAAGAGGTGCAATGTTGCCGCCCAGCTGATTGCAACTGAATTCACGGTTTCAAGTCTGGACGAGAAGATGGCTTATGAATTCCGTGTTTCTTGCCAAAACCAGATTGGCTTGGGCCCAGCCACTAATCTTGGGGCAGCTGTTGTACCCAGAGAGGTTCTTGGTAAGTTAATGTTCTGTATTTAAAATCAAATTGATTTCACCAAATTTATTAAAGTATATTAAATTGTTCTTCACATTTCCACAAACAGAAACCCCTGAGATTGACATAGATGCTGACCTGAAGAAGGGCTTGACTGTCAGAGCTGGATGCCCAATTAGACTGGTGGCTACAGTCAGAGGAAGACCTGCACCAAAAGTCTTGTGGAGGAGAATGGGCATTGACAATGTTGTCAGGAAAGGTCATGTGGATATCATTGACACAATGACATTCCTTGTTATCTCTGACACTAATAGAGATGATACAGGAAAATACACACTGAAAGTGAACAGTCCAGCTGGGGAAAAGGCTGTTTTTGTGAATGTTAAAGTTTTGGGTAAGTTTGGGTAAATGGTGATGAGTATGCATTTAATGATTGTCTACTTCATTTCATTTTTAAAAGTATGCATTCTGACATGTATGCTATTCCTGTTAATAGATACCCCTGGACCTGTGCTCAATGTTGAAGCTACAGATGTCACAGTTAATTCCTGCAAACTTGCATGGTCTCCTCCTGATAATGATGGAGGCAGTCCAGTGACACATTACATTGTAGAGAAACGTCCAATTGACAAAAAGACCTGGGCAACTGTCAACACCAATGTGGATGTAGAAAAGACGGTTCTTAAGATAAGCAATCTTGTGCCAGGCACAGAGTACTACTTCAGAGTGACAGCGGCCAATGAGTATGGTCCTGGCGTGCCAAGAATATCTCCACAGTCCTATCTGGCATCGGATCCCGTCAGTAAGTATTACATGGGAGAAGGAAAAAAACTTTAATTTTCAAATCTAGCAATCCTTTTTAATTCTTACTAGTAACTATATTTAAAAGGAAAATACCATTCAGTAAAATGTATGTGTATATCCTTCCTCTCCTCAGGCAAGCCAGACCCTCCAGAGAAGATCGAGGTACTGGAAATCACCAAGAACAGTGCAACAATCGGTTGGGTTAGACCAATGCGGGATGGAGGTGCCAAGATCGATGGATATGTGATTGATTACTTGGAGATTAAACCACCAAAGAAACCTAAGCCAGCAGAGGGTGAAGCCACAGCAGAGGGTGAAGCAGTGGCAGAGGGTGAAGCAGTAGCAGAGGGTGAGGGTAAGGCTGAAGCTGCACCTGCTTCTGCATCTGAGCCTGAGCCTGAGCCCGAAGAAGAAGAGGACGAGGACGGCAAGCCAAAAGAGTTACCTTGGACACCATACACAGTTGTCAAAGGTTTAAGCATTACTTTGGTTGGGCTTAAACTGGGGAAGCATTATAGGTTCCGCGTTGCAGCAAGAAATATCATGGGTTGCAGTCTACCAACAGAGACCAGAGAAGCACATGAAATCAAGGAACTATTGTGTAAGTTCTGTTTATTTACTGAAATTCATATATTTTAAAGAAAAAACAGTCCCAGTGTCTGAAATGTGATGTTTTGTTTTTCAGTGGACCCCAAGATTGTCATGGCAGAAACACTGACTGCAAAGGCAGGAGCCAAACTAAGAGTAGAAGCTGTTGTTTCTGGCAAGCCAGCACCTGAGGTCAAATGGAAACGTGGAGAGGATGCTGTTGTCTCATCCAGCCGTCTTGCTGTGCACAAATCTCAAAACCTCTGTGTACTCATTATCAAAGATGTTTCAAGAACAGACAGTGGCCTGTATAGCCTCATTGCTGAAAACAGCTGTGCCACTGTGACAGAATCTATCAAAATTGTCATTAGAGGTCAGTAACCATTTTTGTACAGTTATGTCTTAAGAAGGGCACTTGGGTATAATTGTCTCGAGATAAGTGGTCTTTTTTGATGCAAGAACCCATTTGTATTGTGCACTGTTGTGCATTGTGATTATCATGTGAATGTGAAATTAAAAATGAACGTTGCAACAAACCAATAGATTCTAATGACAATTTTACCTGAAATCTTTCAGATATCCCTGGACCACCTGAGCCTCCATTTGAGGTCAGTGACATTGATGCCGATGCCTGCACACTGTCCTGGAATGCACCTTTGGAAGATGGTGGAAGCAAAATCACAAACTATGTGGTTGAGAAATGTGATATCAGTAGAGGTGACTGGGTCACAGCAGTATCTTCCCCTGGCAAGACTGGCTGTAGACTTGGGAAGCTTATCCCTGGAAAGGAGTATGTGTTCCGTGTTCGTGCTGAGAATCGCTATGGCGTCTCCGATCCTATTACATCTGACAGAATGATTGCCAAGTTCCCCTTCAGTAAGGAAATTATTTTTTAAGTAAGATTTCTGTTCACTCTTAGAATTATTTACAGAGGCTTTGTTGATAACACACACATATTTGTCCTTTTTAGATGTTCCTGGTGAACCTCTGAACTGCCGCATCACCAAAATCAACAAAGACTGTATGTTTGTGGCTTGGGACAAGCCAGAATCTGATGGTGGCAGCCCTATTACTGGATACTACATTGAGCGTAAAGAGAGGAACAGCTTGCTTTGGGTTAAGGCTAATGACTCTGTTGTTCGCACAACAGAATATCCATGTGCTGGCCTCATTGAAGGTCTGGAATATAATTTCAGAGTGTCTGCCATCAATCGTGCTGGCCAGGGCAAACCTAGCAAGAAGTCTGACTTTGTTACGGCAAGAACACCTGTTGGTGAGTGGGGGTTTATTTCTTTATTTTTGATGATGTTTGCATATTATAACTTGTTTAAACTCTGGAAACTACCACATTGATTGTTTTATTTGGATTTATAGATGCACCAGGTAAACCAGAGCCTCTTGATGTGACCAAGAACAGCATTACACTGGTCTGGACCAAACCAAAGAATGATGGTGGAAGCAAGCTCATTGGGTATTATGTTGAAGCCATGAGATTGCCTGGAGACACATGGATTCGTTGCAACACAAGCAGCCAGAATGTACCAAGAGAGGAGTACAAGGTTACTGGACTGGATGAGGATGTCAAGTACCAATTCAGGGTTATTGCAAAGACAGCTGTGAATTTGAGCAAACCGTCTGAGATCTCTGATCCCATCCTTGTATCTGCTGAGAATGGTAAAGACAAAAAGATTGTATAGTTTGTTTAGTCATAGTGATTGTGATCTGCTTAATGCTCTTCATCTACAATTATATTTTTTTCTGATTTCAGTACCTCCAAGAATAGAGCTCCAGATTCAGATGAAAAAGATGCAGCCTATTAAAGCTGGAAGAGATGTCCGTCTTGAGGCTGAAATCTTTGGTAAACCAATGCCAAAGGTTACATGGAGTAAGGATGGACAAGTCTTAAAGGGGGACTTGAATCTGAAGCTGACGCAGAAGCGAAATCTCTATGGTTTGGAGATGGCTTCTGTGACTAAACAACAAACTGCAGTGTACACCATCCTTGCTGAAAATGCAAGTGGTTCCAAGACTGAGGAAATAACACTTACTGTCTTAGGTGAGTAAAAAAAAGCTCTTCTACTGTATATAACTTTAGGACAATTAAGCAATGTAATACACATCTTTACATATAGTTGTAATTAAATGTGTTTGTTAGGGTGTAATGGTTTTGAAACCCATCTAGTTTACCTGCAACAGCAGAAGTCTAACTAAAATAGCTGTTGAAGACATTGAAATCATTAAGCTCAGTAGTGAAAACTGCAGTGTAAAACAAGTGCCGTTGTAAGCAAAATGTTGCATTCAAGTGCATAACTCTGAACTTTCAGAATCTTACACACAGCCCTTTGTTCTTAATTTTTTATTCAATATTTGAAATTAAATAAATGTTCTATGTTCTTTAGTGTTGTCTTTAGTGTCCAAAAACAAAGTATGAGCCACACCATAGTTCAAAAATCTGAACTGAACCATGTATTTGGAGAATCATTACATCCCGCATATACTGTAATACCAAATTAATCTTTCCCTGATCTTAGACATTCCTGGACCACCAACTTCTGTCAAATTTGATGAGGTGCTGGCAGAAACTATCAAGTTAAGCTGGGAACCACCCACTGCTGATGGCGGTTCACCTATAACTAACTACATTGTTGATAAACGTGAAACTAGCAGGGCTGAATGGGCCCAGGTCTCTGCCAAAATCAGTGGTCAGGTCACTGAATGCACAGTGCAAAGACTGATTGAGGGACGCGAGTATCAGTTCCGTGTCCGTGCTGAAAACAGATTTGGTGCTGGAGATGCCATCCTCACAGATCCTGCTATTGCCAGGAATCCATTTAGTAAGTCATTCATTTTAGTTACTTTTTTGCTGGCATATATACATGGAAAGAATTTATGAATCTGACTGTGAAACATTCTTACAGCTGCCCCTGGACCGTGCGATCCTCCAGTAATTACCAATGTTACAAAAGAGAAGATGACAGTAAGCTGGAAGGAACCATCAGATGATGGAAAGTCTCCCATCACTGGATTCATGCTTGAGAGGAAACAAACAAAAGAAATGAAATGGACAAAACTTAACAGAAAGCCACTCATTGAGCGAACCCTTGAGATTACCGGGCTCTCAGAAGGAGTTGAATATGAGTACAGAGTTATTGCTGTAAACATGGCTGGTCCTGGAAAACCCAGTGAACCCTCTGTTGGTGTCTCAGCAGTGGATCCTGTGTGTAAGTAACCATACAGAAATACACACAGGACATTAACTTGACATTAACATATCAATACTTGAAAGTATTATTGACTTATTTTTTCTTTCCCACAGTCCCTCCTGGTCCTCCTGTTTCTCCAACCGTTTTGGACACAACAAACAGCACAATCAGGCTATCCTGGACAAAGCCAGCAAATGATGGTGGAGCTCCAATCTTAGGCTATCTTGTAGAGTGCAAGAGATTAGACATGAAAGACTGGATAAGATGCAATGTCCCCAAGAATCTCCAGGACACCTATTACGTTGTCACAGGCCTTTTGACTAATTCTCAGTATCAACTGCGTGTGACAGCTGTCAACAAAGTGGGTTTCAGTGAGCCATGTGAAGTCCCAGACAAACCTATTGTCAAAGATATTTTGGGTAAGTGGTTATTGCCATTGCAGTGATATCCACAATAATACACTGTATGAGTGATATTTATTTCACTAATCATCATTGTCTTGGTCTGATTATAGTGGCTCCTGAAGCTACACTTGATGCAGAGCTGAAAGAAACACTGGTGTTGAAGGCTGGTTCTTTAATGAAACTTCATGCAACAATTAAGGGTCGCCCTGCACCCAAGGTGATATGGGCCAAAATGAACACCAACATTAAGGACAGACAAGGAATCATCATAAAGTCAACTGAGTTAGATACCACTGTGATTGTTGAAAAAGTGAACAGATATGATGCAGGCAAATATATTTTGAGTCTTGAAAGCCCCCGTGGAATGAAGATGTACACAATTGTAGTCAAAGTTCTCGGTAAGTCTTGGGATTTTGATATAAAGTTTTATTCTAACAAATGCATTGTTTTGGCAAGCACTGTATGAACTCCCTTTTCTTTCTCAGACACCCCGGGACCACCACTCAATCTTATGGTTAAGGAGACCACAAAAGATTCTGCATCAATTCTTTGGGACATGCCTCTTATTGATGGTGGAAGTCCAGTGACAAGTTATATTATTGAAAAGCGTGATGCTGAGAGAAAGGCCTGGTCCTTGGTTTCAAACGACTGCACGAAAACATCATTGAAAATTGATGGTTTGGAGGCAGGTAGATCTTACAGCTTCAGAGTTAAGGCTGTGAACGAATTAGGCATTGGAGAGCCATGTGAAACTGCAGATGCTGTGAGGGCCACTGGTGAGTTATTGAATGTGACCAATGCATGAACACAACGAGTGAATTGTGTGTCTGTGTACTTAAGAGTGTTAGTAGTTGTTGCGGAAATGTATAAAACAATTGATATTATTCCAGAACAACCTGGACCAGTCATGGACTTCAAGCCCATCTTGGTAACCAAAGAATCATGCACTCTTACCTGGAAGAAACCTATCAGTGATGGTGGCAGTCGAATTATTGCATATGTCGTTGAGGTTATCAATGGTGATGACAACTGGAAGGAGCTTATGAGGTCAAAGAATATGCAGTACAGTGGCAAAGACCTAATTGAGGGCAAAGAATACAAATACAGAGTTAAGGCTGTGAATGATTCAGGAGATGGTCCTGAGAAGGAGCTCAGTCTGGTGGCAAAGGACACCATTGGTGAGTTTTATGAGTATAATGATTTACCCTCAACTCTGCACAGATGTTGATATAATATATTACAGTATATTCCAAGTTCATGATTTTTAACTCACATGTCTCTGTTATAGTTCCACCAAACTGTGATTTGCGTGATTTGCCCAACCTATGCTACATTGCCAAGGAGGGAAGCAATGTCCGTTTGAAGATCCCTCTCATTGGAAAACCTCCCCCAACAGTCAAATGGGTCAAGGGTGAGGACGAAAATCTCACTGATACCGGCAGAGTGTCTGCTGAATCCACATTAGTGAATACAACTCTGCTGATTCGTGACTGCCAGAGGAGTGACGCCTCCAAATACACCATCACTCTCAGAAATAGTTTTGGAACGAGGGAGTCAACCATATTTGTCCGAGTAGTCGGCAAACCAGGGCTTCCAGTCGGACCTATTAAATTCAAGGAGGTCACAGCTGATGGTGCAACTTTGAAGTGGGGTCCACCTAAGGATGATGGTGGCTCACCAATCACAAACTACATCCTCGAGAAGAGAGATTCCATCACCAACATGTGGGTCACAATTGCTTCATGTGTCGAAGAAGCCACATTCAGAGTGACTGGACTCCATGAGGGAACTGAATACATCTTTAGAGTGTGCGCAGAAAACAAGTATGGAGTTGGTGAAGGTCTCAAGTCTGAGTCAGTGTTGGCAAAGCATCCATTTAGTAAGTGATTTTTTTAACTTTTCCATAAGTAGCAATAATCTTCATAGAATGTGAAAATAATTAACTTGGTATGTTTATTTACTAGATGTTCCTGATGCACCACCACCACCTCAAATCATGAGTATGCGTCATAATTGTGCCTACCTGGCTTGGAATGATCCAAGGAAGACCGGAGGCTCTCCAATCACTGGTATGTATGTTTTTTTCAATCTTTCAGCAACATTGCAGTTTGACTATGTAATATGAATGACATATGTACATGATTTGTCATATGTTTTTGTATTTGACATCTTGAACCTTTTTATTGTTTTAGGCTACCATGTTGAATTCAAGGAAAGAAACAGCATGTTGTGGAAGAGGGCTAACCAGACCAGTTTGAAAATGAGAGAATTCAAAGTGACAGGTTTCACTGAGGGTCTGGAGTATGAATTCCGTGTCATGGCAATTAATTTAGCTGGTGTTGGTCGACCAAGTGCACCAACTGAGTCCATGGTTGCCTTAGACCCAATTGGTAGGTAACAACATTTTGCACATTTTAGATTAAGGAGGTTAATTTAAATTATATCAATGTTCCTAGCACTTTTATTTTATGTTAATTTTGTATTTCAGATGCCCCTGGTAAACCTGATGTCATCAGCATTACAAGGAGCACAGTAACACTTCAGTGGACCGAGCCTGAGTCTGATGGTGGACACAGACTTACTGGATACATTGTTGAGAGACGTGATCTACCGTCCAAAATTTGGGTCAAGGCCAATATTATGAATGTTGTGGATTGCGCATACACTGTTACAGACTTGCAGGAAGGATGCAAGTATGAGTTCAGAATCCGGGCTAAGAACTCTGCTGGAGCACTCAGCCCACCATCTGAGCAAACTGACACTATCGTGTGTTCAGATGAATATGGTAATAACTAATATAAAGTTTCACACAATTCATTGTAAATATATTCTGTGTTTTGTCCCTTTACCTCTGTAACATTGTTACTTCTTATTTAATTAACAGCTGCACCAACCATCATAATTGACTCCACTGTTAAGGAGGGACTTACTGTGAGAGCGGGTGACACAATTGTCATAACTGCTACAAGCATCTTGGGTAAACCTACTCCAACCTCTTTCTGGTCTAAAGGAGGAAAATACTTTAAACCTTCAGATATATGTCAGATTGAGTCTACCAAAACATCATCTACTCTCCACATCAAGTATGCAAGCAGAAGTGACTCAGGAGAGTACACCATATCTGCAAGTAATCCATTTGGCATTAAAGAAGAAAATGTCAAGGTGAAGGTATTGGATGTACCAGGTCCTCCTGGGCCCGTTGAGGCCAGTGGAGTTTCCTCTGAAAAGGTCACCTTAACTTGGACACCACCAACAGAAGATGGTGGATCTGCAATTAAGTATTACACTCTAGAAAAGAGGGAAACAAGCCGCCTTCTCTGGACCATTCTTGCCGAACAGGTCACTGACTGCCACTATGTTGCTACAAAACTTGTCCAAGGCAATGAATACATCTTCCGTGTCAAAGCTGTAAATCATTCTGGTGCTGGAGATCCATCACATTCTGGGGCTGTCAAGATTGTTGATAACTTTGGTAAGTTAGCCATAGAACCATAACAATCAGAGCTCTGTTATATCTACATGTCACAGTGTACTAATGTGAATGTTTTTTTCTAGGCCCCCCTGGTCCACCTGCAAAGCCAGAAATTGAAAATGTTAGTGGAACCAATGTAACCATTGCATGGAAGAGGCCTGCTGATGATGGTGGCAGTGACATAACAGGTTACCTTGTGGAGAAGAAAGAAAAGAAAGGTGTGCGTTGGATCAGGGCATCAAAGAAGACTGTATCTGACCTTCACTTTGAGATTAAAGGCCTTGCAGAAGAAGTTGAATATGAATTCCGTGTGACAGCTGAAAATAAGGCAGGCTTAGGAGAGCCAAGTGAACCAACTATACCTGTTATGACGAAGGGTATAGCAGGTCAGTAAAAAGTATTTTTCCTACTTTCTTTTCTACTGAATAAGGTGTCCTGCTTGATGACTTTTTGTGAATTTTCACTATGCATTGAAGTTTATGTATTGTCATATATACATTTTCTTTTAAAAAACAGATGTCCCAGGTCCTCCTGTTAACCCAAGAGTTACTGACACAACAAAAACCACTGCTGAACTGCACTGGGGTAAACCACTAGATGATGGTGGACGTGACATAACTGGATACATAGTTGAACATAGAAAAGAAGGAGAAGAAGAGTGGGTCAAAGCCAAAAAAGAAGGAGTACTGAGGATTGCAGAATTTGTTGTGCCAAACCTGCAAACTGGAGTGAAATATCACTTCAGAGTGAGTGCAGTGAACTGTGTGGGTGTTGGGGAGCCTACACAAATTGAAGATCTTACCGAAGTTGTTGAACGGGAGGAAGTTCCAGATCTAGAGCTTGACGTCGAACTCAGAAGAACACTTGTTGTCAGGGCTGGAGGATCTATCCGCATTTTTGTTCCAATTAAAGGAAGACCAGCTCCTACTGTTAGTTGGACAAAAGATGAAGGACCAGTTAAACAGAGAGCCTGCATTGATGTCACTGAGTCTTACACTCTCCTGGTAATCCCTGACTGCAGTCGACGTGATGCTGGAAGATATGACTTGACCTTGGAAAATGCAGCTGGAAAGAAGACTGCTAATATAAATGTTAGGGTCTTAGACTCACCAGGGCCTCCTATTAATTTGAAACCTAAAGCCATTGACAAGGAGAGCATTACCCTTCAGTGGGAAATGCCTCTTATTGATGGAGGATCCAAGATCACAAATTATGTCATTGAGAAACGAGAGTCTACTCGTAAATCATATGCCACTGTAATCATGAACTGTGAGGAATGCTTTGTAAAAATCCCAGATCTGGCAGAGGGTTCTGAATATTACTTCAGAGTTTCTGCTGAAAATGAATATGGCATTGGTGAAGCTGCTGAGACTGTTGATCCAGTCAGAGCATCTCAGGCACCAACTGCTCCTCAAACTGTCACAATCACAAATGTCACAAAGAATTCTGCAAGTTTGACATGGACTAAACCAAAACATGATGGTGGTAGTAGAATTACAGGATATGTTATTGAGGCTCAGAAGAAAGGGGGTGATCAGTGGGCCCATGTGACAACAGTGAAGGCCTTTGATTACACAGTGAAAAATCTAAATGAAAATGAGGAATATGTTTTCCGTGTCATGGCTGTGAATCATTCTGGTCGTAGTCCACCACGTCAAAGTAAGGCTGTTGTCATCAGGGAGCAGACCTCAGGACCAGAGTTTGACCTGCATGGTATCTGTCAGAAGATGATTATTGCTAAGGCAGGAGATGACATAAAAGTTGAGATACCAGTCTCAGGGCGCCCAAAACCTACAGTTTCATGGCAGAAAGATAGTCAAGCACTAAAGTTCACACAAAGAATAAATGTGGAAAATACTAATGTTTCTACAATCTTGAGCATTAATGAATGTCTAAGAAGTGACACTGGAGCATACACTGTTACAGGAAAGAACATACTTGGCACTGTGTCAGAGACCTTTGGAATCAAGGTACAGGATGTTCCAGGACCTCCAAAAGGACCAATCAAGTTGGACAAAATCTCCCTAACGTATGTTGCATTTTCCTGGGAGACACCTGAAAATGATGGTGGTGTACCAATTAATAATTATATTGTAGAGATCAAAGAAACAAATAGTCAAACTTGGACAGAGTTATCCACGCAAATCATCAGAACGACATTCAAAGCAACTCGTTTAACAACAGGGGTAGAATACCAGTTCCGTGTCAAAGCAAAAAATAGATATGGTGTAGGACCTCCAATCACATCAGAAGCAGTGGTTGCAGCACATCCATTCAAGGTTCCTGGACCACCAGGAACCCCCAAGGTTGTTGCCTTCACCAAAGACACAATGACAATCGGATGGAATGAACCTGTCAATGATGGCGGAAGTGATGTGCTTGGATATCACGTGGAAAGGAAAGAGAGGAGTGGTATTGTGTGGCACAAGATAAGCAAATCTCTAGTTAAAGGAAACTTATTTAAATCCTCTGGACTGGAAGATGGTATTGCATATGAATTCCGAGTGTTAGCTGAAAATTTGGCTGGCATCGGAAAACCAAGCCATGCCTCAGAAGCCATGCTGGCTCTTGACCCAGTGGATCCACCAAGTCAGCCAGTTCCAATCTATGTGTCAAAGAATATTATTACAATTCAGTGGACAAAGCCAGAGTATGATGGTGGATTCAAGATAACTGGATACACTGTGGAAAAGAGAGACCTACCAGCTGGTCGCTGGATGAGGGCCAACTTCACAAATATCATTGAAACATCCTTCACTGTCAGTGGACTTACACAGGATGCCTCTTACGAGTTCCGTGTGGTTGCAAGAAATTCAGCTGGTGCTGTCAGTGAACCCTCTGATCCATCAGATCCAATTGTCTGCAAAGATGATGTTGAGGAACCAAGGATTATGGTTGATGCTATATTCAAGGATGTCGTTCTTGTGAGAGCTGGTGAGAACTTCAAGTTAGAGGCTGATGTTGCAGGTCAACCATTCCCATCCATGACGTGGACTAAAGATGACAAAGATGTTGAAAGAAGCTCAAAGTTGGACATTAGAATGACTGACCTCACAACAACACTGATAAGCAAAGATTCACTGAGAAAAGATGGTGGTGAATTTGTTCTGACCGCATCGAATGTTGGTGGTTTTGCCAAGCATGTATTCAAGGTTAAAGTTCTGGACAGGCCAGGTCCACCAGGAGGACCCCTTGCTGTTTCAGACATAACAGCTGAAAAATGCAAGATAGCATGGACTCCACCAACAGATGATGGAGGGGCTGATATTGAATATTATGTTGTTGAAAAACGCGAGTCAAGCAGGCTTGCCTGGACACATGTTGCTTCTAAGCTAACTGAAAATGAGTTCCAAGTGACTAAATTATTGAAAGACAATGAATACATTTTCAGGGTCATGGCAGTCAACAAGTATGGACTTGGAGAGCCTCTTGAGTCCGCTCCAACCATTGCAGACAATCCATACGTTGCACCTGATGCACCACAAACTCCTGAAGTATCAGTCATCACTAAGGACTCCATGGTACTTTTCTGGGGTGCCCCAAATAGTGATGGTGGAAGTCCAATAACAAGTTACAATATTGAAAGAAGAGATAAAATTGGTCTGCGTTGGGTTAAATGTAACAAGAGGCCTGTAACTGAGTTACAGTTCAGGGTTACAGCACTTGTCCCAGGACATGAGTATGAGTTCAGAGTCTCTGCTTTGAATGCAGCTGGTGTTAGCCCACCCAGTTCCTCAAGTCCCTTCTATAAAGCTACTGACACTCTGTATGAACCCGGACCCCCAGGAAATCCAAGGGTTTTGGACACAACAAAGTCTTCCATTACTATTGCTTGGAATAAACCTGTATATGATGGTGGTTCTGAAGTAACTGGGTATCTTATAGAAACATGTCCTGCTGGTTTAGCAGAAGAGGAATGGACTATTGTATCTCCCAAAGATGGATTAAAGGCAACATCATTTACAATTATAAACCTAAAAGAGAATGAAGAATATAAGGTGAATATTTCGGCCATGAATAGTGAGGGAATTGGAGAAGCTGCATCTGTTCCTGGCACTCCCAAAGCAGAGGACAGGTTAATTCCACCGGAGGTTGAGCTTGATGCCGAGCTTCGCAAAACTGTCACTCTTAGAGCCTGCTGCACACTCAGACTCTTTGTGCCCATTAAAGGAAGACCTGCACCTCAGGCTACATGGACAAGAGACAATGACGAGCCTCTTGACAGAGCCACTATTGAAAGTACTTCATCTTTCAGTTCTTTAGTGGTTGGAAATGTCAACAGATTTGATAGTGGTAACTACAATTTGACAGTTGAAAACAGCTCAGGGTCAAAAACAGTCACAGTGAAGGTCAAAGTTCTTGATACACCAGGAGCTCCACAAAATCTTAAAATTGCCAAAGTTACCAATGAAACTGTGACACTTGAATGGGAACCACCATTGAATGAAGGTGGCACAAAGATCAAGAATTATGTAGTTGAAAAACGTGAAGCAACAAGGAAAGCATATGCCACTGTTAAAGCTAACTGTCACAAGACAACATATACTCTAGAGAATTTGCAAGAGGGATGTAACTACTACTTCAGAGTCTTGGCTGAAAACGAGTATGGAATTGGTCTGCCAATAGAGACTCCTGAATCAATTAAAGTGTCTGAAAAGCCACAACCACCTGGAAAGATCACACTTGTGGATGTAACAAAGAACAGTGTTACACTATCATGGGAGAAACCTGAGCACGATGGAGGAAGCAGAGTGGGTGCCTATGTTGTTGAAATGCAGAGCAAAGGCAATGACAAATGGGGTCAAGCTGCAATTGTTCGTGTTACTGAGGCAGTGATTAAAGGACTTACACCTGGTGAAGAATATATGTTCCGTGTTTCAGCAAAGAATGAGAAAGGAACAAGTGATCCTCGTGTGATTGGTGTACCAGTTATTGCTAAAGACCTTGTGATTGCTCCCTCACCAAAATTGCAATTCACTACATTCAGTGTTCTTGCTGAGGAAGACTTGACTATTGAGGTGCCATACATTGCTCGTCCAAAGGCAGCTGTCTCCTGGATTAAGGATGGAGTCCCCATGAAGCGAACTAGCAGGGTGAACTTTTCATCTACTGAGACAATGTTGACACTATCAATTACAGAAGCCTGCCGTGAGGATGTTGGCCAATACAGTATCAAACTGACAAACACTGCTGGTGAGACCACAGCAGATATTGGAGTGATTGTTCTTGATAAACCTGGCCCACCATCTGGTCCAGTGAAAATAGAAGATGTAACTTCTGATAGTGTAACTATTTCCTGGAAGCCTCCAGAGTATGATGGTGGTTGCACTATCAACAACTATATGGTTGAGAAGAGAGATACAGCCACAACAAATTGGCAAGTTGTAGCTGCTAATCTCGCAAGGACGAAGGCCAAAGCTGCGAGGTTGAAGACAGGAACAGAATACCAGTTCAGAATAACGGCTGAGAACAGATATGGAAAGAGCCCTGCACTCCTCTCAGGATGTGTTGTTGCTCAGTATCCATTCAAACTTCCAGGACCCCCTGGTACTCCATCTGTTCATGAATCAACCAAAGACAGCATGGTTGTTGTTTGGAATGAGCCTGTCAATGATGGAGGCAGCACTATTTTAGGTTATCATCTTGAAAGAAAGGAAAGAAATAGTATTCTCTGGATTAAGCTGAACAAGTCAATTATCAAAGACACAACATTCAAGACAACTGCCCTGGAAGCGGGGCAGGAGTATGAGTATAGAGTTTATGCAGAGAACATTGTTGGCATTGGAAAAGTCAGCAAACTGTCAGAGGGGTACATTGCTAGAGACCCATGTGATCCCCCTGGTCAGCCTGAGGCCATTAAAATTACAAAGGAGTCTATTAAGATTGCTTGGACTAAACCAGAATATGATGGTGGAAGCAAGGTGACTGGCTACGTCGTTGAGAAGAAGGAGTTACCAGAAGGCCGCTGGCTGAAAGCTAACTTCACCAATGTCATTGAAACTGAATACGTTGCCACTGGGTTAGTGGAGGACCAGCAATATGAGTTCCGTGTTATTGCAAGAAATGCTGCTGGAGTTTTCAGTCCTCCTTCATATAGCACTGGACCCATTACTGCAAAGGATGAAATTGAGCCACCACGTATCAGCATAGACCCAGAGTACACACAGACACTTGTGATAAATGCAGGTGATTCCTTCAAGATTGATGCAGATGTCCATGGTAAACCATCACCTTCAATTCTCTGGATGAAGGGAGAAGCCGAACTTGGAAATACCATATATCGCGAAATAAGAAATACAGAAACTAAAGCATGTATTACTGTTAAAGAGGCTAAGCTTGCTGATGGTGGGCAGTACACTCTCTTATTAAGAAATCCTGGTGGTGAAAAATCAGTTAATGTGAATGTGTCTGTGCTGGACAAACCTGGTCCACCAGAAGGTCCCATTAATGTTACTGGTGTCACGTGTGAGCAGTGCTGCCTCTCTTGGAAAGCACCACTACAGGATGGTGGCAGTGAAATTTCTCATTACATTGTTGAGAGAAGAGAGACAAGCAGACTTATATGGACTATTGTTGACTCTAAGGCTCAAAGCACTTACCTGAAAATTTCAAAACTACTTGAAGGAAATGAATACATTTTCAGAGTGATGTCAGTTAACAAATTTGGTGTTAGTGAACCAATTCATTCAGATGCTGTAGTAATCAAAGATCCTTATTTGACACCTGATGCACCCAAGGGAATTGAAATATCTAATATCAAGAAGGACTCTATGGTAATAACCTGGGAAGCACCAACAAATGATGGTGGTAGTCCTATCACAGGGTATGTCATTGAGAAACATGACAAGGAAGGAGTTAGATGGACTCGTTGCAACCGGTCAAGAGTCACAGACTTAACATTCAAAGTCAAAGGACTCCTTGAAAGACACAGTTATGAATTTAGAGTTGCTGCTGAAAATGCTGTTGGTGTTGGTGGGCCAAGCACTCCTTCTGTGTTTTTCAAGGCCGTGGACCCCATCTTCAAGCCCGGTCCTCCAAGTAATCCTAAAGTTACCGATATGACCAAGACCTCAGTCAATCTTGCATGGGGCAAGCCTATCTATGATGGAGGTTGTGAAATTCAGGGTTACATTGTTGAAGCCTGTGAAGCTACAGAAGAACCAGAGAAAACTGAAGAAGTGACTGAAGAGAAAACAGAGGAGAAATCAGAGGAGAAATCTGAAGAGAAACCAGTAGTATGGACTATGTGCACTCCACCAAATGGTGTCAAACACACCCGATTTACTGTTGAAAATCTAAAAGTAAAACAAGCATACAAGTTTAGAGTTTGTGCTATTAATAAGGTAGGAGTTGGTGAAAATGCAGATGTAGCTGGAGCAATAGTGCCAGAAGACAAGACAGAAGAACCAGATCTTGACATCGATCCAGAGTACCGAAAGATCATGAACATCAAAGCTGGGACATCTCTCAGACTGTTCATCCCGATCAAAGGAAGGCCTTCACCAACTGTTAAATGGGAGAAAGATGAGCTTCCACTGAAAGAAACAGCTCAGGTGGAGGTAACAAGCACTTACACTTCTCTTGTCATTGACAAAGTCAACAGAAATGATAGTGGAAAGTACAGCGTGACTGCTGAAAACTCTACTGGCACAAATTCAGCTATTATTATTGTAAGAGTACTCGATACACCCAGTGCCCCAGTCAGTTTGAAGGTCAAAGAAATTACATCGGATTCTATAACTCTCTCATGGGAGCCCCCACTTTTGGATGGTGGAGCAAAAATTAAGAACTACGTCATTGAGAAGCGGGAAAGCACAAGAAAAACATATTCCGCTGTTGCAACAAACTGCCACAAGGTGGTATGGAAAATTGAACCTCTCCAAGAAGGATGCTGTTACTACTTCAGAGTTATGGCTGAAAATGAGCACGGCATTGGTTTGCCTGTAGAAACTGTTGATCCGCTGAAGATTTCAGAAGTTCCTCAAACTCCTGGTAAACTGAATGTTGTTGATGTGACAAAGACAACTGTATCTCTTGCATGGGAGAGACCAGTTCATGATGGTGGCAGCAGAATTGTTCAGTACCTAGTTGAAATGCAAGTTAAAGGCAATGATAAGTGGTCTGGTTGTGCAAATGTCAAGACCTTGGAGGCTACTGTCAAAAATCTCAACCCTGGAGAGGAATATCTCTTTAGGGTTATGGCCATCAATGAAAAGGGAAAGAGTGACCCAAGAACCCTTGCTGTTCCTGTTCAAGCAAAGGACCTTGTATTTGAACCAGATATATCACCTGTATTTAACAGCTACAGCGTTCGGGTTGGCAAAGATCTCTCTGTTGACGTTCCCATTTCTGGACGTCCTAAACCAACTGTATCTTGGAAAAAGGATGGGGAGGGTATGAAAGTAACTTCAAGAGTAAACATCATCAACACAGTGAACTGCACAACACTAAGCATCAAAGAAGCAGCTAGAGAGGATGGTGGCATGTACAGCATTCATGTTTCTAACTCCGCTGGTCAAAAAGACACAGCTATTGAAATCATCACTTTGGATAAACCTGGTCCACCAACAGGACCTGTTAGGTTTGATGAAGTAACTACACAAAGTGTCACCATTTCATGGGATCCACCAAAGTTCACAGGAGGCTGCTCTGTTTCAAACTACATTGTACAAAAGAGAGACACAACCACCACCACATGGGAAAATGTTGCAGCATCAGTTGCAAGAACATCCCTTAAAGTACCAAGACTAAAAACTGGAGCTGAGTATCAGTTTAGAATTATTGCTCAGAATCGCTATGGCAAGAGCTATGCATTGGAATCAAAACCAGTGGTAGCTCAGTATCCTTACAGAGAGCCAGGTCCCCCAGGTACTCCATTTGTTTCACATCTGTCAAAGGATCATATGATTGTAGAATGGAATGAACCCGTTTCAGATGGAGGCAGCGCTGTTATTGGTTATCATCTTGAGCGTAAAGAGAGAAATAGTATTCTCTGGACCAAAGTCAACAAGACACTCATTCAAGACACTAAGTTTAAAACAGCTCCACTGGAGGAAAGCATTGAATATGAGTTCAGAGTATATGCTGAAAACATTGTGGGCATTGGAAGATGCAGCAAACTCTCTGAGGGATATGTGGCACGTGATCAGTGTGACCCACCTGGCATCCCAGAGCCAATCCATATTAGCAAGAATTCCATGACAATCCAATGGACTAAGCCTGAGTATGATGGAGGAAGTGTCATAACTGGTTATATTATTGAGAAGCGTGACCTTCCAGATGGACGCTGGATGAAGATTAACTTCACAAATGTCATTGAAACCAACTTTGTTATCACTGGTCTAACTGAGGGTGAGAAATATGACTTCAGAGTAATAGCAAAGAATGCAGTTGGTACATTCAGCAAGCCATCCTACAACAGTGGACCTATCACTGCCCTAGATGAGGTTGAACCACCCAAGTTCTCAATTGACCCACAGTTCACTAAAGCTATTGTAGTTGATGCTGGAGAAACATTTAAACTTGATGCTGATGTGTATGGAAAGCCACCACCTACAATTGAGTGGTTCAGGGGAGAGAAACACATGGAAAACACTATAAGATGTGATATTAAGAACACTGAAAGTAGAGCAATGATTATTGTGAAAGATGCTGTCAGACAGGACAGTGGAGAGTACATTCTACAGCTGACAAATGTGGCTGGCTCTCAGACTGTTCCATTCCAAGTGAGGGTGCTAGACAAACCAGGACCCTGTGAAGGACCTCTTCATATCACTGGTGTTGCATCTGACAGATGTACTCTATCATGGAAGGCACCACTTCATGATGGTGGGAACCCAATAACTCATTACGTAATTGAGAGACGAGAAACAAGCCGTCTTGCTTGGACAATTGTTTCCAGTGATTGTACCACCACTGTATACAAAATAACCAAGCTTCTTGAGGGCAATGAGTACATCTTCCGTGTCATGGCACTCAACTCTTATGGTGCTGGTGAGCCACTTGATTCAGCATCTGTAATCATGAAAGATCCATTTGTACCCCCTGGTTCACCTCAAATTGTCGATGTAACTAACATTGCAAGGGATGCTATGACTGTTTGCTGGACGGCTCCAGATAGTGATGGTGGAAGTGAAATTACCACCTACATCATTGAGAAGAAAGACCGGGCAGGAATCAAATGGACAAAGTGTAACCGACGAAAGGTAACAGACTTGTGCTTCAGAGTTACAGGTCTCTCAGAGGATCATGAGTATGAGTTCAGATTGGCAGCAGAAAATGCAGCTGGAGTTGGGGAGCCAAGTTTACCAACCTCATACTACAAGGCTTGTGATCCAAAGTATAAACCTGGCCCACCAACACATGCACACGTTATTGACACAACAAGCAGCTCTGTTACTGTTGCATGGGGAAAGCCTCTCACTGATGGTGGAACTGCAATTCAGGGCTATATTGTTGAGATGTGTAAAGCTGAGGCTGAAGAGGAGGAATGGACAATGTGCACACCACCAACTGGATTAAGAGTCAACAAGTTTGAAATCACCAAGCTTGCTGACCAAGAATATAAGATTAGAGTTTGTGCAATTAACAAACTGGGTGTTGGTGAAGCAGCTGAAGTTCCTGGAACTGTCAAACCAGAGGAAAGAGTTGAAGCTCCTGAAATCCTGCTTGATTCTGAACTGAGGAAAGGAGTCATTGTTCGTGCTGGTGGATCTGTGAGAATTAATGTACCATTTAAGGGAAGGCCAGCTCCAGAGATTAAGTGGACAAAAGATGAAGCAGAGCTGAGTGAGCGGGCAGTGATTGAGAAAGGTCAGCATCACACCCAACTTTCAATTGATTCTTGTGACAGAAGAGACTCTGGAAAATACATTCTGTCACTTAAAAATAGTAGTGGCACTGTATCTGAATTTGTGACAGTAAAGGTTCTGGACACACCAAGTGCTCCTCTGAACCTTAAAGTCACAGAGATTAAGAAGGACTCTGTTGTACTGGTCTGGGAGTCTCCACTTATTGATGGTGGTGCCAGGATCAAGCATTATGTTGTTGAGAAGCGTGAATCTACGCGCAAAGCATATGCTGGTGTCACAGCAAAATGCACCAAAACAACCTTCAAAGTTGAAAATCTTGCAGAGGGTGCCATGTATTACTTCAGAGTTATGGCTGAAAATGAATATGGTATTGGTTTGTCTGTTGAGACAAAGACTGCTTCAAAGGCCTCTGAAGTTCCAATGCCAGTTGGAAAGGTCTTCCTGACTGATGTTACCAAAGTTAGTGCCTCTCTGGCATGGGAGAAACCAGAGCATGACGGTGGTAGCAGAATTGTTGGATACATCATTGAAATGCAACCAAAGGGAACAGATAAATGGGGTGTAGCAACATCAGTTAAGACCTGTGAAGGAACCGTCCAAGGGCTAACAACAGGTCAGGAGTATCTGTTTAGAATTTTGGCATACAATGAGAAGGGGAAGAGTGAACCAACACCATTGGCTTCACCAGTGATTGCCAGTGACATGACTATTGAGCCAAGCCTTAAGGTACAGTTCAGTACATACAGTGTGAAATCTGGTGATGACTTCCAGCTGGAAATCCCAGTATTTGGGCGCCCTAAACCGAAAATTACTTGGAAAAAGGATGGACTAAGTGTAAAAATATCTAGCAAAATGAGTATTTCCAATACACCAACATCAACTATCTTAAAGATCACTGAGGCCACTAAAGAAGAGTTTGGAACATATGCAGCCACAGCCACCAATACAGCAGGCACTGCAACAAAGGAGATTGGACTCATAATTCTTGATAAGCCTGGACCTCCAACAGGACCAGTGAAAGTATCTGATGTGACTAATACCTCTGTCACCATCTCATGGGAGCCCCCTGAGTATACAGGTGGCTGTCAGATCAAAAATTACATTATTGAAAAGCGAGACACAACGACAACCACCTGGCAAGTTGTTTCAAACAATATGGCAAGAACCACTATGAAGGTAACCAAGCTGAAGAAGGGTTCTGAGTATCAGTTCAGGATTTGTGCTGAAAACAGATACGGAAAAGGTGCTCCTTTGGACTCCAAAGCAATTGTGTCACAGTACCCTTACAAAGTCCCTGGTCCACCTGGTACTCCCTATGTCAAATCTGCCACGAAAGATCAAATGGTCATTGAATGGAATGAGCCAGTGAATGATGGTGGAAGTTCAGTCATTGGTTACCATCTTGAGAATAAAGAAAGAAGCAGCATCATGTGGAATAAACTAAACAAGACACTCATTAAAGATACTCTATTCAAGATTATAAATCTAGAGGAGGGTGCCGGTTATGAGTATAGAGTGTTTGCAGAAAATATTGTGGGTATTGGTAGATCAAGCAAAGTGTCAGAGAGTTTTGTTGCTCGTGACCCATGTGATCCACCTGGTACCCCTGAAGCCATTGCCATCTCAAAGAACCAAATGACTATTCAGTGGACAAAGCCAGAATATGATGGTGGCAGCAAAGTTACTGGATATATTGTAGAAAAGAGAGATTTACCAGAAGGTCACTGGATGAGAGTTAACTTTACCAATATAATTGAGACTGAATTTACAATCACAGGCTTAACACAGGACAATCAGTATGAATTCAGAGTAATTGCAAGGAATGCAGCTGGTATTTATAGTGGACCATCTGACAGCACTGGTGCAGTCACAGCTACAGATGAAATTGAGCCTCCAAGTGTCTCAATGGATCCAAAATATAAGGATGTCATTGTTGTCAGTGCTGGAGAAAGTTTGGTCATGGATGCAGATATTCATGGCAAACCAACTCCTACTGTTGCATGGCTAAAGGAAGGAAAGGAAATCGAAAGAGCACTCAGAATTGAAAGGAAAACTACACAGAAATCTGCATCCATTACAATCAAGGACTGCACAAAATTAGACAGTGGGCACTATGATCTCAGTCTGACCAACAGTGGTGGAACAAAAGTAATACCAATTACTGTGAAGATTCTTGATAAGCCTGGTGCACCCACTGGGCCACTGCGTATTACAGGAGTAATGCAGGACTCATGCAAACTGTTCTGGGCAGAGCCTGCTCTTGATGGTGGAGCAAAGATATCTCATTACATTGTTGAAAAGAGAGAAACCAGCAGACTGTCTTGGAGCATGGTTGAACCAAATGTTGAAGGTGCCAGTTTCCATGTGACTAAACTTCTGCCAGGTGATGAATATATCTTCAGAGTTATGGCTGTCAACAAATATGGTGTTGGTGAACCTCTTGTGTCTGATCCAGTTGTTGCACGCAATCCTTACATGCTACCAAGTGCACCCTCTGCGCCTGAGGCAAGTGAAATTATGAAGGACTCAATGTTGCTAACCTGGACTAAGCCAGAATCAGATGGAGGAGCAGAAATTAACGGCTATCATCTTGAGAAACGTGACAAAGATGGAGTGAGATGGACTAAATGCAACAGACAGAAGCTGACAGATGAATTCTTCAGAGTGAAAGGCCTTCAAGAAGGTCACTTCTATGAGTTCCGCGTTTCTGCTGAAAATGAAGCTGGTGTGGGAGACGTTAGTGATTTGTCAATGTTCTACAGAGCTATTAATGCGACAACACCACCCAGTCCACCACAGCATCCCAAAGTTGTAGATTATACAAAATCAACAGTGTCACTCTCCTGGGCTAAACCTGCTACTGATGGTGGTGCATACATGAAAGGCTACATCGTTGAGATGAAAGAGGTCGCTGCTGAAGAGTGGACCACATGCACACCTCCAGCAGGTATTCAGAGAACACGCTTAATGGTGGAAAATCTCAAGGAAAATGGGGAATATGACTTCCGTGTTTGTGCCTTTAACTCTGAGGGAGTTGGAGAGCCTGCTGATTTCCATGGCCCAGTCGTTGCAGTTGAAAAAGTTGAGGCACCAGAGATGGAACTAGATGCTGACCTCAGAAAGGTTGTGTCTGTCCGTGCTGGTGGTTCACTGCGCTTATTCGTAACTATTAGAGGTCGACCTGAGCCTTCTGTGAAATGGGAAAAGGCAGAGGCAGAGTTAACCGAACGTGCACAGATTGAAGTCACAAGTTCTTATACAATGCTTGTTATTGACAATGTCAACAGATTTGACAGTGGGAAGTATGTTCTGAACCTTGAAAATGCTTCTGGCACTAAATCTGCTTTTGTTAATGTGAGAATTTTAGACACACCAAGTGCTCCTCAGAAATTTGAAGTGAAGGATGTCAAGAGAGACTCAGTCACTCTCTACTGGGAGCCTCCTCTGACAGATGGTGGATCCAAAATAAGTACCTATATTATAGAAAAGCGAGAATCCGTAAGGAAAGCCTACACAACCGTCACAAGCAACTGTACCCACACGTCATTCAAGATCGATGAACTCCAAGAGGGTGGTATTTTCTACTTCAGGGTTTGCGCTCTGAATGAGTATGGTATGGGTGTGATGGCAGAAACTAAAAATCCAGTGAAGGTTGCTCAAGTGCCCATGGCTCCAGGAAAAGTCAACCTTGTTGATGTCACCAAAACCAGTGCAACTCTCACATGGGAAAAGCCTGCCCATGATGGAGGTAGCAAAATTATGTTCTACAATGTGGAAATGTTGCCCAAGGGAACTGACAAATGGGGAGTGGCCACTACAGTCAAGGTCTTGGAAGCAACAGTACCAAACCTGGCACCAAATGAAACATATTCATTCAGAGTTATTGCTCTGAATGAAAAGGGCAAGAGCGAGCCAAAAGAACTTGGTGTTCCAGTTGTTGCTAAAGAGATTGAGATTGAACCCTCTGTCCACATGCTCTTCAGCACTTATAGTGTAAAGGCTGGAGATGATCTCACAGTTGAGATTCCAATCAGAGGCAGACCTAAACCTGTCGTGTCATGGAAGAAAGACAATCTTCCTCTCAAACAAACAACCTCCACCACAATTCTGAACACAAAAACTTCAACTAAGATTGTCATCAAAGAAGCTACCATTGAGCATGTAGGAAAGTATGACCTCACTCTTGCAAATACCGCAGCCACTAAGTCATTTGGGGTTATCATTGTTGTTCTGGATAAACCAGGAGCACCCACTGCTGTGAAATGTGATGCTGTCACGAATGATAGCATTACTTTGTCATGGAGCCCACCAGAATATGATGGTGGATGTTCTATCAGTAATTATATTGTTGAGAAGAGAGACACCAACACACAAGTTTGGCAGATAGTTTCCACTAATGTGGCTAGACAATCTATCAAAGCTACTCGCTTAACTCAGGGCTCTGAGTACCAGTTTAGAATCTATGCAGTCAATCGTTATGGAAAGAGTCCTGGCAAAGATTCTCCAGCAATCACTGCACAATACGTGTGCAAGCAACCTGGACCTCCCTCTACACCTCAAGTTTCATTTGCTACTAAGGCTTACATGATTGTCACCTGGAATGAGCCAGTCAATGATGGAGGCAGCACTGTACTTGGATATCATTTGGAGCGTAAAGAACGCAGCAGCATTTTGTGGACAAAAATGAACAGAAGCCTGATCAAAGACACAGAATACAAAGTCACCGGCATCGAGGAAGGCATGTTGTATGAATATCGTGTCTATGCTGAAAATATTGCTGGAATCGGAAAGGTGAGCAAAGTCTGTGAGCCTGTAGCTGCAAGAGATCCATGTGATCCTCCTGGTCAGCCCACAGTTACTAGCATCACAAGAACGTCTGTTTCTCTTTCCTGGACAAAGCCTGAGTATGACGGTGGAGCTAAAGTTACTGGATACATCATTGAGCGTAAAGATCTTCCTGACGGCCGCTGGATGAGATGCAATTTCACCAATGTGCCAGAAACATACTTTGATGTTACTGGGCTCACAACAGATCAACAGTATGACTTCCGCGTTACTGCAAAGACTGCTGCTGGTACCTTCAGTGAGCCATCCTATAACACAGGCCCCATCACAGTCAAGGATGATGTAGAGCCACCACGCATAATGATGGATGTAAAGTTCAGAGATGTCGTGGTTGTAAAAGCAGGAGAGACTCTGAAAATTAATGCTGATATCGTTGGCCGACCCCTTCCAGTGGCATCATGGACAAAAGATGGTCACGATATTGAGCCCAGGGCCAAAATTCAAATCCTTTCTACCGACACCACCACATCCATAACAGTTAAGGACTGTGTAAGAACTGATTCCGGTCAGTATTTACTCACACTGCAAAATATTGGTGGAACTGTAACAATGCCTGTGAACTGCTCAATCATTGACAAACCAGGCCCTTCAGCTGGTCCACTGGCAATCACTGGCATCACTGCAGAGCAATGCACATTGGCATGGGGACCTCCTCAAGAAAAGGGTGGTGCAGATATCATGCATTATGTAGTGGAGCGACGAGAAACAAGCCGACTTGCATGGACTCTTGTGCATGGAGAGGTTACAAATACTTATTACAAGGTCACAAAACTTCTTCAGGACAATGAGTACATCTTTAGAGTTAGGGCTGTAAACAAATATGGAGTTGGTGAATCACTTGAATCTGAAGCTATCAAATGCTGTGATCCTTTCACAATTGCAAGTGCACCATCAAGTGTTGAAATCACAGAAATAACAGGGGATGAGATGAAGATCACTTGGGAAAAACCTGTAAGTGATGGAGGCAGTGAAATAACTGGATATGTAATTGAAAGGCGTGAGAAATCCGGCATGCGCTGGGTCCGCTATAACAGAGAACTTATCAAGGATGTGACAGCAGTTGTGCGAAAACTGCGTAAAGGTTGTGAGTATGAATTCCGTGTTTATGCTGAAAATGCAGCTGGTGCTGGTCCTCATAGTGACCCATCTGCACCAGCTAGAGCAGAAGATGAAGCAGACATACCAGAACCACCAACAAAACCAAAGATTGTTGATTATACCAAGACCTCTATCTCAATTGCATGGCACAAGCCAGCAGATGATGGTGGAGCCCCAGTCCTTGGATATAGTGTGCAATATAAGAAGACAGAGGATGAGGAATGGACAGAAGCTATTGAATTGACAAAGAATACAGAGTTTACTATCTCGGGTCTTACAACTGATGTAGAATATGAGTTTTCTGTCAAAGCAATTAACAAAGTTGGTGACAGTGACCCCTCTCCAACCTCTGAACCTCAAGTAGCCAAAGAGAGAGTGGATGAGCCTGTATTTGATGTTGACATAGATATGCGCAAGACACTACTTGTCACACATGGCCATTCATTCACACTCACTGCACCATTTAAGGGAAGACCCACACCATCAGCTACTTGGGCCAAGGAGGAGGTAGACCTCAAGGTCAGAGCAAGTGTGGAGACCACTGCCTTTAGCAGTTCCCTCACTGTTGAGCATGCAACAAGAAATGACTCTGGACAGTATGTCATTACCATAGATAATGGAATTGGAACTGCTTCATTGCCTATGGTTGTCAAAGTCCTTGACTCTCCTGGACCACCACGTAACATCAAGGCAAAGGGTGTAACAAGGGATTCTGCTACAATTACATGGGAAGCTCCAGAAAATGATGGAGGTGACCCTGTGAAGGCATACCATGTTGAGAAACGTGAAGCAAGCAAAAAGGCATGGGTCACTGTAACAAGTAGTTGCCATGAGATGTCCTACAAAGTTGAAGATTTGCAAGAGGGTGCAATTTATTACTTCAGAGTCATTGGAGAGAATGAATATGGCGTGGGTGTTCCTGGAGAGAAGAGAGATGGAACTAAGATCACTGAAAAACCAAGTGCACCAGCAAAGTTGGGTGTGACTGGTGTGACAAAGGACAGCATCTCCCTGGGCTGGTCAAGACCAGAACACGATGGTGGTAGCAGGGTTACAGGCTACCTTATTGAAGCAGTGGAAAAAGGACAAACTAAATGGGTGAAGTGTGCAACAGTGAAGACAAACTCACACACTATTAAAGGCTTGAGAGAAAATGGTGAATACCTCTTCAGAGTTATGGCAGAGAATCATGCTGGACTCAGTGAACCTAAAGAAATGATCATTCCTGTCATTGTGAAAGATCAGCTTGGTAAGTGTTCTTATTATAGTTCTCATTTGTAATGTTGACCAACAGAACAATTCAATTTGTACAGTATTTCCTGTTTTTGAGTCTAAACATATAATTTTCTTTTATTCAGATCCACCAGAGTTTGACATGAAGAACTATCCGAAAAACACTGTATATGTAAGAGCAGGATCTAATTTGAAGTTTGAGCTGCCACTGACCGGAAAGCCAATGCCAAAGGTTTCAATAGCAAGAAAAAATGTTGCTGCAAAAACAGGAAAGAGGTTCAACTATGAGATGACACCAGAAAGCCTCCTCATCGATCTAAAGGAAAGCATTGCCAGTGATGCAGGCAGATATGATATCACAGCTTCCAATTCGATTGGAACAACTAAGATGTTTGTTAACATTCTGGTTTTGGATAGACCTGGTCCACCAGTTGGCCCAGTTGAGGTTGGTGAAGTAGGCGAAACAACTGTGTGCCTGAAATGGCTTCCACCTGTCTATGAGGGTGGCAGTCCTGTTACAAACTATGTTGTGTTAAGAAGAGAAACCAGCACACCTGCTTGGACAGAAGTAACCTCCCAGGTAGCACGGAATGCTGTCAAAGTAACCAAGCTGACAAACGGAGAGGAATACCAGTTTAGAATCAAAGCAGAAAATCGCTTTGGAATCAGTGATCACATTGACTCACAACCTGTGATGGTGAAACTTCCATACAGTAAGTATTTCTTCATGACCTATTTTTATTTACCTCTTTTAGTATTGTGTGTGTGTGTTTATATAAATATACATACATTTCTCTTCTAGCCATCCCTGGTCCACCATCAACACCATGGGCTAGCTTTGTCTCAAGAGAGTGCATCACTGTATGCTGGCATGAGCCAGTTGCAGATGGTGGAAACCCTGTTTTTGGATACCATGTCCAAATGAAAGAGAGAAGCAGCATCCTGTGGCAGAAGGTCAACAAAACAGCTATTCCTGGAACTCAAATCCGTATTACAAATATATGCCCTGGTATGATTTATGAATTCAAGGTTTCAGCAGAAAATGCCGCTGGTATTGGAAAGATAAGCAAAACATCTGAAGAAATACTTGCAATTGATGCTTGTGGTAAGTGAAACACTAATCACTTTTGTTATGTAGAGTTCAATTTATTATCACCAAACATTATATCAAATATGTTTCATAAAAATATGACTTGCCATTTCAGAACCCCCTGCCAATGTTAAAGTTACTGAGGTCACAAAGAACTCCATCAGCTTAGCCTGGCAGAAACCTCCCTATGATGGTGGCAGCAAGATCACTGGCTATATGGTTGAGAGAAGAGAGGCTCCAAATGGCAGATGGGTGAAGGCTAACTTCACCAACATACTTGAGAGAAAGTTCACTGTCTCAGGCCTGTCACTGGATCAATCTTATGACTTCAGAGTCATGGCTAAGAATGCAATTGGCTCTGTCAGTAATCCCTCACTTATTGTTGGACCAGCAACTTGTGTTGACATAATTGGTAAGCTTGATTCTTTTCCAAACCTGTTGTAGATTATTTACAATAGTAATTGAATACTTTGTATTAATATTTGTTCAATGTCATATTTTCCCCAGGTGCACCAGTCATTGACCTTCCACCAGAGTACTTAGATGTTGTACAATATAAAGCAGGTGTCACTGTCAAGATCAAAGTTGGAATTATCGCTAAGCCTTTGCCAACAATTGAATGGCTCAAGGATGGCAAGGAGTTGGTACAGACTTCTACTATTTCAATTGAGAACACCACTGATACCTCTGGCGTTCTTATCAAGGATGCAACTCGTCTTAACACAGGAACATATGAAATTAAAATAAAGAATGTTCTGGGCACAGCAACAGCACAAATTAGAATCCAGATCCTAGGTATGCATGTAATACTCCACCTACACTTCTGTGTCCTCATTTTTTTCAAAGACACCACTCGTTCATTTTTCTAGTTTATCTGCAAAAGCCTTAATGTGTTTCTTTTGTGTTCTTCCTAACAGATAAACCTGGACCTCCTGCTGGTAACATTGAATTCAAATCTGTCACAGCTGACAAAATCGTAATTGCATGGGAACCAGTCACTGATCACGGTGGAGCTGAGGTCACCCATTATATTGCTGAGAAACGAGAAACAAGCCGTGTAGTTTGGTCGGCCATTTCTGAAGAACTGCATGACTGCACTGTATCAGTTCAGAAACTTGTCAGAGGTGCAGAGTATGTCTTCCGCGTACGTGGTGTCAACAAGTTTGGCCTCGGTGATACTCTGGAATCTGAGCCTGTTATTGCCAAGAATTCTTTCGGTAAGAATTAAACATAAAGGCACTAACACACCTGCATTCAAATTGAAGCATTACTAAAATAAGTTCTTCTTCCTGTAGTTACCCCTGGACAACCTACTACACCAGAGGTCACAGAAGCAAACAAAACATCCATGAAAGTTGTATGGGACAAGCCAGGCATTGATGGTGGCAGTATGGTAACCGGCTACCTAATTGAGAGAAGAAACAAAAAGAGTCTTCGTTGGAAGAAGATCTTCAAAGACCCAATTAGTGAAACTACACTCACGGTTTATCATCTCACAGAAAACAATGAATATCAATACCGTGTTTGTGCTATTAACAAAGCTGGTGAAGGTCCATTCTCTGAGGTGTCTGACTTCTATAAGGCAGCTGATCCAGTTGGTAAGTTTTGTTTTACTCTGCCCAGCTTATCCTAAATTTAGTACAACTTTTCTGGAAACTTGATCATTTGTTAATGAATTAATTGTTAATTAATGAATTAATTGTTAACTTTCATCCTCCATTTAGAAACACCACTTGAACCATCCAAACTTAGAGTTGTTGATTCTACTAAAACATCAATTACTCTTGGATGGTCTAAACCTGAATGGGATGGTGGAAGTGAAATCACCAGCTATGTTGTTGAAATGAGAGTGGGAGAAGAAGAAGAATGGACTGTGATTAGCCGTAAGGGTGAAGTGAGAACGACAGAGTATGTGGCATCAGGCCTAAAACCAGACACTGATTACTATTTCCGTGTGAGTGGTGTCAACTGTGCTGGACATGGAGATCCAATTGAAATGGAGGACCCAGTTCAAGCAAAGGATATTCTTGGTATGCTGACACAATTTTAACACTGTAAATTTTTACACTTACACTATTCTTCTATTATTTACACTATATCAGAGATTTGTTGAAAACATTATGTCATACTTTATATTTTTTTCTTTTTACAGAGGAAGCCATGGTTGATCCAGATGTAGCTATGAGAACACACTATATTGTGAAGGCAGGAAATGATGTGGAAATTATCGTACCTCTCAAGGGCAGACCTGCTCCAACTGCATCCTGGAAGAAAGATGATGTAAACATTGACAAAGATCCAAACTATGAAATTCACAGCACAGATACAACATCAGTTATGGTGATCCGTGAAGTCACAAGAAAAGACACTGGCAAATACATTGTGGAGATTCATAATGGTGTAGGCCAACCAAAAACTCTCACTGTGTCTGTTAAAGTTCAAGACACGCCAGCAGCCTGCAGAAATTTGACAATCAAAGAAGTCACTCGTGGTAAAGTCACTCTTAGCTGGGAACCACCTCTTCTAGACGGTGGTGCTGAAATCACCAACTACATTGTTGAAAAGAGAGATTCCTCCAAACGTGCATACTCTAGTGTAACAAACAAATGCAAAGAATTAACATATGTAATTGAGGAGGTATCTGAGAAGACATCCTACTTCTTCCGTGTCTTAGCCGAGAATGAAAATGGCATAGGCGATCCTTGCGAGACTGCAGAACCAGTGAAAGCTACTGAGACTCCTGGTGTAGTCAAAGAGCTTTCTATGAAAGACTCTTCCAAAGATTCTGTTACACTACAGTGGAATAAACCAGACTATGATGGTGGTAGCATTATAACTGACTATATTGTTGAAAAGAAACTCAAGGGCGAAGAAGAATGGGCACCTGCTGGTACTAGTAAGCACCTTGAATTTGAAGTTAAAAAGCTGAAAGAACTCACAGAAATGTTCTTCAGAGTTTGCTCAAAGAACGAGAAGGGCAATAGTGATTTCACAGAAGTTGGACCTATCAAAGTGAAGGACTTCATCATTGCACCAGAAGCAAGCCTTGAGGAATATCCAACTGGAGAAATTAGTGTGCGCCTTGGACATAATGTCCACATTGAATTGCCATACAAGGGTAAACCTCGTCCCAGGCTAATCTGGCTGAAGGACAATCTGCCGCTCAAGGAAAGCGAACAGGTGCGCTTCAAGAGGACAGAGAACAAAGCAACTTTAATGATCAAAAATGTAACTAAAGACAATGGTGGCAAATATACACTCACTCTTGACAACAACTTCAAGAGAAATTCATTCCACATTCGTGTCATCACTCTTGGACCACCATCTAGACCTATTGGACCCATTCGTTTGGATGAAGTCAGAGCAGAACACATTGCTATATCTTGGGATGAGCCAAATGATGATGGTGGCGGAGAAGTGAAATGCTATACGGTAGAGAAGCGTGACACCTCTCAGTCAGACTGGAAGATGGCCTGCTCAAGTGTAGAAGGAACATCATTTAAGGTGCCTAACCTCATCAAAGGATTACAGTATCAATTTAGAGTGTGTGCTGAGAACAGATATGGTGCTAGTGACCCACTTGTTTCACAAAGTGTCATTGCCAAGCATGAGTTTAGACCACCAGGTCCACCTGGCATGCCCCTTGTATTCAATATCACCAATGATGGCATGAGTCTTCAGTGGGACAAACCAGTATATGATGGAGGTTGTCCAGTCCTTGGCTATCATGTTGAGAAGAAGGAGAAGAACAGCATCATGTGGCAAAAAGTTAACACAATTCTAGTGACCAAAACAGAATTCAGAGTCCTGGAGCTCATTGAGGGTCTGGAGTACCAGTTCAGAGTGTACGCCCAGAACGATGCTGGACATAGTCGCATGAGTGATGTCAGCAAGTTTAACACAGCTGTTTCTCCAGTCGGTAAGTTCCACATAGATGCAATAATCTGTGATTTAATTATTGATTTTTAATGATTGAAATAATATGTCAATATATTACAATGTGATTTTGTATTGCATTCATCACAGCTGTTGAAAACTAGTAAACTGTAACAATGGTATGACATTTATCTAATTGTAGATCCTCCTGGTACACCTGACTACACTGATATTACCAGTAACTCAGTGGCTCTTAAATGGGATCCACCCAAGCGTGATGGAGGAAACAAGATTGTTGCCTACAACGTTGAGAAGAGACAAGGACAAGGCCGTTGGTTCAAGTGCAATTTCTCAGATATTCCTGAAAGTGAATTCATTGTGACTGGACTTGCTTGCAATGAACGTTATGAGTTCAGAGTTACTGCCAGAAATGCCATTGGAACCATGAGCCCACCTTCTCAGTCCTCTGGCTACATTGTGGTCAGAGACGAAACCTGTAAGTTTATGATAACCTAAAAATAACACAACCTCAGCAAGAAATATATTGTTTTGTTTGAAGTACTAATGTTTTTATATTAATCCTCTACTTTCTAGTTGCTCCAAACATCGAATTTGGACAGGAGTACTTTGAAGGAGTTGCCGTTAAGGCTGGAGATAACATCAGGATCAAGGTATCTATTTCTGGACGCCCAACACCCAGGGTTGTATGGTACAAGGATGATGTGGAAATCACGAAGAAGATGATGGACATCATCTCTGCTCCTGGATCCAGCTCTATATTTATTAGAGATTCTGATCGTTCCCACCGTGGACTATATGCTGTAGAAGCCTCAAATCCCTCTGGAACCAAACGAGAGAAGATAAATGTCCAAGTGTTTGGTATGCATTCCTAACATTTTCAATTTTGTTTCGCAATTTGGCTGCAACATTACATTGTTGAATCTGATATCTCATATCATATATCTTTGCATATGTTCATAGACACACCTGGAGAGCCAGTGGGACCCATCGTCTTCTCAGATATCTCAGAGGGCAAAGTAACACTTTCATGGAATCCTCCTGAAAACGATGGCTGCTCTGAGGTCACCCACTACATTGTTGAGAAGCGTGAAACATCTAAAATCTCATGGGCTCTTGTCACAGATCAGTGTGAGGAGTGTACATACAACGCTTCAAAGCTGATCAAGACTAATGAATACCAGTTCCGAGTTTCAGCAGTCAACAAGATAGGTGTTGGTAGACCACTGGACTCTGTACCTGTTATCGCACAGATGCAATACAGTAAGTGAATTATATTTTGACATTATATTTGACATTATATTATCCCTGACACTTGGCTAAATGCATTTGTATAGTCATTGCAAATACATGTGTGCAATTCAATTTTTTCCCCACTGTTTTACAGCCTCTCCAGATGCTCCAGGCACACCAGATGCAACAGAGGTTGATGGGGAAAGTATAACAATTGCCTGGACAGCTCCAACTAATGATGGAGGAAATCCGATCAAGTATTATATTGTTGAAAGGCGTGAGAAGAAGGGTCGCTGGACGAAGGTTTTGACCAGAAAACCCATCACTGAAGTTGCACACCGTGTTACTCATCTCACAGAAGACGTAGAATATGAGTTCCAAGTGATGGCTGTGAATGATGCTGGAATTGGAACGCCTAGCAATATATCAATGCCCATAAAATGTTGTGAGCCTACAGAGACCCCTGATGCTCCCTCCATTGTCAATGTATTTGATTCGACCAACACATCCATCAGCTTGGAATGGACCAAACCTGCATGGGATGGTGGAATGGAAATCCAAGGTTATATAATTGAGATGACCAAGGGTAGCAAGAAGGAAAAGAAGGAGGAGGAAGAGGAGGAGGAAGAGGAGGAGGAGGAGGAGGGATGGCAGAGAGTCAACGAGGATTTGTGCACAGCAACAAAATATGTTGTAACTGGGTTGGAAACTGGCGTTGACTACAGGCTCCGTGTCTGTGGTGTGAACAGTGTAGGAAAGGGAGAGACCTGTGAAATCCCTGAGCCAGCCCAAGCTGTTGACAGAGTCATGGCACCAGATATTTATATTGATGCAAGCTTCAAGCAGACACATATTTTGAAGAGTGGAGGATCTCTCTGTCTTAGTATTGCATTCAAGGGAAAGCCAGATCCTGCTGTCACATGGGTTAAAGAGGATGGTGAGCTTGGCGTCTTGTCAGAAATTAGTACCACAGAAGGCACATCTTCATTGACACTGGAGAACTGCTCAAGAAATGACACAGGAAAGTACACTGCCACCCTTGAGAACAGCAGTGGCTCTAAATCCATTACATTTACCGTCAAGGTGTTAGATACACCTGGACCACCAACAAATGTGGCCTTCACAGAAATTGCAAGAGGTGCTGTGTCATTAAAATGGGAGCCTCCACTTAATGATGGTGGTGCCCGAGTTCATCATTACATCGTGGAGAAGCGAGAGGCTTCACGCCGCACTTGGACAGAAGCTGCAGGAAAATGCCTTTTACCTAAACTGAGTGTTTCTGAACTTCTTGAGGGAGTTCCATACTTCTTCAGGGTTATGGCAGAAAATCAGCATGGCCTTGGAGAGGCGTTTGAATTCACAGATCCAGTTATAGCCACTGCAGAGCCTTCAGCTCCTAAAAGACTGGATGTTCTTGACACCACTGATACATCTGTTACTCTTTGCTGGCTCAAACCTGAACATGATGGTGGTAGTCGCATCACCAGTTACACTATTGAGGGTAAAGCAAAGGACGCAGAGAAATGGATGGTTTGCGGTCAGACTAAAACTCTGAACTATGTTGTAGAAAACTTGCCAACAGGTGCAGAGTTTGAATTCCGTGTTAAAGCCAAAAATGATGCAGGCTTTAGTCAACCTAAAGGAATGTTTGCTCCAGTTGTTGTCAAAGAGCCTCACATTGAACCAACTGCAGATCTCAGTGGAATTGAGCATCAGCTCATCACATGCAAGGGTGGTGCAACCTTTGAAATTGATGTTCCCATCAGTGGAAGGCCAGCTCCAAAGGTGACCTGGAAACTTGAGGAAATGAGGATGAAGTCAACAGATAGAGTATCAATTGTAACAACTAAAAACAGGACTACTCTAATTGTCAAGGAGAGCATGAGAGGTGATAGTGGCAAATACTTCATTACCCTTGAAAACATCACTGGAGCAAAGACCTTCACTGTCACTGTCAATGTCATTGGCAGACCTAGTGCACCTGAAGGACCCGTTGAGGTTTCATCAATCACATCTGAATCTTGTGTGATTTCCTGGAATGAACCTGAGGATGATGGCGGCACTGAAATCACCAACTACATCATTGAGAAGCGCGAGTCTGGATCCACAGCTTGGCAACTTATCAATTCCAGTGTGAAGCGCACTTCCTTCATGGTCACAAACTTGACAAAGTACATGCAGTACACCTTCCGTGTCTGTGCTGAAAACAGATTTGGTGTGAGCAAATCCACTGAGTCTGAAACAATTGTTGCAGAACATCCATTTGGTAAGTCAGTCAAAATTGAAATTAATTGTAATACAGAGACTATTCATTTTATACATATGCACTGTAGATATTCTGTATATCAGTATGTCTAAGTTTTGTTCACTTTTTCTTTAGTTCCACCGGGTCCACCAACAAGACCTGAGATATTTGCTGCTTCTGCTACAACCATGAGCATTCGCTGGGAGGAGCCATACCATGATGGTGGAAGCAAGGTTACTGGATACTGGATTGAGAGGAAAGAACGCAACACCATTCTTTGGGTCAGGGAGAACAAGATCCCATGCTTCGAGTGCGTCTATAAAGTTGAAGGCCTTGCTGAGGGCCTGGAGTATCAGTTCCGTGTGTATGCCATGAATAGTGCTGGACTTAGCAAGGCAAGTGATGCTTCAAAGAAGAGGATTGCCCAGAATCCAGTTGGTAAGTGTACAATTTAAAGTTATAAAAGTAGTAGTTGTATTATTGTTCAATTACATCATGGCGTCATTCTTATAAATGTATAAATACTATTTTATTCTTGTGCCTAGATCCTCCTGGCAAACCAGAAGTAACAGAGGTGTCCAGGTCATCAGTATCGATCAAATGGTCTACACCACTAAACGATGGTGGAAGCCCCATCACAGGATATATTGTTGAGCGCAAGCCTTACACTGTCACTGGTGAAGGTCGCTGGCTGAAGTGTAATTACACCAATGTCACTGACACAAACTTCAAGGTCACTGCACTTGGAGAGGGTGAGGTCTATGAATTCCGAGTTATCGCCAAAAATGCTAATGGTGTGTTAAGCACGCCATCAGAATCAACTGGAGCTGTGACTTGCAAAGCAGAATACAGTAAGTATTCCTTTCCCACCTATCATTTCTGATGTTGTTAAATGCTGTTTGAAATAGTCCTTTTAACGTTTTATTTATTTCACTTTTATTTTTTAGCTCCTCCAAGGGCAGACCTTGACAGCAAACTTCTTGCTGACACTGTGACGATAAGAGCTGGCTCTGATCTGGTTCTTGATGCTGCTGTTGGAGGCAAGCCTGATCCAAAGGCGTTCTGGTCCAAGGGAACAAAGGAGCTGGAACTTTGTGAGAAGTATGCTTTGCAGTACACTGCTACCCGTGCCCTGGCAATCATCAAATTCTGCGATCGCAATGATACTGGCAAATATATTCTAACAGTGAAGAATGCCAGTGGAATCAAGTCTGCTGAGGTCAACGTCAAAGTACTTGGTAGGTATAATGACATCAAATAGCCTATCGAAACTTGATATGACTTGAGTGAGTTATGAAGATAATTGAACTCACCATTGATATTTGTTTGTAGACACTCCTGGACCGCCAGCTGATACGATTGTCATCAGCAATGTTACAGAGGATAAGTGCACCTTGACTTGGCAACCACCTCTTGAAGATGGTGGTGACGCTGTTGCACATTATGTTGTTGAGAGGAGGGACACCAACAGACTCAACTGGGTGGTAATGGAAGCAGAGTGCAAGGGCCTAACATGTGAAATCAGAAGACTTTTCAAGAACTGTGAATATCTCTTCCGTGTCAGAGGTGTCAACAAGTATGGGGAGGGTGTGCCACTGCAATCTCATGCTGTAATTGCTAGGAACAACTTCAGTAAGTATTTTTTTTCTTTCTGTCAATTTTAATGACAAAAATACAGTGCAAAGTCTCACTTGTTTCTTGTGGTCGTTATTACAGCTGTGCCATCACCACCTGGACCACCGGAATTACTTGTTGTTGGAAAGGACTTTGCTACCATTGAGTGGCTGAAGCCAGAAAGTGATGGTGGAAGTCCAGTTACTAGCTACCTTATTGAAAGGCGTGAAAGGAAGAGCATAAGATGGATCAAGGTTAACAAGGATTCTGTGCTCTTGGACACAACATTCAAGATCTCAAGCCTACAAGAAGGCAACATTTACCAGTTCCGTGTTTCAGCGATAAATGCTGCTGGTGAAAGCTTGCCAAGTGAAGTATCCATGTATGCTGTCTGCAGAGAGGCAACATGTAAGTATTTACTGACTTACCAGTCTTCCTAGACTAAGGCTGACCAATTCTCAGGTTATGAAATTAAGCTGAAAACACTTACACTTCACTCTGCTTACTTTTCCAGGCACTCCTGCTCCTCCTTCAATTCCACGCATTACAGATACCCATGCAGAGAGCATTAGCCTGGCTTGGACAAGACCATTGGATGATGGAGGTGCTGATGTTATAGGATACGTCCTTGAAATGCAGGAGGAAGGAGCTGAAGATGAAGATGTATGGACCAAAACACATGAGAAGACTCTGAGAAACACAGAGTACACAGTGACTGGCCTTGTAACTGGCAAGAAATACTACTTTAGAGTTGCTGGAGTCAATGTCAATGGAATTGGTGAATTTAGTGATTCCTGCGCAGAGACAGAGCCTGTTGAAAGAATTGGTATGTTGATATTCAAACCAGTTTGTTACAAGCATCGATATGAAATAATGATGAAAAAAGTCATAATTTTAATTGTATCTCAACTGCCATTGTCTTTCAGTAATTCCTGACCTAGAGATCCCAGATGAGCTGACTAAGACTGTTTGCTTGAGGGCTGGAGGTTGCCTTCGTCTTTTTGTTACTGTGACTGGCAGACCAGCACCAACTATTGCCTGGAGCAAGCCTGGCACAGACCTTCATACCCGTGGCTTTATTGAAATAACTAGACACACTGCCTCTCTGATAATTGACAAGGTGCACCGCTACGATGCTGGCAAATACATAATCTCTGGAGAGAATTCTGCTGGCAAGAAGGAAGCCGCTATTCTTGTCAAGATTTATGGTACATGATGATATTCATGTTTGTCACATCTTATATGTTTCCAGTACATGAATTCACAGTCAATCTGTAATGATTGTATTGATTTTTTCGTTTCAGATACTCCTGGTCCACCAGGTCCAATTAAAATCAAGGAACTTACATCTGAATCTGCTGTAATTACATGGGATCCTCCTACTGTTGATGGTGGTGCCCCTGTTAACAATTACATTATTGAGAGAAGGGAGGCATCCATGAGAGCCTACAAGACAGTTACATCCAAGTGCAGCAAGACCTCATACAAGATTGATGGATTGATTGAAGGAATGCTGTACTACTTCAGGGTCTTGCCGGAAAATCTTTACGGTGTTGGAGAGCCTAGTGAAACCGGTGATCTTGTGCTAGTATGTGAAGTGCCATTGCCACCACATAAACTTGACGTTATTGACATAACCAAGACCACAGTAACTCTTGCATGGGAGAAACCAGAACACGATGGAGGAAGCAGACTTACAGCATATGTTGTTGAGGCCTGCAAATTTGGAACAGACAAGTGGATGAAGGTCACCACTCTTAAGATTACAGACTTAGAGTACACTATTACTTCTCTGACTGAGAATGACCAGTTCTTCTTCAGAGTCCGTGCTGTGAACAGCAGAGGACCAAGTGAGCCCAAAGAACTTGTGGCACCTGTAACTGTTCAAGAACAAAGAGGTAATATTACAATGATATCATTATTACCCTTCATTATAATGTGTTCAGTTATTTTGTACCCTTTATAACACTTATAATGAATATATTCTGTAAATTTATATTCTTTTATTTTGTCATTTTATATAGGAACACATTAAGAGTATGCATGTGCAATGATTCTACTCACTTTATTGTTTCATCTGTTTCACAGTTGAGCCACAAATCGACCTTACAGAACTTCCACAGAAGGCAGTCAGTGTCCTTGCTGGTAAACCTCTCGAGATAGAACTGCCAATTGTTGGTAGACCTCCTCCGAAGTGTCAATGGTATTTCAGTGACAAGAAGGTGAAGATAACTGATCGTGTTAAGGTGAAGAGCACTGGAAAGTCATCCAAGCTGACTGTGCTTGACACTACTATTGATGACACTGGAGACTACACTCTTGAAGTCAAGAACACTCATGGAATGGCTACAGAAATAATCAAAGTCATTGTTCTAGGTAAGACTGCTCAAGCTAATAAAATCACCTAACCCTAATAAATCCTCTGCCTTCATCTTTTCAGAGAAATTAAGAAAAAATGGTGTAATTGTTATCAATGAGCTTCAGTGTTTTACCTGTATTTCTCTTTTACCCAGCCAAACCTGATGAGCCTAAAGGACCAATCCGGTTTGATGAAGTTGATGCTACCTCTGTCTTGATCAGCTGGGAACCACCAATAAGAGACGGTGGAGCCACAGTCAGTGGCTATGTCGTTGAGCAGCGTGAAGCTCATCGTCCTGGATGGGTGCCTGTCTCCGATTCTGTCAGCAGACCAACCTTCAAGTTTGAGAGACTGACTGAAGGAGAGGAATATGTATTCCGAGCTGCAGCAATTAATCGCTTTGGCACTGGAGACTACTTGCAGTCTGATGTTGTGATGTGCAAGAGTTCTACATGTAAGACGTTTTCACACATGGAGATATTGAAAGAGTAGTTATGTTCTACATGAGGAAACTAAAATGTGTCTGTTCTCTTCCTTTAGCTATTCCCGGACCACCTGGCAGACCAACTGTATTTGACGTGTCCCGTGATGGAATGACCATAGCCTGGCACGAACCAGATGAAGATGGTGGTTCTTCTGTGTCTGGCTATATCATTGAGCGCAAGGAGGTCAGAGCAGACAGATGGGTTCGTGCTAACAAGAACCCAGTGACCATGACCAGATACAGATCTACTGGTCTGATTGAAGGTCTTGAATATGAACACAGGGTAATTGCCATTAATGCCAGAGGAGTTGGCAAACCAAGTCTCCTCTCCCCACGTGCTGTGGCAACTGATATTGTTGGTAAGTACATATTTGTTGTGCAAGACATATTTATCATCCACATAATTTGTTTATGAATATATATATATATATATATATATATATATATATAACATATAAGTTTATAACTTTAAGTTATATTTTAATAATGACAACGACAAAATAATTAAATTATATATTCTTTCAACAGATCCACCTGGTGCTCCTCAGAACCCAAGAATCACAGACACAACTAAGACCTCTGTGTCTCTGGCTTGGAGTCCTCCAGATGAGGAGGGGGGTGCAAAGGTCTCAGGGTATCTGATCGAGATGCAGAAGGTTGGCTCAGTGACTTGGATCAAGTGCAATACAACACCGTCAATGATCTGTGAGTACACACTGACCCAGATGCCTGCAGGGGAGGAATTCAAGTTCCGTGTTTTGGCTTGCAATTCTGGTGGTCCAGGTGAAGCAGCTGAAGTTCCAGGAACAGTCACCATAACAGAGATGCAAGGTGAGAAAATGTTATAGTTTTATTGTCTCATGACCTTTTTGTAATTCTTTATAAGTGATAATTAATGTCAGTTGATAGGAGATATTGGACTAATCATATCAATATGGTTTATTTCAGAACCTCCAAGTTATGATCTTGAGGCCAGGTACAAGGATGTCTACATTGTCAGACAAGGAGGAGTCCTCAAACTTACTGTGCCCATCAAGGGTAAACCAAGTCCTACATGTAAATGGACAAAGGATGGTGCTGATGTCTCAGAACGGGCAATGTTCGTATCTGATGAAGATGTCAGTGAGCTTGTCATCAAAAATGCAGACAGGAGTGACTCTGGTCTGTATGAGCTTGTGATCCAGAACAAGTGTGGCAAGAAGGTTCTGCGCATCAAGGTTAAAGTGATTGGTCGTCCAAATGCACCAGAGGGCCCTCTTGCATATGAAGAAATCCAAGCACATTCTGTGAAATTATGCTGGAAACCACCTACTGATAATGGTGGCTCTGAAATCCTTGGTTACATTGTGGAGAGGCGTGAGGTTCCTAAGACGGCCTGGTACACTGTGGACTCTAGGGTGGTTGAAACATCACTGGTGGTTAAGGGACTGAACGAAGGTGCTGAGTACCACTTCAAGGTGACCGCTGAGAACCAGTTTGGTATCAGTGGATCCCTCAAATCGGAAGAGGCTCTTGTTCCAAAGACCCCCATCTGTGAGTACTCACCTTATTACAGCATCCTTTTATGTGTTTAAAAGAACATTCAATAAATGGCATCTCTTTTATTTAAACTATATCAACAGGTGTACCTGAAGCCTCAACAAGTCCACCTGAAATTATGGATGTCACAAAGAGCTCAGTTGCGCTGGCCTGGACTAAGCCTAGAGATGGTGGCTCAGCAATAACAGCATACTATGTTGAGTTCAAACTGACATCATCTGAAACTTGGGAGCGCCATGAAAAGAAGATTGCTTCTACCATGTACACTCTAACTGGTCTGACTGCTGATGCTGAATATCAGTTCAGAGTAGTTGCTGAAAATGATATTGGTCAGAGTGAACCTGGACCTGCTTCAGATGTAGTTACATGCAAAGATCCATTCGGTAAGTCAGCAATCATCTTTACATTCACTAATAAGTAGCTTGTTCAATTTAATTTTGTTTTCTTTTTGCCTATTTGTAACATTTACTTTTTCCTACAGACAAACCAAGTCAACCAGGTGAGATTGATATAGTAAGTGTTACCAATAACTGCATCACCATTCGCTGGGGAGTACCTGAATGCGATGGTGGAAAGGAGATCCTTGGTTATTGGGTTGAGTATAGAAAATCTATCGAAAGCACCTGGAAGAAATGCAGCAAGCAGCGCATCAAGGAGAAAGAATTCCTCATACCTGGTCTGCAAGAGGCAACTGAGTATGAGTTCCGTGTGTTTGCTGAGAATGCAACTGGAATCAGCAGACCTCGTAGAACAGCCACAGGCATTAAAACCAAACTTGCAAGTAAGTTTTTAGGCCTGGATGGCCCTTTAAGTGACATAACATTTTTTTTCTTTTTGGAAAAGATTTACAGATGATATGATATGCAAAAATATAGATGTCTAACAATTGATTATTGCCTTTAACAGCTGGAACAGCGCCAGGCCTTAGGAAAGAGATGGATGAGGTAACAGCAAAACTTGGACAGACAGTAACCATGAAATGCCAAATAGTTGGGCGACCTGTACCCGACATCAAATGGTTTAGATTTGGAAAGGAACTCAAGGTGGGCATGAAATATGAAATGAGTTCTGATGGTCGTAACCACCAACTGGTTGTGGTAGCAGACCAACAGGAAGATGAGGGCGAGTATACTTGCAAAGGAATTAACGAGGCCGGTGAAGCTGAGACCACAGGTGTCCTTGTTTTGGAGGCAGCTCCTCGCTTCCATCCTGATTATCCTCTGAAGAGCACATACTATGCTGAATGTGGCACTACCGTGCGCATTCATGCTGTCTACATCGGACGTCCTCAACCAAAGATCATGTGGCTCCATGGTGCAACACAATTGCAACCCTCTGAGAACATTATTATGGAGAACACAGAGCATTACACTCATTTGGTTCTCAAGAATGTGCAGCGCAGAGTGAATGGAGGAAAATACAGAATTCGCATCAACAACCACTTTGGCAGTGCTGACACTGTATTCCAGCTTGAAATCTATGGTATGCAATTATTATTCTTTTTTCACTTGTCCTCTTGTCACCATTTAATGTGTTAAATTATTTAGAGGAATTAATTATGTCTGTCTTTCATTTTTTCAGATAAACCTGCCATGCCAGAAGGTCCAGTCAAGCTTGAGGCTCTAATGAAGAACTCTGTGATCATTAGCTGGAAACCACCAAAGGATGATGGTGGTTCGATGATCACAAATTACATTGTTGAGAGACATGAGGACAAGGAAGGTGATGAATGGCAACTAGTGTCATCTTCCATCACTGGAACATCGTGCCGCATTCCCAATCTTATTGAAAATGCTGGATATCACTTCCGTGTATCTGCACAAAACAAATATGGCAATAGTGAGGCACTTGAAACCCCAACTCCAATCCTCATTAAGAGTCAGTTAGGTAAGTTCAGCGAAATTTACTAACTAGACCAAAACAATGCTATATCAAGAATATTATTGTATGGATATTTACATACTGTATATGTTTTATTGCTTTACAGAGAAGCCTGGAGCACCACTGAGTGTTTCTGTGGCTGCTATAACAAAGAATTCTTGTGTTGTATCCTGGAGACCACCTCTTAGTGATGGAGGCTCCAAGATCAAGACTTACTGCTTGGAGAAACGGGATAAGAAGAAGGGTGAATGGGTCTCTGTGACAAGTGATGAAATTCACCAGACAGTGTTCTCTGTCAAGGGCCTGACTGAAGGTGTTGAGTATGACTTCCGTGTCAAATGTGAAAATCTGGGAGGACATAGCGAATGGAGTGAAGTGTCTCCTACTGTTATTCCCAAGACTGATGTTGATGTTCGTGCACCTGCCTTCAAAGAGGAGCTCAGGAACATGAGTGTCAGATACAAGAGCAATGCAACACTTGTTTGCAAAATTACAGGACAGCCTAAGCCTGTAGTGAAATGGTTCAGACGTGGCAAAGAGATTCAGTCTGATGGCAAAAAAATTAAAGTGCAGGAATTCAAGGGCGGCTATCATCAGCTTGTCATAACTGCTGCAGATGAAGAAGACTCAACTGTCTATCAGATCAGAGCAACAAACCAGGGTGGATCAATCTGTGCAACAGTCTCCCTGGATGTTGAAGGTAAGTTTACAGAATTTAGGTTAACATGGTGTTTTCATTTAGAATTCATACTGTTGAAATATGACTTAACTTAATGTGTTATTAACTATGTTAATAATGTTAATGTGCTTTTGTTTACAGTTCCTGCCAAGATAAATCTGCCCAAGAATCTGAAGGATAAGGAAGCAATTCCAGCCCTTCGTGGTGAAGTGGTTAACATCAAGATTCCATTCACTGGCAAACCTGATCCAGTCATTACATGGCAGAAGGGACAAGATCTTATTGACAACGATGGATACTACCAAGTCATTGTAACAAGATCATTCACATCCCTTGTGTTCCCCAATGGAGTTGAAAGGAAAGATGCTGGATTCTATGTTGTTTGTGCAAAGAACAGATTTGGCATTGACCAGCAAACAGTTGAACTTGATGTAGCTGATGTGCCTGATCCTCCACGTGGCATCAAAGCCAGTGAGGTCTCAAGAGATTCAGTGACTCTGAACTGGGTTGCACCTGCCAGCGATGGTGGTAGCAGAGTAAGCAACTACATTATAGAGAAGTGTGCCACTACTGCTGAAAGATGGATTCGTGTTGCACAGTCACGTGACACTCATTACACTGTCACCAACCTCTTTGGAAAAACAAGTTATCAATTCCGCGTTATTGCTGAGAACAAGTTTGGTCTAAGTGCACCATCAGAAACATCTGGACCTGTGGTAACCAAAGAAGACAAATCAAGAGTGCTCAACTATGATGAAGAAGTTGATGATACCACGCCTGTCTCTAAAGGAAGAGCTCCACACTCTGAGGCCAAGAATTTGCACACTAAGTACATGATTGCTGAAGAGCTTGGACGTGGCCAGTTTGGCATTGTTCACCGTTGTGTTGAGATCAGCTCTGAGAAGACCTTTATGGCCAAGTTTGTTAAAGTCAGGGGTGCAGATCAAGCCCTTGTGAAGAAAGAAATTGCAATGCTGAATATTGCCCGTCACAGGAACTTCCTGTGTCTTCATGAGTCATTTGATAGTGCTGAAGAATTAGTTATGATCTATGACTTTATCTCTGGTGTAGACATATTTGAACGCCTTGGCACAGCCAACTTTGAGCTCAATGAGAGAGAAATTGTCAACTACATCAAACAGGTCTGTGAAGCTCTTGAGTATATACACAGTAGGAGCTATGGTCACTTTGACATCAGACCAGAAAACATTGTGTATACCACAAGAAAGGGCACAAACATCAAGATCATTGAGATAGGACAGGCTATGAAACTTACACCTGGAGACATAGTCAAAGTTCAGTTCACTACAGCTGAATATGCTGCACCTGAAATCCACCAAAATGAAATGGTGAGCACAGTTACAGACATGTGGTCAGTTGGTGTCTTGGTGTATGTGCTTCTTAGTGGACTCAATCCATTTTCATCTGAAACTAATCAGCAAATGATTGACAGCATTTCAAATGCTGAGTACAGCTTTGATGATGAGTCTTTCAAGGAAGCTAGCATTGATGCATTAGATTTCATCGACAGACTGCTTACCAAAGACCGCAAACATCGTATGAGTTCTGCGCAAGCTCTGGAACATCCTTGGTTGACAAAGAGCACTGAGGAACTGAGCACAAAAACAATCAAGATCACAAGACATAAGAGGTACTACCAGTCTATGGTCAAGAAGGAGTGGAACACAGTTGTTTCTTCAGCTCGTGTTGCTTCTGGTGGGGCCATCAGAAGTCAGAGAGGTGTAACAGCGGCTAAAGCCAAGATTGCGCCATTTGAACACGGCCCTATTGCAGGACCAATCAGGCACAATGTTTCAGATGTAGGTGGAGAGGTGAAGTTCGTCTGTAGCATTGAGAACTTTGACAGTAACACCGAGGTGACTTGGTACTGCGGAGTGAGACAACTTGAAGAGGGTGCTAAGTATGAAATCACCTATGATGATGAAGAGGGAATTGCAACTATCACCATCAAGGGAGTATCAAAACCAGATGATGGAACCTACAGATGCAAGGCCGTCAATGAATATGGTGAGGATTCTGCCTATGGAGAACTCTTTGTCAATGGAGTTAGAAAATACCGTGACTTCTTCACGTCACGTGTTGTAAAGAAAGTGAAGCGCAGAGTTGACACAACAAGACTGCTCCAGAGACCACCTGAGTTCACTTTGCCTTTGATGAACCGCCGTGCTTACATTGGTGAGGATGTTCGCTTTGGTGTCACTATCACTGTGCATCCAGAGCCACGTGTTATGTGGTTGAAATCTGGGCAGAAACTCGTACCAGGCCATGATGAGAAGAAGTACACATTCATAACAGATAAGGGTCTGTATCAACTTGTGATTCACAATGTTGATGCTGATGATGATGCTGAATACAGCGTTGTGGCACGCAACAGATATGGTGATGATAGCTGCAAAGCAAGACTCACCATTAGTCCTCGTCCTCCTCCTGCTGATAACACTTTGAGGCCTATGTTCAAACGTTTGCTTGCTAATGTTGATTGTAGGGAAGGCCAGAGTGCACGCTTTGAAGTGAGAGTCTCAGGAAAACCAGACCTGAGGTGGGAGAAGGATGGCGCACCTTTGGCATTCGGTCCACAAATCGAGGTTGTGCATGAGGGCTTGGACTACTTTGTGCTACATGTAAAAGACACTCTACCTGAAGATTCAGGAGTTTACAGAGTCGTTGCCACAAACTCTGCTGGGTCTGCAAGTTGCCAAGCCACGCTTAAGGTGGAACGTGTCACACATGTAAAGAAGGACTATGAGGCTGAAGACAAGAAGAAAAAGAAGAAAGACACTGAAACAGAAGACATTGACAAGAGAGCAAGACTCTCAATGATTCTTGCTGGTGCTGATGTCACACCTCTTACCCCAGTTGCACAGCAGGCCTTGAGGGAAGCTGCCACTATGTTCAAACCAGCAGTGGTACCAAAGAAGGGTAGGTCTGAAGCTGAAGAAGCCAGAGAGAAGGAAGAGCGCAAAAAGAGAGCAGAGGAAAAGAGGCTGAGAATGCCCTATGTTGTACCACCACCTCGTGAGCATGCTCCAAATGTACTTGAAGAGGATATGGAGATCAAGTACTTTGTGCCCTTCTCTGACATGAAATGGTACAAGAAACTCCGTGACCAGTATGAATTCCCTGAGCCTATGGACAAGATCCCGCAGAAGAGACTCAAACGTATCCGCCTCTCAAGGTGGGAGCAATTCTATGATATTCCTGTAAGAATCAAGGACCAGTATAAGCCAAGATGGCACATTCCAACTGTTTCTCAAGATGATCTCGAAACAGTAAGACCAGCAAGACATCGTACACCTTCCCCAGAAATAGAGAATTACTACAGAATCAGGAGGAGGTCTCTTGGTGATTTGTCTGATGAGGAACTCCTTCTGCCAGTCAAAGACTATCTGTCTATGAAGCAAACAGAGGAAGAAAGGCTTCGTCTTGAAGACGAACTTGAACTTGGATACTCTGCTTCTCCACCTAGTTTGAGCCCTGTGCGTTTTGAACTTTCTGCACTACGTCATCCATCACCACAGAGAGTGGCGTATGAAGAAGATGAAGAGGGCGAGGAGGTCCCAACATATGACTCCTATCGTATTCCCTCTAAATATGAAGCTGGCCCCAGCTACATTGACTTGCGCCAGCGTCATGACAAGGCTACCTACAGGCCTCCAAGGCAGAAGCAGAGAGTATATGAAGAAAAGGAGGACCAAGAGCTACTCCGCTCAGTGAAAACCACCCAAAGAATTACTTCATACAAGAGTCAGCTCAAACGCATGGAGTTTGAGGATAAAACAAGAGTGACTAAAAAGGAGAAAACAACTCATGCCCCAGTAATGTCTGAGGGTGGCGCGATGCCTTATGTCCCATTACCATCTTCAACAACCATGCCAAAGAGGAGACGATCACCATCTCCTAAACCTCGCAAAACACCTGCAGCTGAGACTGAGGCAGCCAGGAAGCCATCACCTGCACCAGAGAAGCCACGCACCGCATCTCCAAGTGTTGCCTCCTCAGAGAAAGTAGCCTCTATTGACTTGTCAGCAAAGGTTGACTACATGTCAAGGTATGAGGCAAAGAAAAAGGCAATTAAATCTGTGAAGAAAGTTGAGGTTACGACACAACAACCATTCAGTCTTGACCATGCCCCACGCATTACAATAAGAATGCGCTCTCATCGTGTGCCATTTGGACAGCACACAAAATTCACTCTGAACATCCAGTCTCAGTCACAAACAGAGGCCAAATGGCTCCACAATGGACAGGAGATTCATGCAAGCAATAAATACCGTATGAGTAATGTGAGTGGAGTTCTGACCCTTCAAATCATGGATTGTCAGTTAGAAGATAGTGGTACCTATCGTGTTGTTTGTAAAAATGCTAAGGGAGAGACCTCTGATTATGCTACTCTTGATGTGGCAGAAGGAGGATACTCTTCATTTGTCACTATTCGCCAAGAAGAGGAGCCTCCTGTTCTCTCTCTCCCAAAAATGACCAGAACTGATGTTTACCAAGTGTCTTCAAAATCGGCAGCATTTGAAGAGACAGAAGTGTCTTCAGTGATTTCCTTGAGTGAAGTGGAGACTATTAGTGAAACAGTGGAGACTCATGAAGAGTATGCATCCTCTGAATCAAAGCTGCAAGTCCTTGAAGAGACTGTAATAGTAGAGGCTTCTGTTGAGCAAACAAAACCAACTCTCCCTGCAACAATTCTCATCAAACCACTGTCACTGACAGTGTCTGAGGGAGAAACTGCCAGATTCTCATGTGACGTTGATGGTGAGCCAGCCCCTAGTGTGGCCTGGCTCCGGGAAGGACAAGCCATTGTAACCTCTCACCGCCACCATGTCTCAACCACACAGTACAAGTCTACATTTGAGATTTCCTCTGTTGAACTCTCCGATGAAGGCAATTACACCCTTGTGGTTAAGAATTCCGAGGGCAAGCAGGAAGCTGAGTTCAGTCTCACCATCCGCAAACCATCAGCTGAGGAGAAAGCCGTTGCCTCACCTCCTAGAGTGAAGTCACCTGTTGCCTCACCCCCACGGGTAAAATCACCAGAGGCAATCAAATCTCCAAAGAGAGTGAAGTCTCCTGAACCTGTTAAGTCACCACCAAGAGTGAAGTCTCCAACATCTCCAAAGTCTCCGAGGTCTCCAACTCCCAAGGAGAAGCCTTCTTTCACCATGGGTCTGACAGATGTCTCAGCAGCCTCAGATAGCATTGTGAAGCTGACTGTGAAGGTGTCTGGAGAACCAAAGCCCAAAATCTCTTGGACGAAAGATGGAAAGGTACAGTTGTATTATGTATTATGAATCATTGTATCAATCACTTTTTGAAATTGTTCTGAGAAATTACCTAACTCAAATTCATATTGTCATTTCAGACTCTCTCCCAGGGTGGGAAATATGAAATCTTTGAGGAGCATGGGTCAGTCTATCTAGAAATTTATGAATCTGAGGTTTCAGATAGTGGAATGTATAAATGCACTCTCACAAACAGTGCTGGCTCAATCTCCTCAACTTGTACTGTCACAGTTAAAGGTAAGGCTTTTCACACTGAACATTTAACAGTGTTATGTAATTTATAACATGATTATGATTGAAATTATCAAAAAGTTGATGTTCTTGATAAAATATGTATAATATTGTTGTGTCTGCTTATAGCATCCGAACAGATGAAAACTCAAAAGGAGTCTGTATCCACGTATGAAACCAAGGGAGAAGTCGTTGAACAAATCACAAAAAGGGAAATTATTCATGAGGAAGTCCAGTCTTACACAGAAGTAAAAGCATCCCACACCCAAATGACCATGACAGTGGGTCAGTCAATGACACTGAAAGCAAACATCCCTGGGGCTACTAATGTCAAATGGATCCTAAATGGAGTTGAAGTTGCCAACTCAGAGAGCTACAGATATGGAGTATCGGGAAATGACCATACATTGACAATCAAGAGCATTAGTCAGCAGGATCAGGGAATCATCACGTGTGAGGCAAAGACTGACCATGGGGCTGTCAAGTGCCAATTCGATACAACGATCAGTGAGGCGCGTTCCGATGCACCATCATTCCTCAGCCAGCCAAAATCTCAGAATGTCAATGCAGGACAAAGTGTAGCATTCAAATGTGAAGTATCAGGAGAGCCTTCTCCTGAGGTTGAGTGGCTTAAAGACAATGTCCTGGTACGTAGCATTATGTCACAATTATAGTTTACCCAGTACCCATTTCACATTGAATTACATGTGTTTATATGTATTTTTGATATATTTCCCCCTCTATAGATCTCTGTAACATCAAACATGAAACTGAGCCGTTCAAAGAATGTGTACACCCTGGAGATAGAGGAGGCCACTGCTGCTGACAGTGGGAAATACACAGTCAAAGCTCAGAACAAGTTTGGACAGTGCTCAGCTACTGCATCTTTAAATGTTCTTGGTAAGTCATCAGTGTCTTTGCTTCACTAACACATCCAAAGAAGAATAATGCTTTCCCAAGTTTTAAGGGGAAAAAACTTGTGCACGCTCAAATAACATCTGCTTCATGCAGACAACTACTATTGTACTACTGTATATTATATATCTATGGGAATGATGCGATTCTACCCTCATGTTTGTTGCTTATCTCAACTCAACTGAACTCAACTCACTGAATGTAATTTAAATATTACATTATGATGCATATGATATATGCTTTTATTCACAATGCACACCAGAGGTATATTTTATATATTATACAGTATGTAATCATTAAAGACAAAAAAAAACTGTAAATACTCACAACTCAACTGCTGCTCAAAGGCTTCTTCGCTTCACTATGCTGCTTCTATACTCTCACAGCTCTGGTTGAGGAACCTGTCAAAATGATTGTAATGGAGAAAGCCTCCGCTACTGAGAGTTTGCAGGGCAGTTTATCTGCCGCGGCCGTCCACATGGCTTCATCAATGAAAGAGTCATCCTTCAGCAGCTCCAGCATGTCTGAAGCTAAATTTGAAAGCATGTCTGCTAGCATGTCCTCCATGACCTCTGAAACAATGGTAGCAATGAGCTCCAGCACTGTAATGAGTTCCAGCAGTGTAATGGAGGTCTCAGCAACTCACTCACATACGGAGGGGTCCACCTCCCAACACCAGTAAAGGTGAGGCCGTGAACGTTGTCTTGTGTATGTCAGATTCACCGCTCGTGACCAAAATACTAACTAAGAATTATACTCTCTATGAAACAAGTGCTGAAGGTGTTCTAACATTGTTTACGTCTTCGTTTGTTTTGTTTTTTTGTTTGTTTGTTTTCTCCTCCCTCTCCTTTCATGATGTCTAGGTGTGCTAAAAACACATGGGGCTCTCCTGGATGATTTCAGCTTCGGAAAAGGAAAGATTTTGACAGTCCCCTGCGCTTTCTCAGGAGAGTCCACACCTTTCATTGAGTTGTCCCATTCAGGGAGGACTGTCCAGTGAGGAGGGGGAGAAAAGAGGATCTCACAACACTCGCTGTGTGAAGGAGAACAATGCTGGAGCATACACCCTCAAGCTGTTCAAAGAGCCTGGATCTGACACTGCAGCAGTCAATGTCAACATTTGATCTATGTATAAAAAAGAGAAAAATCATAATAGAAATTCTACCCCTATCCCATTTCCTTTCTTATTCAGTGCCTTTTTATTTATTGAATGAGTTGAAATACTCATTACTTGATAAAGACCTGGATTTCTGTTCTTGTAAATATGAACTATTTTTATACCAAACTTGACATTAATTTATGCCACACTAGACTAAAGTCTAAAGTTGTTATAAAATGTGCCATATTGGATAATTATGACTAGGATTTTTGAACCATTTTTCTGTGACATGTACATAATGTATATAGCCGAATTTACCGGTTATGGAAAATGTATGAATTGTTATTTATGACAATAACTGAAACAAAAGAAACTAAATGTTTAACAGGAGAAAGTTTCACATGAAACGAATACCCTGAAAAACTAGAAACGAAACTATGTGCCTCAACAATAAGTTGAAGTCTTAAGATTGCCTCAACAGGTAGAGAGGCTCCCTGTTGAAGTTAAACTAAATCAGACACAATGAAATGCACTGATGCATCTGTGCATTTGATATTTCAACACACATATGATTTTAAAAACTATGATCATAAGACCTTGAGTGCTGTTTGCATATTACCCTCATGCAAGCAGGACGACTAGGTCTTGTGTTCAGACTGATTATGTCATACCACCATTTTGATGACATGCTCAAAGTGCGAGCGGCCTGCACTTTGAGCCTTTTTTATTTTATTTTATTGTGCACAGGTTCTGGCATAGGACCATTTGAATTGGATTTTCTAAGTAACATCACCTGGCCATTTATTTTTCAAAATTCAATTTAAGTGCTTCTTTGCAGAATCAGTGCCACCTCTTGGAGGATTGCTAGGTAATTGTGTGTGTTTTTGTGTTAGTGTGTGTTAGCATTAGAACCTCACATTGTCAGTAGTCAGGGTAAAAAACAAGCAAGAGTGCCACAGTTTCACCATCTGCTGTGCTAAGAACATGACTTAATACATGTATACAATGCCCTGCACTTTGATTGAACTTATTTATGTAGTACTTATATATTCAACCTCCTTGAGTTTTATGATTACTGATTTAATAAAGCATGATTGCAGCACCATAATTGTTTTGTATTTGTGTCTTCATTTAATTTATTATACTATCACTGGCAAGCTGCTAAGCAGCTTGTTAAGTTACAGTAACCTGAATTTACACACACTTCAAGTTATAGACTTTATATTATATTATATTACATTATATTATATTATATTATATTATATTATATTACCCCTCTCAAACTATGAAAACATTCAAATGATCCTTCAGTCATTATTGAATTATCAATTATCAATATAAATTACATTATACTGCAAACACATTTTACATAATTATATAAAGTATATAGAATCAAATTAATCTTAAATTGACATTTTCTGGTCATATTCTGACATATTCAAGATATAAGACATATTTTTCTCATAAAAATACACACCATCACATAAGACATATTATTAAAGAAAATTATTGCAATTTTAGAAGTTCCAAATAGACTTTATGCTGAAATGGGATCTAGATCATGTTAACTTAGTTGATCATGAAACTATTTCACAATATCCATTCCAAACCAGTGCCAGGGCTTTATTTCAAGTCCCTAAATGACCACTACCTTTTAGCATCTCGAGGCATTTATTTCTATCACCTGGCACAGCGTCTTCTTGGCAGAGCTCAGATGTATTTCATTTGCTGGTTTGCCTAGTTTGCACTTCTATCATTAGTGAGATGGCATAAGGGTAAGTGGTTTCTATTGGAGTGCTGGCTCTCATAGATCCACCGTGTGGATTCTCTGACCTGCTCCCAGACCATATCTCACAGAGGGGATGAGAGGAGCACAGAGCTTAGAGAGGTAGGTGATGATACTTTGTATTAATTATTGTCTTAAAACAAAAATACATTTTGTTCATGAAAAATAGATTCGTGGTTTGCATTTTCTATGTAACTGTTATCTATAAAGTCAATATCAGTATACTATTCTTCAGTGTGTACATTGTTTCTTTGCCCTCTCGCAGATTTAGAGGTTACAATATGAGTAAGCCGGTCCACCTGCTGCCTCAGATTGTGTTATTGTGCACACTGACTATTACAGATAAAATATCAGCTTTTGGTATGTTAAAGATTTTTTATTTCACATTCAGAACACACAGCTATGTTGTTTATGTTTACATAAAAAAATTGTCTATGACTTAACCTGTTATGCTTGGGAGTGTGACATAAACTATGATATAAGCAGAAATAATAAATGCAAAAAGCTATGGCTTTTCCATTCTAATCACTTAAGCTGTTGCACAGACTGAACCTGCCAGCAAAGGCCATAAAGTGTCTTAGAATTGGCAGATGTAGGCTCTGTCCGTCAGCAAAATGCCAGCAGATAGAGTGCGCAGTAAATTAGATTCAGGTTGAAGAGCTATCAGAGTACGCCTCTAAAGGTTTCCTTCTCCATAGATAGTGTTTGATGTTTTGAATGCAGGCAGTCAGAGGTTACACTGCAAAAAATACAATTTTATTTTTTTTTATATCTAAAAGTCTTATTACTGTAATCTTATATTAACTTAAAAAATCTAATTGATATTGCGAGAGAGACTAACCTAGTGCTCTCTCATAAGATCATTTTGACTTAATTTAATAAAAGTTTGACATATTTTAAAGGAACCATACGTAAGATTGTGGCCAAAACTGGTACTGCAATGACTTTCAAATTACTGTAGAGCGGTGTATCCCCTCCCCCTCCCCCCTGACTGGCAGAGCTGGCAACCCGGATGCCGAAACACTACAGACTTTGTGATTAGTAGATAGGTGGAGGGTGGCGCATCAGGCCAACACATAACATGACAACATCAACATCAGTTGAGGGCTGCAACTTCACTTTTTAAATGACAATATCCTGGCTGGACTACTGTTGTCAGTGATAAAGGTATTTGAAATTAAAATGATTTCTTAATGTCTAGTGACATATCAGGGCCATTTTATGATTAAATGAAATACATTTCTTACATATGGTTCCTTTAAGGTGTCTTATCAAGACAAATTGCTTAACACACTGGCAGCCAAATTTGCTTGTTCTGAGACGTCAAAATAAGTCAAACTTTAATTTAACTAGATGTACCGCCACTCAGTCCTGCACATTCTCTCTGCAAAAATAAATCACACTTCTCAATTTGTTTCCATCTCCTACTCCATCCCCTACTCTTGCAACTCATGTGTATGTAAATGAGTGTGTGCATGTGCGTGTTTGCTTTTGTGTATACTGTACGTGTGCTTCTCTCTGTGTGTTTGTGTGCATGTGAGTGTGTGTGTGTGTGTGCATGTGAGCGTGTGTGTGTGTGCATGTGTGTTTATGTGTTTATGTGTGTGCGTGCGTGTGAATGTGTGCTGAGTGTGTGGAGTGGCCCCCGGAAACCACACTCTTATTTTCCGTAAAAGTCTAGTGGGGCTACATGCCTACCGCTATACGTCAAATTATTTTATGAGAAAGCACTAAGTCTCTTCATACTAAAAACAATACCAGCTAAATGTTTTGATCTTAACATAAGATTAATAGCACTTAGACAAGCAGTTTTTGCAGTGTATGTGAGTGAATGTGAAACTCAGTTTGTAATAATTGCTCATATTTCCATTTAGACTACAAATGCAGAGATAGGATGTCAGTGTATGGGTCAGTCTTCATTCCTCCTCCACCACCACCTCCTTTTCCTCCTGAATCACAAGTGTCTTTACTGATGGTGACAATAATATTTTATTTTTATTTTATATTCTTTATATATATATGCCATGGTTTATAATAACAATTAAAAAAAAATAGCTTTAATAAAGTTATTCTTTCAGATTGACATAACTGAGGATATAACAGGAATAAAAGGTGAAAAGGTATGTGACTTATAGACCTATGTGACCCATAGAATTTCAAACCTCTGACAGAGTTAGAATATCTTTCACCACTGTTTATCCATTGATTTAGGGAAGTCGAGGACCCAGGGGTGAACAGGTATCAGTTTCCCTAACAATACAACATCTACATTACATTAATTTCAATCACACTAAAAAAACACACACACAGCTTAATAACTTTTTTTTAATTCAAATGTCAGGGCGAGACAGGGGAAATGGGACCTAAGGGTTATCTCGGTTTCCCCGGTAATATCGGTCAACCTGGAGAGAAGGTAAACAACGTATACTTTATTCCATTTTGATCTGCTTTTTCTTTCACTTCGCCTAAGGTTAAGATCACTGAGTGTACCATAGTCGGGATTTTGTCGGCAAATTTATTAGAATTTGTCACACTGAATTTCATCAAATTTTTATGAATTAACACGTTTTTGTCCGATCACACTGATATCCAGGGAGAAAAGGGCGAAAGAGGCTGGATTGGTATGTCTGGAGAGGATGGTGAATCAGGAACAGAACAGGTAAGGTATTTAAGGAGACAGTATAATCATCAATTACAATAATATCCAATTCATCTACACCTAGTGTTTCTTTCAAGGGAAGAAGAGGCCGAACAGGTTCCAAGGTAAGTATACGGGTCTTCTCTGCTTCAAACGTTTTGGTAATGCTCTCTCTGCATTTTTCACTCATGCATTTATTGTTATGACATACCACAACAGGGAGAAAATGGATGGAAAGGGAAACCAGGAATGCCTGGTCAAAAGGCAAGTAAATCAATCAAAAGTATTGTATATTTGGTACAAGTACATATATAAAACTGCTTGAAAAGTGAAATTTTCTTAATATGCCTTTAAACTTCTGCAGGGCGTGGCTGGAAGACAAGGTGCCAAAGGCCACAAGGTACTCTATCCTTAATACTGTATCTTCTACATATCTACATTTATGTTTAGCTTCAAGTATTTAGCAATAAAGAGGTGTTGTGGAGGCATGATTTCAGTAATGTCAATTACACCCCCCCTGACTTATAGTTATTGTGTCTTATACTACACCTCCCCTACTTTTTCCAGTCTGTCTGTCATGAACACAACAGATCTAAATGAGAGATGTACAATTTGACAAATTATCATTGGCAAATTGTACACATCTGTGAGAAAGCTGTCTTCGTTTAAAAAAAAAAAAAAACATTTTCATTCTTTATTCATTGATTGTTTATTGATTGATTTTCACCTTTACGAAGCCAATTTGATGGTAAACGGACTTGTAATAGGCAAATCGTTCACCTATCATAACGACACAGAATAAACATAACGTATCGCTACCGAGAAAACAATTTCAACTTCAATAACGGCGGCCCAACAAATCTGGCAAGAATCATGAAACATGACCTTGTTAGTAGATATAGCTCTTTTACCTGTTGTTAATCCTTCATCTCCACAACAAAAACATTTTCATTGTGTACAGGGGGGGTAAGTCACGAGAAGTTTGATATTTACAACAGATATGATATAAATATATCGTGACTCTAGAGGGAGCTCTACAGTCGCCAAAAATACCTCAACCTGCATAGTGTACCTTTAATGTTCACCATTACAGGGTGATATGGGATTGAAAGGATACACTGGATTACAAGGCCTACATGGGCCAAGGGGAGTTGCCGGAAAAAGAGGCCGAACAGTTAAGCTCACATTTTGCTGCTTGTTGTCTCAAATACATGCTACATAAACATGTATAGGTACGATATGTACTGTTAATGACATTTCTCTCACACTTGAATCTCTTATTCAGGGCATCAAAGGTGACGAAGGGCCACCTGGCATGGCAGGATATGCTGGTATAATGGGCAAACCAGGGATGACGGGACGGCCAGGGGAACCAGGAAGAGGTTTGGTGCATAATATTAGCTCCCAATTCATTCATGACAATGGTTTTCACCTGAAGATGCCTTCACAGAAGCAGACATGGTGTATTCAAAATGGCTTTTGTTCACAGTACTAATGATAGCCGGGCCCAAAGGAGAAAAGGGAGTCGATGGAGTGACAGCACAGTGCAACTGTTCCTGGGCTAATGCATCTGAGCAGCCTCATAAACAACTACCACAGTCTACCGGGGTTGTATCTGTATGTATCTGATGATCTCTTCAGCAATTTGTTAATATAATTGTTATAATTTGTTAATATACATTTAGGTACTGTGAATATGGGTTGTTTTGGCCTAACACATCTCTGCAATAACTTTCTCTCGTGTATTACTTTTAGCACATTCTTATTGCAAACAATGAGAAGGAAATGTTAGATTTACAATCAGAAAATACAATGGTCTTAAGGAAGGATATTCGGGCATTATTCATCTTCACAAATTCAAAATGGAAACGTGTTCAAGTAAGTTATTTATTTATACTTATTCTATTTTAAGTGTCAGTTGGGCTGTTGTTATTAGTCTGAATTTCCTTTCGAGTGTAATTCCAGAATGTAATGTAATGTAAACAAATACCACAAACCCACTCTGCCCTCTCCACTCTCCCTAAAGACTTTTCCCTTGCACGTTGCTCTCTATCTTGTCACAGACAAACAATACACATACTTTGCCCACTCTGTGCCTATTGGCATCTATTGGAATACTAATTGTTGTTTTTGTCTACGCCTGCAGGTACCTCAAAAATTGCACAAGACGTGAATAATGAAAACTCCATTCATCCATTACAAGGCACTTGTGAGAAGAGAAAAACTGACTTGTGTTCTGTTCTATAGCAGGGAAATGCTCAGACATGAAGGATAAACACTTGGCTCTCCAAATGATCACCATAATTCACAATCAAATAATCACTATGGCTTCCACAATATCACATCTGTTTCACAGATCAAGTGCTTGGTTGAATAAAATGTTCCAACATTCATGCTGAATCTATAGTCTGCCTTTATTGCTTGTTTGTGCTCTCTTGTGGGTAGCCTACAACGTTAAACAAGCAAGGTCACCCACAGCAAGTAGTCGTCGTCAATAAAGTTAGAAAACAAAATGCATCGTCTCATCACTGCGCTGGTCTGCACTCTTCAGGAGACTGAGGGGATCGTGAAAGGAAAGCGGAAGAGATGACTGAAAGTGGGATGGTGCTGCTGCCGTCGCGTCATCAGTCTGTCAAGCCGTGCCACGCACACAAGCGGACATCATGACTTCTTCTAGGTTATTTATTTACTTATTTCTTGCCCTGCATCTCCAAGTTGCGCCACGGTTTTCTGCGGTAGCAACGGAGATAAAGGATGAGGTTAAAGTAGAAGTTTTGTTCGTACCAGAAAATTGCACACAGAAGAGTGGAAAAGGGGATTTGGTAAATGCTCACTACGATGGATACCTTGAGGACGGAACAAAGTTTTACTGCAGGTATGCGAAGGCCTTTGCGCCGTGTTTTACCCTACCCATCTTTATACTGTTATATGGGCTAGGCTATTCATTTTGAACATTTTTGTCATCAGCAACATTTGATCCAACTTTTGTTTTAATGTTTAACAGCATAGTCTAGTTCAAGGCACTCAATTACTCACTTGCATTCCTTTTCAGTCGGTCAGTGAAGGATGGACACCCTCAGTGGTTTGTTTTGGGTGTTGGGCAAGTATTAAAAGGCCTTGACATGGGATTGATGGAGATGTGTGCTGGAGAGAAACGAAAACTTACTGTGCCTCCCTCATTAGCGTTTGGATCGAAAGGGAAAGGTATAGTACGCAGACTGCAACCGCTCATCATTATGTGCATGACAATACCGCCACCGCCTGATAGGCCAGATGTTGACCCGGAGAACCGTAGGGAAGCGTCATGCATGATCCTCAACTCTTTCGGAGCAATTTACTTTGGGAGTTTGCTTGCACGTTTTGAACTAGCCTGGAGATGCTGTTCTAATCCTAACGTTTGCTTAGAATACATGCCATATTTTCGTTTTGTGTACACCACACCATGGATATTATGATGGAGTCAGTAAAGGGTCACTGTTAATTATAGCATGAAAGAGAAGGTAATTAGTGTTGACCTTTCTTGACTGAAGTTATGCTGCTATACCTAGGCCTATATTTAAACAGTCTCCTACCAGTTTACACTGGTGTAAATGTTCAAGTCATCAGTTCAAGTCATTTGTTATCTTATGGGTTAAACATTCTCTCTATTTAAGTAGGCCCAATTAAACAATTGTATTGATGTAATTTACTTATAGTAAATTATTTAACATGGAAATAGTTTTATCAGTAGGTCAGTTTCAGTGAGGACTGTTTTTAAAATCAGGGGGGTTATGATTTGTGTAGGAGCAGATATAGCATCCTGAGTGTTTTAACAACATAACTCCAGAAACAAGTCCATCTGGTAAATACAAAATCATGGGAGTGCTCTCAAAGTCAGCTCTTGAAACATATATTGTTAGAGCTCCTCACTCAATGAATGACAGATCTGACAAGATTTCTTGAGTTATGCCTGATTCCACAATTATTTCTGTGGTTGGTCTAGCCCCTGTTCCACCAAATGCGACAGTAATCTTTGAAGTGGAGCTCTACTCAGTGGCCCGAGGTCCACGTAGCTTGGAGGCCTTCAAAGAGATGGACCAAGACCAAGATAAGAGTCTTACCGAAGAGGAGGTAATAATTGCTCAGCTTTTATCAGAGAATAATAATATTACAATAATAATATTATAATAATGCCCTTATTTCCTCAATATTTTAGATTGTAGACATACATATAATGTCATAGATCAGTCTCTATTTATGATTAATATAACAGTCCTTAATGTGACAATAATGTGTCGGAAAGTTGTGCTATACATTATAACATTTTGTGTAACCTTTTTATCAGTATTTCAGTGCATACAGAAACATAATTGTTTTGGGCCTCCTTTTTCTTTTGCAGATTAAACAATACCTGAAGACACAAGATTTGAAAAACACCGGCAAAACTAAAGAAGAGACCTTCTATGATGGTGTCGTGAAAGATGTTTTTCGCAGGAATGATGCTGACAAAGACGGAACCCTATCTGTAAAAGAGTACAATGTCTTTGGACATGATGAACTTTAGCCTCCAACCAAAGTGCTCAAGTTTTTAATTGTGTTTTTTATGTCATTTCAAACCTCACAATTGCACAGATTTCCTACAGAAATACCACTACTGTGACAGTAATTCAGGCCTCTTGTCTTTTTTCCCCTTATAAACACACCCTTACACACAGAGAATATAAATACACACATACAAAATATGAACACACACACACACACACACACAAACATACATTTATGCACACATATGGATGCCAGTGACCAGTGAAATCAATGTTAATTAGTGGACTTTCATGAGACAGGCCAGAACAATTTAATATGCAGCTGCATTTTTTTTTGGGGGGGGGGGGGGGAGAAACAGCTCTTAAAGCTGTGTGTAGGATTTAATGTGATCCTTCAACAGAAAAGTAAAAAACAAAAATTATATAAATAAATTAAAGTGTCATTCAAGTGGTTGCATTTCCGCAACATCACCACTAGATGCTACACACTGCTGACATCTCCTTTCTAGTGGCAATCCAATCAGAAACGTTTGTGTGCACATCCTCACTTTGTATCTTTTGCTACTGAAGCCTGACGAGGTGGAATACATTTGAGCATTTATTTTACACACTCTAAATTTATCTATGGACACTACTGGCAGTTTCTGAAGCAAGCACACTTCCTGCTGAAAGATAAACCTTTAAAATATGTTAAAAACTTGCCATCGACCAGCCCCATTACTGTACATCTGTGTCATTGCTCCTTTGTCCGTTGTGTGCCTACTGGACTGGCTGAATTCAGTGCTCAGCCAAGGCAACCCCCAACACCCCCTTCAAATGTGAAAGCCCTGGGCAGCTCTCCATTTGGCCTTGGCCTGATGACCACCCACAGGAATTCCTGAGATTTCCTCCCCAAGTACTCCATGTGTCCATGTTGACAGCTGTCCTGAAACATGCCAGCAATGCATAATCCAAGAACAATTCAATTAAACAGGCACTGCAGAACAGGCTTAACAAAGTCACATTCTGTGCCAGACCCACTTTGCCATATAAGTCAAAACATTATAATCAAAACAACTTATTTCAAATCTTTTTTTTTATGCTTCCCGTGAGTTGCTCCTAAAATAGAGGTGATATCTTCATTTTTCTTTTAGAACCATTTTAAACAACGGATCACGGCCCTTTACCTCATAGAGTCAACTCTTGTGCAGTACAGGGGAAAGCCAGTGGATGGCTCTCCTGTGCTATGAATATAATTTAAGAAGAAACCATACCAAAAATAACATGTTTGAAAGATATATAGGGTCACCTATATGCTTTCTAAATATGCACTTTATTCCCAATGCTCATTGCAATTAATGTTTTCATCACTCTGATTTCTTTTGACAGTGTAGTGACGTATTCCTTTATTACATTACAGACTACCTGTTGACGCAATAGACAACTTGAGAACAAAAGGCAGTTTTAGTAAACATATAGAAATTGGTGTTGCAGATGCCAATAGTCCCTCTGCTACAAGTTCAGCAAAAATAATACTTTTATGACTCATTTACAAACAGCAAAAATGTGCTTGGACTTCATGCTGAAGTATATTAAATCAAGTTCCCAAGGTTACAAAGTCCCTTGGCGATATGACAAATAATAGAACCAAACTGAAAATTCAAGGCAAATACAGAAAAACAGGAAAAACAATAGTGGACAATATTTTTTCACATCAGATTTCGGATTGTGTTATGTCTAACCAATATTTCCATCTAAAACCACCATCCCACTAAAACTTGTTTTTGACTTGTCCACAAACTGCACAGTGATAATGTGTGAATTGGTCTGGAGATGGCGTATCACTGGTGCATTCTGGGTATTTGTTTCCGTTAGTGCTTCAGCTGGCCTTTGTCATCTGTCCTTTGGGATGTAAATATTGGCCGCAGCAGAATGTGAGATCCTGTGGTAGTGTGCCCCCAGGGCGGAGACACACTCAGCTGGTTCTCCAGTGGTGATTAAAGGTCTGTGTGAGTCTGCTGCAGACCATCCCAACAAGAGTGGAGTGTGAAAAGGAAATCATTTGTTTTACACCACACTTTTCAAATGTCCCTCCCACCCAGGGACTATGTTGTTCTTATTGCTAAAGTGTCGACCATGTTGTTTTTACTACTCTAGCGTGTTCTATACACAAACATCCTCAAATCTTTTTTAAAAGCTAAAATCCATTCTCATTCCACTGGCATAATCCTCATAGGACTTTGCAGGCAGGATGTGTCAGAATGCTGCTAAATAAATCAGACCCACAGAATGTGAGGGGCAAGATTCATCACAGGGTGTCTTTGTTATCTAGTAAAATACTTCTATTGTACAACACAAGGCTTCAGTGAAACTGCTGATGAAGCTACACTAAATTTAGACATTCATATGTGGGATGCTTTAGTCCTGCATCACACAGTCTATTCCAACCAGTTTACACCAGTTTGTATCTAAATACATGTAAAGCAGAGTAAATTGAAGAGGATATATACAGTGGTGCTGTCTCATTCCTTTGTCAAAATCTGAATCTCATCAGATGAAGTTAGACCTACTTAACTGCACGTGCGTGTGCTTAAAAACATCAGCTCCAGGGGCCAAGGCCAACCTCCTTTGTGAAAAAGTTGGGAGGTATGATGTCAAAGAAACAGATGCGGAACAACATGGGATTGGAGCACACTCTACCAAATCACAGCTGGTGGGACAAAAAAATGTTCCCTGTTTTTTTTATTTATTTTAGGTAGTGTAAGAAAAAAAAATATGCATAAAAGTATCTTAAAGTATTTTTTTTGCCTTGCTTCTTAATCTGTGCTACAAACAGACAAAAGAGAACTGACACAGTGCTCCAGACAGACAAAAGAGAACTGACTCTGCAATGTAGGCTTTACTGACTTACAAGAGCATCCCTGAGTTTATTAGTGCAGTGTTACAGACATTAAGTCTCCATCAGGATGGTGTTCTATTTTCCAGCACACAGACTAACAACACAATCCAAACAAGCTCAGGGAAGAGCAGACAGCAGCTGTGAGCTACTTTAAACAGAAAGAGAAAAGTCATTACTCATGAAGAAAATCCACCTTCAAATTCACATAGATAGTGTGTATAAAACCACAGTGCAATTGGGCCCTCTTCGAAAGGTCACTCCGAAAACACACACACACACATACTGGAGAAGTCCTGGAACAATAGAAGCAGACCACATCAGACAGCTGAAAAGTTCCAGTGAAAGAGGGTACAAGCCGCAGAGAGCACAAGACTCGAGGGCAGCAGACAAAACACTACATCAAGCACCCCAGCAGCATAAACAACATCAGCTGCAGTCCACTCCACAGCAAAACCTGAGGGGACATGAGACTGCTTCTTCTTGGGGAACACTGCGCCAGCACCGGCCTCCTGGATTCACCCATGCCACGATGACAAGACTGCTGAACCACAGGATGAGCTGGCTCAGCCAGCCGCATGTCTAAACTTCTTACTCAACAGACAAAGTGCCCCATCAATAACAGCATAACAGTTATGAACATCCGTAATGACTGAACTGCATATAAATGCATTTGGGTCATTACCCTTAATAGTGAAAGCCTAAAATGGCATCTGAAAGTCAGCCTCACATCATCACCAAGTCTTTGGAAGTTGTTACTTGTTTGGAGTCAAGAAAAACAGGCACCGTATTAGTTCAGACACCTTTCCAGGGCTTTATTTTGTCACATGTGATCCATATATCAAGTCTTCCCATTCTACCCTGACAGGCCCTGCTCTTTATTGGAAAGACACTATAAAGTTCCTGCTCCTGTGTAAACACGTCTCCAGACATGTTTACATGGAGGGGGGAAGGATACAGAAAAGGCAAGGAGGACCTGAGTAAATACTACAGTTTGCTCCAGAGTGGAAGAACTCATCAGAGGCTTGCATCTTTCATCTGGGATTAAGATGAACCTTATTTATCTGTTGTTACAGGATGTACTAAAGTATCCTTTGAGAGGACCCTGTAATAGAATGTGTGTGTCTAATTACTACCAAGATTACTTTTTCAAATTTGAGCACAAAATAGAAATTGATAATCGGAACAGATCGTATCAGCTGAGCTAATGGACGCTAAAATACATTTCTTGATATGACTGTACTCAACTTTTGGGGAGATGCTTAATGCAAAAAGAAAGATTTTAAGTAAAAGAAAGAAACTATATAAGATGATATATGATATAGGAAATGAAAAGTACTATTCTTATATGTTGCTGGATAAAGACCAATGCATGGTCAATAATTACCATGTTTTCATCTGATATTTAGATGTAGTTTTAATAGCTTGTACTTTTGGACATTTGTATGGATTTTGCTTTCCCTTCGTGTCAGAAGACTTAGACGTGCTTTGGCACTCCCACTGTTTGTGTCTGGAACTCAACTTTGGCGGATATGACACCATTCTTTCACAAGAAATCCCATCAATGTGGAAAAAATGTTTCCATGGGCACTGTTAAAAAGTCTGTTAAAATACATGTTGAGATGGTTCCCAATCCAGTCAGTAGAACAGCAATAGAATAAAGTTCTCAATGTGTTCATACTCATCTAAAAACCTGCGGCAAGCTGTGGTTACGTCCAGAAAGAGGCTGTTTCCATCGGTAGAGGAATGCTTCACCACAGGACAGCCGTGGTCACACTCCGTGCCCTCTGTTTTCCTTGGCCTTTACCTTGTCCTTCTAGAGAATGAGTGCTGGGAAAATGCTCACCATAACACAGCAGCCAGAGCCTTTCATTATGGGCAATGTACTCAGGTCGGTTGGTAGGTTTGCTTTGGCACGTGCCGCGAAACGCTCCTGACTCGTCGTCGCCGAGAGCAGGGTAAAGGGTGAGTCATCTGACCCCCAGACATTTTCCAGTGCTCAGTGGACCAGTTTGTGGTTTTTGCATCACATGCCTCTAAACGTGCCAGTGTCATGTTAAACAAGGCACTTAGTTGAAATGGGATCCATGTTATCTACATCACCATTTGAACATCACCAAAATGACTCTCTTGACAACCATGAGGGGTGGTATAATTTCAATAGTTTAATCTAACCTTAACCCATACTGTAGAGATGGATGGATGCTGGATGAAATTTTCATATAAAAAAAAATTACATTTAGATAAAAATCATTGAAGTTTCCTGAAAATTAATTTTCTCACTACTGAAAATGGAAAATTTAGCGCAAGTTCTGCTAGGAAGACTCTGGCATAAGACTATGTCAATCATTCATTACTCTTGTCCAATCACCGGATTTCATCTGTCTTTATAATGACTCCTCTAATATATCTTCCTTGATGTCCCCTCCTTCCTCCCCACCACAAACTGTTTCATCCCTCTCCATCTGTCCAGGGGGTAGGCCCCACCACTGTCGACTATCAGGCAGGATCTGCATAAGTCTAGACATTCCAACACCTGAACGGAAGACGGTGCCTTAAACTAGACTTTTAACCCTTTCAGTGGTTTTAATTCTTGTACTTTTAAAATCCATTGTGGATTAAAATCTTTGAATTTCATCGCTGCTCCCTGAGCCTTTCTGGTAGAACTGGATTGAACACGTGGGTTTCAGCCAAATACATTCTTTCCCCAATGATTCATCTTTTACTCAGCTCTTTTTGTACACGTGGTCCATGTTTTTCACTATGATATATCCATCCATCTCTGTAAAGGCTTTTATTTTTTTTACCAGAAGAGAGCCTTGGATCTTCCCTCTTTTAAAAAAAAAGTATCCACCCCACTAAAGAGCCTTCTCTAGTCACTCCCCACTGCACAGAGCCCATCTTGAAGCCTGCATGCAGCCCTCCTCTCTGTGCTCTGTGTGTGCGCTGTGCACTCACCTGTTTGTGGGGAACATGATGAGAGATGATTCGCCTGACCGTATCACGGCCCGGTGCCACTCAGTAACCTAATGCCTGGGCTGTTTTCAACACTGCTTTTACAAATGCCACTCGCCAGGCGGAGTGAGTGAAGGCTTGCCCAGAGCTCAATGGAAAAATTACCCCTGATGAAACATTAGTGAGTTAAGTGGTCTTTGTCGAGGACCAGTCAGCATCAATATCAATCAAGGACATCTTTTGCATTATCCACACTAGGGAAAATTAAAGGAAATTATCTGTGCTTTGGTGGCCCAAAATACCAAAGTTTATGCAGTTGGAATAATGGAATAATAGTCAAGCTACTGTACAAGTGAGCAGACAAACACATAATACTATATGATTCATGATATGCACTATTTGTCCTCCAAGACAGAAAGCAAACTTTCATGAAAATATAGCTGCAAGCAGCAATGAGGGGGCCAAGCAGATAGGCCGGAGTAACCATGGCAATGAAATGCTGTTAGCTCAATGCTGCAATCAGACGTATGGCCATAAGCTGTCAAAGCAAGTTTCACGCCTAGCACGTCAAAAGTTACAAGGCAAAATGCATTTTTGCTAATTGCAGTGACCCTAGAGGTCAAAGGTCACAAAATTTCTTCGGCATTCACCTGATGGGGTCATGAGTCCATGTACCAAGTTTGGTTTTGATACATGCAACGATTGCTGAGATATGAGCTCACTTCCTGTTTGGCGGCTTCGCCACAAATTTCGATTGAATGTGACGGGCGAATGCTTCTATCAATTGTTACAGAAATAAATGAAGTGACAAGGCATGGTCTGAAGTTGGTCTGTGCCAATTTTGGTGAAGATCAGATGAAATTTGTGACCTGTGCGAAATTATTGGTGTTTTTGATCAAATCAAATATGGCGGCCGAATAAATTATATTGATTGATATTGATTAAGTTGCCCTCAGTTGACCTAAGGACCTTTCACAGTATTACCAGACACCACTAGTACAATTTAATTCTAAGCACAGCAGCAGCTACAGGCTAAAAGGCATGTTTGTGAATTACAGCGCCCCCTAGAGGTCAAAGGTCACCATTTCTTGAGGGTCCTCCTGATGGGGTCATGAGTCAATGTAGCAAGTTTGGTTTTGATACATGCAAGGGTTGCTGAGATATGAGCTCACTTCCTGTTTGGCGGCTTCGCCGCAAAATTTGATTGGCTTTTACGGGCGGACGGTAATACTTCCGAAGACAAAAAGTGATAACTTTTGTGAGGCTTGGTCTGAAGATGATCTGTGTCAAATTTGGTGGGAATCAGAGAAAGTATGTGACCCCTGATACATTTTAAGTGTTTTTGATGAAATCCAAAATGGCGGAAAATGACGTCATAGGGTGCGTTGAACTCGGCTTGGTCCAAGGATTCCAACAATACCTGACTTTTGGCCTGTTGGTGGCGCTAGAGGGTTCGAGTTGCCGACATGAAACTTGGTGACATGAATCATGGGACTGTCCCCAATCAGTGTGCCAAATTTCCCAACTTTTTACCATACGGTTCTATGAGCTGCCATAGACTCCCATTGCATATAATAATAAATATAGCTGCAAGAAGCAATGAGGGGGCCAAGCAGAATAGGCCGGAGTAGCCACGGCGACAAGATAGAACTCAGACACCCGCGATCAACACTTTCAACAAGTGTCACATCAAAACATAACTGACTTTGTTGGGCTGAAACAGGGCTGAGTATTGCTTCCGCCTCCGCCAGCCAGCCCCCCCCCACCTAATCACCCCTGCCCGTCCCACCCTGTCCCACCCCGCCCTGCCGTTGCATGCATGCATTAGAATGAACTGGATGGAACATGTTGTCATCAGTTTCACATCAAAAAATAAAAGATCGATAAAACACATCAGCAACTACAGATCAAAATGCAATATTGCTAATTACAGCGCCCCCTACAGGTCAAAGGTCACCAAATGTTTTGTGTGTCCTCCTAATGGGGTCATGAATCTATGTAGTAAGTTTGGTTATGATACATAGTAGGGTTGATGAGATATGAGCTTATTTCCTGTTTGGTGGCTTCGCCACCAATTTCGATTGGCTGTTACGGAAGACTACTTTTGTCAATTGTTCCAGAAAGCAAAATATTGATAGGTTATGGTCTGAAGATGGTCTGTGCCAATTTTGGTGAAGATCAGATGAAATTTGTGACCTGTGAAAACTTTTTGATGTTTTTGATTAAATCCAATATGGCGGCCGAATCAATTATGATGACATCACAAGTTGGCCTGGGTTGGCCTAAGGACCTCCAACAGTATTACCTGAAACCACTAGTGCATTTTAATTCTAAGCACAACAGCAGCTACAGGCCAAAAGGCATGTTTCTTAATTACAGCGCCCCCTAGAGGTCAAAGGTCACCAGGTTTCTTGAGCGTCCCCCTGATTGGGTCCTGAGTACATGTACTAAGTTTGGTTATGACAGATGAATGGGTTGCTGAGATATGAGCTCACTTCCTGTTTGGCAGCTTCGCCACAAATTTTGATTGGCTGTTACGGGCGAACGGTAATACTTCCAAAGACGAAAAGTGATTTCTGGGGGTAAAACATGATTATTGTGAGGCTTGGTCTGAAGATGATCTGTGTAAAATTTGGTGGGAATCAGAGAAAGTATGTGACCCCTGATACATTTTAAGTGTTTTTGATGAAATCCAAAATGGCGGAAAATCCATCCAGGCGGAAAATGTGGTAGGGTGCGTTGAACTCGGCTTGATCCAAGGATTCCAACGATACCTGACTTTTGAAAATCGGACCTACGGGTCAAAAGTTACATGAGTGAACACACTTCCAAATTTGGCCTGTTGGTGGCGCTAGAGGGTTCGAGTTGCCGACATGAAACTTGGTGACATGAATCAGGGGACTGTCCCTAATCAGTGTGCCAAATTTCACAACTTTTCACCAGACGGTTCTATGGGCTGCCATAGACTCCCTTTGCGGAAGCGTAATAATAATAAGAAAAGGTAGAAACACAATGGGTGCCTTCGCAGCTTCGCTGCTTGGCCCCCAATAATAGGAAAACGTAGAAACACAATGAGGTCCTCGCAGCTTCGCTGCTTGGCCCCCAATTACCAACTATGTGTTGAAACAACCTGCGAGACCATGGTATAGAGTGAGGATTTAAATTCAAATGTGGACTAAATGAAATACTTTTTTTTTCTCAACAACTGTAATCCATTATAGCCATTTTGCACAATCCCCTCTGTTGAGCAACCTTCTAGTCTTGTTCTTCAACAGGGGTTTGAAGGAGCCCAACTTACAACAACATGCTTCCCAACACACATAACCTAAACAAAAATGAAAACAAAGCCAGCCAAATGAGTTAAAGATGCAATGCTCAGACCGATGCTTGTACATACACACAAATGGGACTGGCCTTTTCTTCTTATTTTTCCTCTAGAAAAAGACTTGGACAGCAACTCTACACCTTGGCACCTCCCACTACCCCAAGAGGCCCCTCCCACCATGAACCCACCTCCCCTTTGTTGAGCCTCATTTCTTCCAGGAAACAGTTTAATTAGCCCAGCATCTACAGCCCAATGTGGTGAACAGATCTCTGAGCTGAGGTCATTGTTATCCATTCATCATGGCCATAGCATTTCCCTTTCTAACTCTCCAACCCCCAGGCCCCATGCCCCAACCTCAGCTCCTCCAACTGCAGCCACAATCCCAGCTCCCACATCACCCCCTGTACTCTCGAGTGACTCAACTCCATCTGCGCTCCTCACCAAGTCTAGTCTGCCCAAATGCAGGGGAGGGTCTAGTCACTAGTGATTAAGTGGGGAAAATGCTCCTCCAAAGCGGAAAAATGTGTGCAGCATTGCCGTGTCATCTTGTCAGAGTGGCCCCTTTGAAATTCTACCCTGTGAAGGAAAAAGAAGATCCCACACAGACAAATCTTAAGGATCTCCATTAATGCTAAGAGACAAGTATTGTGATATACTGCAGCAATATGTTTGAAGAACAGTATGAAACGACTCATGAAGGATCTGAAGGTCTATATGTGCCAGGCACTAGTAGTATCAAGTGAAACTTTAAACATGAGGATGCCCTCAATCTTACAATATTGTTTTTGGACTACATATTCAGCCTTTGGAGATAAGACTTAAATGTTCTTTCAGGACCATTGCTGACAATAAGCCCTAAAATCCAATGGTACAATCTTAAAACAATGCCAGAGACCAGTAATGTTCCACAGTCAGAAGTAGAGCTCCACAGTGCAGTACAGGGGAACACCATGAACATTTCCAAGAGAGAAAGAGTTGTAACGTTCATGAACCATAATAAATTTAGAGCACAAAACTGTGCTTCAATGGCACAGCACACAGTGAACAGGAGGTGGCCCCTGTGCTGTGCAGCCGAGAGTGCATGGCAGACGAGTTTAACTTGTATGAACAGTGACTGAACTAAGCTGTATAAATATTGTTATGCTTGACTGTCATTACTCACCCATAAGTTATTTGCAAGATAGGCTGCTCGGGGCTACTTCTCCCCTTCTTTCTCTCCCTCCTCTTTCTCTCTCTCTCTCCCTTTATCCATCAATCAGGCACATAAAGAAAGAAGCAACACATCGCTTTAAACCAACACATTTTTGAATGTATTAACCGACTCTGTAGAGACATGCTTCTGGCACGTTGGAGGGAACACTTGAGAGAAGCTTGATTGCTGGAACACTGTAGAACACTGATGCAGGAGTCAGTGTAGGTCAAGGCAGAGACAAACTATGCCTCTGCAACAAGTTTGCTGAATTTCCCATGCTGAAAAGCCTCACTGGCATTCACATGCTAGTTAAATATTGTTTTCAGTCACAGTCGCTAAGGACAATCACTTCATTCTCACCCAGTCTTTGTACTTTTAACACAATATAATCTAAACATCTTTACTTTAATAATTATTGACTACTGACTTAATGGTTCAAAATTATGAGGAAGAAAAAGTAATCAGTGATACAGAACTACAAATAGTAGCTTTCTTAAGTGATACTCTGTTTCTTAATAAGAAAGTATGGTACATGCTCAATGTTTTACTTGGCCTTTCTCTTCAAATGTGCAACTAGGAATGGTCTTGGGTGTTCATCACACACAACACTGTTTTTCCCATATATGTCATTAATGATAAAAGAAATATGGCTGAGGAATGTGATTATTCCCATGGGGCAAGGGTGTTTAGCTATAGTTATAATCTCTCATGGCAAATAATATCATAATATTTCCCTGCTTCATTGATGAGTACCTCCCTTGGGCATGCTGTCAGATTAATTTTACGAATACAAACTGACGCCTTTTCGCGTGTTCTCTTCCGCTTGCCCTTTTAAGTTGCCAAATGAACTCTGTGCCAATTGCCATATCTCTGACTACATCAATGCAAGCCTGGAGGGCATCAAAACAGAACAGTATCAAGATGAGATCTTCTTGCTTACCCCCAGAAACATACGCTTGCATGTGTTCTTGAGGGAGCTGTGCAGTTCATAGTCCCAGATGAAGCTTTTGCTTTGCATACCTCATTCATCATCATATTTCGGAGAGATGCAGTCTCCTGGTAAAATATGTTGAAATGTGTCCTTCTAGAGTTCTTGTCTTTCTCTCTATCCCGTTTGCTGTTTTCTATTACCAGAATAACAGAAAGGCAATTGATGATACAGGAAAAATGTTATATGTACCTTGAAAATATAACTTGTCCACAGATAAAGGTTACACATGTGTCTCTATTGACATATGAGAACTGAGATAAGTTCATGAAATACACGGTAGTTGTTGTAATTGTATACAAACATGCCATATCACTACAGTTTACATACTTGGATAGACATTAATTTGTTTTAATTAAACACAGTATTTATGGAATAAACATATCATTTTCAAAGACAGGCTGTCAATCGTGTAGTTACTGTGTATACCACACTAATGCTGATGATACACTTTTACTTTGAAAATGGTGGCAGCACACTGGTTTCCTCTATAATTACAGCACAACTAACAGCTTTGTGAGTGAACCTGCCTACACTGTATCTTTCAAGATGTCTTTCAGCAATGATGCAACGGCTTAAATAGACAGAGAATAAAACAGAGTTGAAAGAGTAATGACAGATGTTTTTTTCCCCTTTCTGTTTGGTGGTGGTTTTTATTACTTCTCAGTTAGCCCCAACGTCAAACCTGTGTTGAAATGTCACCTCTGACCTCACCTCTCCTTTCAGCGTTTCAGTATGACGAGAAAGTCATGTTCCCTCATGTGTTTCCCTTCCTGGAGCCCCTCAGCCACACTAGAGCTGAAAGTAAACAAAAGTCCCCCCATCCAGCGTTATAGCCAAGACTCCTCCATCCCCCCTCCGAGATAGCTCAGCAGTGAGTCATGTTCAGGGATCCAGCGTCTGCTAACATTTCCCACTAGGCGCAAATCATTTCCCTGCAGCCGTGCATATGCGATTTTACTTGTGGTTCTAAACTCTGGCTGTGTAACCCTGCAAATATCTACCCCAGCGCCTCTACCCTTTAATTGACAGTGCTGATTTTTACGACTTGCATTAAGTAAAAGTGAGCAGGGGTATTATACTTAAATCCACCCAAGAATAACAGCGTTTTTGTTGCGCAGCTTGTTGTGTGGACCAGGCAAAAACACTTTTACTGATCAGAATGACTGTTCCTCTGGCTTAAAAGGAGACTAAGATGACCAAAAGTCACATAGAGTTCATTGAGGGAAACTGGTGATAAATGCTTCTTTGGGGTGGGCCAGGACCATCCCCCTATTGCCCCTTCCCTCTTTCTGTAGAGAATGTAACAAACGACTGTTTTGTTTTCTGTTTATGCCCTCGTCTGTCACTGTAGACAACCTCGGTGTGACAGGTCTGTTTGGTAGACCCTGCTGAGACTTGCTCTGGCAGTGCTTTGGTAATCAGCTTGGGGGGGTGTTAATCACTGTTAAAAAGTGATTGAGACAGTTTTTTGCAGGGGTGGAGGTGAGTATGCTTGAGACCTGTGAGGACTGATGGTATCACACCACAGAGAGGGATCAGCTTTCATAGAGAACTGGGGTCTCTCCCCCAGCTGTGAACACTGCTGATAAAGAACTCCTGAAGCTAAAGAAAATCCAAAGCGTTAGCATTGATGTGGAACATGTTAAGGAACATGTTTTAAACAAAGGATCATTTGACACTATAGTGGAAAAGCTGCGTATATACACAAAGGATAACTGAGAAGAGTGAGCTGCATGAGTCCTGCACAAGTTCAAAGGAGGGACAGGGAAATGTTCAAGGAAGACGTTTGTCTCTTTTGGGGAGATGGAAAGTTCGCCACGTGTCTTCTGCAACAGAAGGTGTTCATATGTGGACACCCCCAGAGAGTCATGTATCAGAGGACAGCACACGTGACAGAAACATACCACAGAGTGTACACTGCACACTAGCCTATACCCATATTCATGGGCCTAACCACCCTCCCCTCCAAATCCATGTAATCTATTAGATAAACAGTACATAATGCTCTGTGATCACCTGCTGAAAGGAGTATTTGCCCAAGGAACTAGGAACGTATGTTACGTTTCTGTATGTATGACACTGTATAACAATTACATACATCTAAACAATGTTGCTAAAATGGCTGACTTTGAATTGTGTCAAATGTCAATGCGTCTGTATTTGGAGTTAAGAAAACAACAAGTCATGTTATCCAGTGGTTCTTTGGAGCAGAAATGGCAGTGTCTGGTTTCATATTTTCCTGTATGATTTGTCCTGTCCTTTATTACCCTCAGATGTACTCCATTTCACCAAAAGTCAATGCATTTTGCAGAGAGGCAAAGTCCAGTGCTTCTTAGCAGAGGAAAAAAAGATTACAGCATTGGCAAACCTCCTCTGCCATGTGGAAAAATGTTTAGTGTGGAGGTGATGTTCGGGAACATTACAGGCAGGAGATAGAGATTGGGGAGTTTTCAACTGGAGGAAATCTCTTTCTGCATTACATTACCTTAGAGAATTGGAGTGAAGTTATGGCCAACACTACACTCACTTTTCTTTTTCTGTCTCTGAGTGTTTGTTGACTCAAATGATTTTGTGCAACAAAATTAGTTTCACTTTAATAAAATGATGTTCAACTAAAACAACTAAAGCCGTTTTGACTCTCTTTACACCTTTATTATCATTACTACGGTAACAAAAAGTAAAGTAGGCCTCAAAACTCCATGTAGTTTTTGATGAATTGTGATGTTACAATGGAAAAATCTACAGACTGGGAGAGCTAGTGTAGATGGCGAAGCAAGTTGAGAATTACATTATAATGGTGTGTGAGCTCTGGCTCGAGAAATTGTTTATTGCCGTATTTGGCAGCTGTATCCTTGGAGACCCAGACTTTGCTAATTGTTTCCATTCTCGGGGAAGTTAAGTTAACTTAGACATTATTCAGCAACTGCCATAGGCCTCCATTGTACCACTCTTTTACGTATAATTAAACCTGACCAACATGTTGAAGTAATTGACAGTTTTGTCTTCTACACACATCCAGGGGCATTGATTTTGTCTACAGTTTAGTTGGCTTTTCCTGGCAAACTGAGCAGGACATGTTCATGACAACATCTCTACTTAATATACAATGAAATGAAGAGAGAAATAGCGGGGGGAAAATACACCCCCGTGTTTAACAGTTGGGACAGTAAGCTACAACCCTACTTCGGTGTAAAATACACCCCCGTGTTTAACAGTTGGGACAGTAAGCTACAACCCTACTTCGGTGTAAAATACACCCCAGTGTTTAGCAGTTGGTACAGAAAGCTACAACCCTACTTCGGTGTAAAAGTCAGCGGTTAAATGAAGACTGCTAATAACTGTTTTCTACAGGCAACGTAGGCCTACCATAGTTATGAGACCACATCAGTGAGCATGTTCAACATGGCAACCAGGCACTCTGCTGGGTAGCACGAACAGCTCCAAAGATCTTTTCAAATGTGGATAATTCTTCGCCCTCAGTCAGGTCTGGATTTCATCTATCCAGTTTACGTGAGTCATGCATGTGGTTTTTGGAACAGACATGCAATGTTTGAAAATAATAGAGTATGAGGTTCTATGCCCACAACAAAACTTTGAGTCAAGGCTTTCTTTCCCAGCTCTCAGCATTCTGGTGAAGCAGAATCTACTATGTGATGCAATTAAAATCAAGTGATGGAACTGGCTTGAAAAGCTGTTATTATACACAATTAATTAAGAGACAAACAGTCTTCAAAAATAAATAATCATAAATAATAATGCATGAATGTTATATGTAGTAGTCAACAAAGAATATTCATCAGAATTTAACCCCTCACCTGCCAAAGAGGCCACACCCAAAGTTCCGATCCAATTCCAAAACCTCTTCAAATCTGCAGTCTCTGTTGGTGTTTTGTTACAAACAAGGAAATCTAACTTCATCTAGGGTAATATTATGGTAACCCTTCTGGACAATCTCATTTAACAGATACATAACATAGATAATAGATGAGAATAGGAGGTTTGAAGATGTTTGTGTCTGTAAATTGGAGTCAACATGTGGATACATCTTTCCACACTCCTGGATAGGTCAAACCTGAAATTGAATAGGCTACACATGGCAATTCTATAGGACCCTGTTCAGACTGCAGGCAAAAGTGGCCCAAATCTGATTTTTTGGGGGTCAAGTGACCAGGTCAGACAGAAGTAGTGTGAACACTCAAATCTGGCCCAGATCTGATTTCTTCAAAACAGATTTAGACCACTTCCATATGTGGTCCTGAATCAGACCCAGGTCTGATTTTTTTCAATGCAGCCGCAGTGTGAACAACCAAGGCAGATTTGATGCGACTTTTACGTGAATCTACATCGACATTTGTCACAATTATGCACCGTGGGAGTTAGCTGATGTCATTTTTATTGTTCTTTTGCACATGCAGGTCTGTTCAAAACCGCAAATAGTTCACACTGGAATCTGATATAGGCCACATTTTAAAAGGTAATGTGAACAGCCAAACAAAAAAATGTATCTGATCTGAACAAAATATCTGAATTGAGCATTAAGACTTGTAGTGTGAAAGGGGTTGATGCAGAGCACATAACGTAACACCAGAAACATGGATCCTAACAGTAGATCTATCTATCTATCTGTAAAAGGTTTGAAAATGCCTCCTCACAAATCTGTGTGTGCAGGTGTTAAAGCTGCAGTTGGCAAGTCTGACAAACAGTGTTGCCAATTTAGCGACTTTGTCGCTAGATTTAGCAACTTTTGGCCGTCTCTGGCGACTGAAAAGTGTATCTAGCGACTGACAACAAATCTGGCGACTTTTTCGTGTATCTGGCGACTTTTGTTTTGTCTTTGTATCCTTCGGTTTGCCCAGGCTGACTGCAGCAGCAGCAGCTCAAAGCGTGAGAAAAATCTTCTCGCAAAGATGGCAAATTCTGTTTCGTTGTTGAAACGTCAGAAAATCTCCCCTCTCATGCCTGTTTCGTTAGTGAATTACATCGCGAATTTGCCCAAAGCGTTGCCCCATGATTATAAAAGGAATGACTGGCCTATATAGTATCAGCCCATTTTATTACAAGGAATATAGATGTTCTATAGATCTAAGACCATCAGACCACGCTCATTGGAAGGTGCAGCAACTTCGGGTGAAATTACAACAAGAGTCAACGAGACGAGAGCAATGACATGATGACAGGGAAACAGGGACACGCTTGCCAGCATCGTTCAACAATTGAACAAAGGAAGTAGGCTACAACTTCATTCACAAGCAAAGCAGATAGTTAATCGAACATACATGTTAGAAAAACCTATAGCATTCGTTTAAACTTTAGGCTATGTAGGCCTAGCTTCAATGTTGTCAATGCAAGTTGTTGCAGGACTGTCGGCTGAGTAAAAAAAAAAAAAATTTATATCGGTCTGTCCGAGTGACATTTATTATGTAGCCTAAATATATCCAAAATATAGGCATTGCCGTAATACATTACGTGTAGGCTACCTTATGGTCACGTTATAATCAGATTCCAAGCAGTGCAAAGCAGATGCAGCAGTGAATAGGTTGGAAATGACTGCTTTTCAGCCACCTGATGCTCTAGTGTAGTCTATATGATGGGCTACAGAAAGTAAGTGTACCTATCAATAAATATAGAAGTATATTAAATCAAATATATTTAAAGGCTCTTAAAGTTGCCTATATGAGTAGGAGAAAAGCAAACAGGAGTAAAAGGGAATTAGAGGGCCATCACGGTTATTTTTTTTTTTTGGGGGGGGGGGGGGGGGGGTACAATGTGCTGACGTAATTAATATGCAAATTAGTGCGTGACGTCATCTAGCGACATTTAGCGACTTTTGGAGCTGGCTTTAGCTACTTTTCATTTGAAATAGTTGGGAACACTGCTGACAAATTGAGGGGACTTAGCCAAAATTTTGAATGTTTACAACTCTCATGCCCCTCCCCCACTACCACCGAGCACCCTCTCGAGTTCATGCTCAATAGTGCGCACCAGACTGCACCAGACTGTGATTGACAGTCAGATCTCACACAGCCCTGCTCTGATTGGACCAGAAGAACCGGGAGCTGTGGATTTTTGCAAAACAAATAACAGGCTCTAGGTGGAGGTAGAAGTGCAGGTTTTTTTCTAAAACCGGCTGATTTATGTTGTTCTGTCGGAGCATAGTGTCGGTTTCACTGAATATGATTAAAAAAAATCTTGCCAACTGCAGCTTTAAGGTTAATCTGAACAAACTGACATAGCCTATGCCCTACAAAAATAACTAGTGGCCCTATCTTTAAAAATACTCTTAGAAATTGTTATGTGAACTGAAGCTCTACTAGAATGGCAAGGTGGGGGGCACCCTCCCCCTCCCCTTATTGTTTCCCAGTCCTGAGCTCAGGCCTGCCTGAAAAACGTTCAAGAGCCCCTGACTTGTGATGGTCTGTTCAAGAGCACAATGTTGTTTAATATGTTAAATACCAGGAGAGTCACCAATGTGCAATGTCAATGATTTATTATTTTTTATTAATTTGTTTTTTGTTTATTTTATTTTACTGTTTGTGAAATTGTTTATGTCTTGGTGTCACACACGGGTAGGCCTACACTGGCGACTATGCCGCTCTGTCCAGTATTGTTTTAGACAGGTGATATTTTTGAGATATGTGCTTCCTAGAGGCATTTTTTAGTAAAAGTTGGGAACAGGACTTTTTAACATAATTAAGGTGTGCTGAATCCAACTAGCCCTGTTCCCAAGCTGAATTTTGAGTTTATGACCATCTAATTAGCATAAACAAAATGGTTGCCAAAATGGCGATTTTGGGCACTTTCTTTGGGCGGACGTCATTATACCATATAAATTAATTCATATTGTTCACAGAAATCTCCCTTGGCCAATAGATCAAGGATACAGGCTGTGAAAAAAGAAAAAAATATCTAGTATTATGCCTATGCTAATTACCTGAAAAAACCTTTGAAAAATGTAATTGTTAAAATGTTATTATTGAGCACACGGTATTTGATGAATGAGACTTATGTTTTTTGAGGGTCAAGAGTGTAGTAATGAAATGTAAAGTTTAAAATTGTGGCCTACTGGTTAGGGCTTTGGGCTTGAAACCAAAGGGTTGCTGGTTCGATCCCCGACCAGTAGGAAAAATGTGGGTGGTGGAAAGGTTGAGCACTATTCTCCCATGCCCACATCCACGGCTGAAGTGCCCTTGAGCAAGGCACCTAACCCCTCACTGCTCCCCGAGCGTCACTGTAGCAAGGCAGCTCACTGCTCCAGGTTAATGTGTGCTTCAATGTGTGACCTGTGTGTTCACTAATTCACGGATAGGATGAATGCAGAGACCAAATTCCTTGTATATGCAACTTGGCCTTAAAACCTGATTTACATGACATTTTACATAATTGAAGCAAATTAGGTTGGTAATGTATGTAGTCTCAGAGTAAGTTACATAGGCCTTTACCCATTTTGGTAACACTTTACAGTAAGGGTACATGAATTATCATGAATTCATGCATGAATTAATTCATGATTTATGTATTACTTCATTCATTAATATCTAATTAATCAAATCAGGAATTTACTGAGTTCATAGTTTGTCATTTGTGACCTCATACATGAACACATTACAGTGTTTTTCCATACATTGACTTATTTGTGGCGGCCCACCACAATATCAACATTGACCACCACACAATGATTTTCCAGGTTATACTAAATTGTGCTTAAAGCTGGTTAGTGTCATAACCACGCTGCGCTAATTTGTTAAAAACTGTTGCAATTATTGTGATTTGATTTATTAAGCATGATCATGACTATTTATTTCTGCCAAAAATGTGGTCATCACTGCTCAAATTCTGATTCGAACATAACTTTGGAGTTCTCTAAACACGTCATTATTCACTACTTTAGTTGAGGGGCCACAGACATGATGAATGCATGAGCAATTAACCTAAAATTCATGTAATCATGATGATCATGCTTAAGAAATCATAAATCATAATGATGTACCCATCGCACCTATTGCTTTAGTTGATGTGGTGTTCATACATGAGGTCATCAAGAATGAGAGTATGAATTCATGTCAATTCCTGATGATTCATATAAAGGAATGAAGTAATGCATAAATCATGAATTAATTCATGATAATTCATGTACCTTTACCATAAAGTGTTACACATATTTCTTCATAACCGTTGTGTTAGCAAAATGATTGAATGTCCTGTGAATTACCGTAATAGCTAGATGAATAACTTTATAACTAGTGCCTCAAGAGAATTTGCCAGAACAGGAGCACAGAGGATCAAAGTCAAAGTCAAAGTCAGCTTTATTGTCAATTTCTTCACATGTTCCAGACATACAAAGAGATCGAAATTACGTTTCTCTCTATCCCACGGTGAAGACAAGACATATTTTACCAATTTAAGTCCACAGACAAACATAACATTCAAGTAAACAAAAAAGTAAGTAAATAAGAGGGCACATATAATAATGAAAATGAAAAGGATGCCATCTTTACGGCACTTCACTCTGCCCTGTCCCTCCTTGACAATAGCAACACCTATGTGAGAATGCTGTTCATTGACTTCAGTTCCCCATTAAACACCATTATCCCCTCCAAACTAATCACCAAACTCAGTGAACTGGGTATCAATACCTCCCTCTGAAACTGGATTCTGGACCAACAGACCAGTCTATTAAATTAGATAACCTCACCCACTCAACCCTCACCCTGAACACTGTCGTGTGCTGAGCCCTCCTTTATACTCCCTCTTCACCTACAACTGAATACCTGTACTGTACATGGCTCTAACACCATTGTCAAGTTCGCAGACGACACTACGGAGAGGTCTCATCAGCAATGATGAGACAACCAGGGAGGAGGTCCAGCACCTAACATTGCGAAACACCGAACAACCTGGCTCTCAACACCAAGAGGACCAGAGCTCATTGTGGACTTCAGGAAGTCTAAAGCTAGCAAACAACCCCCCATTCTCATCAACAGGATTGAGGTGGAGCATGTAACCAGTTCAAGTTTCTGGGTGTCCACATCTCTGTGGACCTCTCTTGGACCCTCAACACCTCGGTCAAGAAGGCTCAGCAGCGTCTCTTCCGGAGGAGACTAAAGAACACAACCTCTCTCCTCAGATCCTGGTGAACTTCTAAACCTCTACCGCTGCACATGAGAGCATCCTCACCAACTGTGTCACAGTATGGTATGGCAACTGCTCTGCCTCTGACCGGAAAGCACGGCAGAGGATGGTGAAAACTGCTCAACGCATCACTGATTCCTCACACCCCTCCCTCCAAAATCGCCATTTTGTTTATGCTAATTAGATGGTCAAAAACTCAAAATTCTGCTTGGGAACAGGGCTAGTTGGATTCAGCACAATTATGATAAAAAGTCCTGTTCCCAACTTTTACTAAGAAATGCCTCTAGAGCCATACAAGGACTTTTTCTTGTAATCGCACTAGTCTATTTGTCTTGTGTCTTGTATGAGGGGCGCTAAGACTTGACTTGTTTGCATGGCTATTCTGCTTCAGGTAGGCTACAGTTTGGTGGAGTGTTAGAGAGTAGGCTACTAGGTTTAGCTAATAAAATTTCTGTCAAAAATCAAGGACACATACTGTACAACTCTTAGGCTAGGCTACTATCATAAACGTTAAGGCAGGGAACTCTTCTGCAATTCTTGGCGCACCTAGGCTGTAACTTCGGAAGCTAGCTGCTAGGTGAAATGTGAATTTGGATAATACACGTGCAAGTCAGGCAGACTACTCTTCTACAATTCATAGCGCAGAGCTATAGCTGCCTGCTAGGTAAGAAAAATGGAAGCAAGGTAGACTGTTCTTATAGGTTGTCTCCCATTAATGTCAGTGCTAGTCATTGCAATTTGCACACAAAATATAGGTTTATCAGTAGACTAACAATGGTTATTTAACCATAACCATGATATATATAACCATATATTATATATAATAAAATATGTGTATAATAAGCAGCAGATATCACTCGTTCAGAAAATCTTACCTTCGAGGCAGAAGCTAGCTTTCCTGAAGTTGAAGCTGGCTCAGAGCATATGTAGCCAACAAGAACCTGGACGATGGGATGTAAAAAAATAGCAATGTATGCATAAATCTGTTATTTTAACTTTTACACCTCTTAATTCATTGCGCAGATTCCATCTTTGAGGACAGAACTACAAAGTGTTACCTGATCTTGGATTACCAGGTGAGTGTATAACCAGTGACTTTCTAATGAAGAGACACAGCACTCAAAGGTTAGCACTGATCAATTTCTGCACCTGAAGACGGACCTGTTAACTACACATCCATTGTACTTCAGGCATTATGTATTTTCTTTCACTGTTTTAATTATATCATAAAAACCCTGTTAGCTGGTTATCTGGTCATGGTCTCACAACACATTGATGGTTTAGCAAGCTGGTTGGGCCACCAGCTGGTTATACTGGTGTGACCATAAGTTGATCATGCTGGTATCAGCAAAAACTAGCTAGGTAGCACCAGCAAAACTAGCTTAAACATTATGTTGGTCAAACCAGCTAAACTATCAAGTCATGCAAAAACATACTAAGCTGGTCTACGATCAAGCTGGACAAACCAGCGAAACCATCAAAAATCATGCAAACACACTTTGACCAGCTTGATCATCATTAGCTGATCAAGCTCAAGATCAAGTTTCCCCCCCAACACGGTTAAGGTAAAATACTTGATTGGATTATTGAATTATTTAAGTTGTTTACATAGCCTATATAGCTCACTTCAGCTGACTGCATGTTGGTTAATATCCACTCTCTGGATGTGTGTGATTGTTAATAATAATAATAATAATAATAATAATAATACATTAATTAATTAATTAATTTGATGCATAAGATGTTAAAGTCCCCCAAAGATACCGTACAATTAAAAGGTTATGGATGTATACATTACATATGCAGACTTTACAAACCCAGAGGGCATCGTACAATTACAAGTTCAAGTCGCTACACACTACATACAAACAGAGGCACAGACACACTGCACAACAGAGAACAAGAATACAGGGCATAGTGGAAAGGGAACTTTGTGAGAAAAAAATGAGATAAAATGAAGAAACAGGATAAAAACAGTTTTGGCAGTGGAATGAAGTTAGGAAGCAGAGGGGAAGGCTATTCTGAACAGATGTATTATAAGCATGGTTTTGAAGGTGAGAAGTGTTGTACAAAATGTACAGTGCTAGTGGCAGGACATTCCATAGTTAAGGGCATGCCACACTGAAGGCCCTGTCACCCATGGAGCGAAGTTGGTGGTGGTGGGGGGGATTTGAATATAGGGAGGGGCCAGATTGTGGAGAGATTTGTGTACAAGAAGAATTATTTTCTTTTGGATGCTATATTGAACTGGGAGCCAATAAGGAGGATGGGGGTGATCTGATCCCATGGCCTAGTGCGGCTGAGCACCCTAGCAGCAGAATGTTGGATTCTTTTGGATGAGATGCCAATGGGTGTTGCGGTAATCTAACCTGGAGGTGAAAAAGCATGAATGAGTGTGGGGCGAGAGAGGAACGGAGTTTACAAATGTGTTTCAAGTGGAAGAAAGCTGTTTTGGTGATGTTCTTGATGTGTGAGTCAAAGTAGAGGATAGAGTCGACTATGACACCAAGGTTTCTTAGCTCAGCATGAGGTGGAAGTGAAGTAACCAGTATATTTTGCAGTATATTAGGGGTGGAAATGAGGATGGCTTCTGGCTTGTCTGGGTTGAGATTTAGAAGGTTCTGTTTCATCCAGCAATTGATGGGATTGTTTGCTTTGTCTCTCTCAAAACCCCTACCGGAGGTAGAACTAAACCCAACAATGTTTTTCCTCATCTCTAAGGTCTCCCATATATGAAATGGATTCTTGTCTAAAAATATTTTACTGCTAAGATTGTTAAATTAACAGATATTGTTATACACCCCAAAACCAAAAAAGGACTAAAATATAGCCTGTCCGTATTGGAGTTAAGGCATATAAATTAGTGCAGATCAATCACACAAGCTCTGAGAGCTTTGAAAGTTGTTTTACCTACTAGAAAAGACTGGATGTGAATATCTTGATGTATGGAATGAATAGAGACATGTAAACATACACCTAAAATAAGCGGACATGCAAAAAATGAATATCTATGCAGAATGTTTTCATTTACTTTGTAGCTGCTTTACCAGGGATTATCATAGAAACACATATGATGGCTTGTTGGAAAGGTGGGGTTGTTCTGAATCCAACAATACCAAATATGTAAAATAGTATGACGAATCAGGGTGTTCTGTCACTCAATGTATGAGGTGTCCAAAATAAAAGAAAACGGAACACTGGCAAAATACAGTCTTAAGTCCAAATCACATTATCAGTGGTGAGAAGAATGTTGACAAATTCATTGTTACTGCAAGGTGAGTGCTGCTCTATATTTACATTTAATAATGATACATTTCATATCTCCCAGTATTAAACAATTCATATGAAACACAGATCCAACTGAATCAGGTTAACATTGGAATGGAACAACTTTATTAAAATATTTATATTCACTTGAATTTTGTTTTGGTCAAGTCATTACTGAATAATGGAAAATAATATTGTTAGCTTTTGTCTGTCCAGACCAGCAGTATTCCATTCCAATTTTAACCTGATTCAATTGGATCTGTGTTTCATATGATGATTTGTCAACATTCTTCTCACCACTGATAATGTGATTTGGACTTGAGAATGTATTTTGCCAGTGTTTCATTTTGGGCACCTCATACATTGAGTGACAGAACACCCTAACTTGTCATACTATATGTACATATTTGGTATTGTTGGATTCAGAACAACCCCACCTTTCCAACAAGCCATCATATGTGTTTCTATGATAACCCCTGGTAAAGCAGCTAAAGTAAATGAAAACATTCCGCATAGATATTCAATTTTTGCATGTCCGCTTATTTTAGGTGTATGTTTACATGTCTCTATTCATTCCATACATCAAGATATTCACATCCAGTCTTTTGCCTATTAAGTTCCCTCCCCTAAAGAAAGCATGCATGTTTCTGTTATCAGTAGCTGCTGTTGCTATCGGCAACATAGGTAGTTACCCCAAGGAGCTAATACTCAGGGGGTAACTTTGGTACACACATTTAAGTTGCACATAAAATTGTTTGATCGCCTCCTTGGGCATAAAGTGAGCCAGGACGTCCACTGTTATTCCGTCTGTTAGCAGTTTCCCCTTTTTGAAGGTCTTTCTTGTTGCTTCCCTTTTCGTGTTTATTTTTCATTTTGCCAACACATTTATCATTTTTGTGGTGCAAATCGCTATTGTGGTGATCTAGAGTTTGAGACAAGAGAAGGGGCTTTACAACCATTTATACGCCAACTGAAACCCAGACAGGGTCGTAGTTGGACTTCTTCCATTAGCTCCATTTGGGTAATAGTTTCCCGCTCCTTTCTTTCTTTCTTGCTGGTTTGAACTGTCAACACATCCATCATTTCCTTATCACATGCAATTTTTTGTCTCTGCCTGTTTACTGAATAGGTAATTTAAGAAACTAGTCAGAGCTTGACTGCAGCTGGAGCCTGTCCAGATGAGAAATTCCTTTGGATAAATCCACCATTGTGTTTAAGTGGATGGTTCAGTGCACAGTTCAATACATTATCAATCTCTATTTTTCCAATCTAAGTGTGTTCATTCTTTCCTCTGTCAAGATGTATGAATTTGAACTTCAGGGGGAAAAACATCAAAAGTAAGAAACCTGTTCTACTTTATAATAGTTCCCAGGTTAGTTGTATAACATAACTGTATGTATATTTACTTATATACTTATGCATTTGTCATGTATACAGACCTTACTGTCCTATATCTGACCCTAGGCAGACCCTTGAGTCGTGGATCTGCTCGAGGTTTCTTCCTACAATATATGTATCTCCAATTCTAGGGAGTTTTTCCTCGCTCCTGTTACCGATGGGCCTTCTTTTCTTTTTTTCCCTTTTCTCTGATTGTCTAACACTCTGTAAAGCGCCATGAGACATATGTAATGTTTTAGCCCTCTATAAGTACAATTAAATTGAAACTGAAATTGAAATATTTACTTTACCTTAATTTTGCCAAAAGCCCAGTTATGGTAGTTTAGCAATCACCCTTAGTTTGTTGAATTAGTATATTACCTATCCTAAGCCACAGTTAGTTTAGCGACCACCCTTATTTTGTTGAATTAGTATATTACCTATCCTTGATGTTGCCAGAGCACACAGTTTGTACAGGCTCCCACCCTTTGTTGGTTGAATTAGTATGAATTGGTGCTGGTGGACATAATCAAGGTTATCACATAGCCTAATGTAACAAGGACAAAGTTGTGTAGATATGTAAGCCCACAACTTGATGAATAGAGAAAACAGTCCATAGTCTTTACAAGGACTTACCAATGTATAGTTCCCTATACCAGAACAATAGCCTAATGTAACCTGCGTTGTGTGGAACCTGCGCGGTTCAGCCCTGCACACACCCAGACGTCGAGCGTGCTGACAATCAAGCTAAAAGCCCAGGCTGCTCTTGAGGCGTCGAGGAGTGAGATTTTACTAACGTTCCAGAATCATCCGGTATGCTAGCTTGCATCCATTACACTAACAACTGAGTAGTTGCAATCTATAGCTTACCTGGATGAATTATCAACACTAGGCTACATCTTTCACTGAAGGTAAATTATTTTACCCTCTTTGTGTGCTCAATTGGTGGAACATACTTTCAAGTTTGGGTCAATCTTAAAATTATGGCGAGTGTCTCAGTATAACCAGACACTGTGCAGACAAGCAGGGAACAGGAGGCTATGATTCATCCTGGTCTCTGCAGCTCGTGCAGCTTTTACCTTCCTTCTGGCTACATTTTGCCGATGATCCAATCCTTGGCACGCCAGAAGCAGCATTACAAAAGCCTACCATTCCCCCGTTCTCTCTCCCTCCGGTGAATATAAAACTGATCGTTGCAAGGCCCTGCTGCTAGGGTTTTAGATTGGCCAGGGGCCTCGCCATTTATGGGCAGGGCAACGGGAGAACAGCTGCCTTTCTCCTCTACCTCTGCCGGAGTCTCCCATGCTGCTGTCTGATGGAAAGTAAATCACCTGATTCTGTTAGCACTCGCAGAACATGGGTCACAGCTGTTTCCTCTAGTTTCTCTCAGTTTTTCCCGAAGACACACATGCGGTCTGAACTAAGGTACTCACATAGTACACTATGGGCTTTACATTTCACCCAACATGTTACAGATCGAAATCCTATATGGTATTTTAATAGATGATGTTCCATTGAAAGAATCAGTGTTAACAGTTAACACAGTGTTAACTAAACTGTGGTTGATTCTTTTCAATATGGCTCGAACATGTAGGCTATACATGGATTTCTATGCAACGTCACGAAAACATGCCTGCGCAACCAAGAGGCAGAAACCATAGAACAGCATAGAGCAATGCAAAAGAGCAAAAGAATAAAATGAGTTTTTGTGCTGAAAACTGCACCAATTCGAAATCACGATGGTTAGAGAATGTTACATATGTTCAATATCCCTAACGGAATGCATGTCTTCGCCAAAAATGACAAAATACGATGTTATATTAATAATGCAAATGAACGGCAAACTTTGAAATATAGTCTGAAATGAGATGTTATTATCATTGAGACAACAGGGGTATACAATAAAATCCGATTGTAGCTTACAGCAGCCGACTATTTAGGTTAAGTTTATAACTTTGTGGACGGCCACCAAGCGTCTTCTGCCTCACGGCTGCGCACACATCTAGTTTTGTTGGTAAACGGGAAACCCGTGTATAGATGGCAGCCAGAAAACTTTCACTTAAAGGTGCAGTCAGCGATTGCAAAGGAAGTTGTGTTTGTTTATATTTACGTTTACATTTAAATTTATTAGGAAACATATTTTTCCAAAACAATATACATTATATTTTAACCAAGGACCAAATGATGAGGTAGCTCACTCCTCCCTTCAGTATTCCCAGAGAAACTTCACACAGGGTTTTGTTTTAGTTTGGGGGACAGGCTGCCCTCACTTTGATTCCAGTTTTTGGAGCCTGGGCCGCAGTGTACTCACGGAATGGGCAGCTAGCGGGTCGTGAGGAGGCTGAATGACAAGACAAATTATGGACGATTTAACAAATTATTGAAATAGCCTAAAATCCCTGACTCCACCGTTAATAACATTAATAGTAGTAGTAATAATTCATTCAATGACCAGTGCAACTTGTTTGTAGCTTATGCAAGTATATCTAAATCTGTAAAATAATTGATTTCATGTCCTTCTTTCACTTTGTCATGGTAGGTTGTTACACCAATACAAAAGTGTAACCTAACATGATTTAAGAACTGGTATTTATCCTTTGTTGTCATGTTTTGAACATATTAGGTAACTAGGCATATTTTTTTCAAAATGCATGGCTCCATGAAAGTGGGTATTTTAGTGTAAAGTCTCCTTGTGCTGATTCCATCTCCCTTTGCTTTTTATGGTGATGGAATACCTTGTGATATTATATTGTTACAATTGTTTAAATGAATTGCCTTTGAATGAATTGCCTACAGAATTGGAATAAAGAAGTATTACAGATTGGACACAGTCGTGAGATGGCAGAGTGCAGATAGATTAATGGAAGCCATACAGAGCAAAGCAGAGTGAAAAGTTTCAGATCATTTCAGCGAAAATTATCGACTTAAGACCTGTTCTTTATTAACATGCACCACATGGAAAAAGAAACCCAGCTGAAACTCTTTTAATCATTGTGCACAGTCACTCACCAAAAGGCTGGTTTTGAGCTCTGGCCAAAATAACTGTCAACACCCCCACAACCCCTGAGCTTTGACCATCCAATAAGAGGGCAGTTTGTAATCTCTATCAGATATGGATCTCATTTCCTCCCTCACAAACAAACTCAGACTAAAATTCACCCCTTACACTACCATTTATTCCACACATAAACCAGGATTCATTAATATCATCAAGTGTCCTGCTGAATACCTCTTGTGGGCGGATTCAGTGAAAGTATTTACTCTGGAATTTAGTATGTTCATTTGAGTTATAGGGTTAAGTTTTTATTAAATTCTATCATTTTTTAGATTTGTATCTGTGTATGTTGATTAGGAGTCTGTTTTATGTGTTAATTGATGTGACATCATACAGCTGGGATGTAGTCACACTTTTGTTGTAAGTTCAAATTCCTTATGTTCGCTATCCGTTATAAGACCGCCTAGAATTCCATTCAGTTGTTCATTACGAGCCACACAGTATACTCATCTTCTGGAATCCCATGCTAACTTGCTATGCAAGTTACTTTGAGCTGAGAGGTCTGATTTGCTGAAGAGATTTAGCTTCCCACATCCATTAGATTCTAGAATGTACACACCTCTTGGGAGGCGTGACCTTTCACCAGCCATTTAAATGATTAATTGTTATTCACATCTATTTTACACTCTGTAACACAAACATTGTGCTTTTTCAAAAAATGTTTTTTGACGTCTTATTGACATTTAGATCAGGCACTTAGGGAAATTCCTCTTACATTTTAAGGAAGTCAAAGTTCTTTCAGAAAATTGAGTTTTTACATTTGAGCATGTGGTTGTGGTATATTGATTGTCGCGTACTGCATAATAGTGCTGATGTGATGTAATTGGCCTGACAGAGTTGATGTTGATAGACATCAGACACATGAGCTCATAAAGTTATGCTGGAGGTCTTCTGTTGCAAGAAGGGTGTTGTGAAGTTGTTCCTTAGGATAGGATACTTTTGTAAAGACTGCTTGTTGAGAAAGGGCTGATGAAGTCCAGGGATGGTAGAAGGAGAACCATTTGTGTGGCATGCTTAGAGACAAATGCGAGGTATGTAATGTTGCACAGCACATACCAAGCACCTGTAAAAACAACATCAAACTTTTCAACAGAGGTGAGCATTGGTGTGGGTCTACTGAACACTAAAAAAGCAACAAACAAGTTTTACTGTTGCATCGCCAGGTGGCATAGCTTTACTTGAAATGAAGTGTGACTTGAGACACTCCTGTTGTATATAAGAAGTAACACACATTATGCTTGATCTCCATCCGTTTCATAAATGTTAATGTTTATCATGGGTTTCATATCAACAAGAACATCTGTTCAGCATGTGAGAGATGTGCTTTGAAATCCATGAAGCTTCCCCAACTTAGTGAACAATAGGAAAATTGCACCCCATATGCATGACATTCAGTAAAGGATTGATTCATGTGACTATGAACACAGACAAACAATAAAGAGATAGAGTGAGCATTCTGTCTCAATTTTACATGAGCAAAATGGCTGATCCCACAGCCATTCTTCAAATGAAGACAGCTGTAGCATAAAATCTATTCTTGTTCACCCATAAAAAGTGCCTTTCAGTGAGATTGGTGCCGTTAAGCCACTAATAAAAACTCAGTTTACGGTCTTGCTAAGCAACCAACACTGGAAAAAAGCAGTTCCATGAAAAAAAACTTATCTTTGGGTTATCTTCTCGAAATTCTCTTCTCCCCCTTAAACCAAAACTTTTTCCCATTTATAAGTATTACTAAAACACCAACAAGCCATGAAGGAAGTTTCATTAGAGAGAAGAGACGTGTGGACAAGGGTGTAGTTTCTCAACTACTGTCTGTGACTGGATGATTATGAGAGAGCACTGACAAAAGGGGGAGGAAAATTAGGGCTGCCAGCATTCTTCTTATTTAAAGCTGTAACTACAAAAAAGTGCTTCCAGAGGCTGGGCTGGGCTGGGTCTTGTTGCTGCTAGTGGGAGAGGAGCAGTCTGCCTACATGGTGAAGCGATAACTTGGAACCTTTCATCCTCCTTTTTTCCCCATTTTGCACACGAGGAAGGCTCATGTCTTGCCTATAGACATGATGAGCTTCGTGCAAAGCAGGACTTTCTTACTTCTGGCTTTCTTTCTGGCACAAGAACTGTTTGTGAAATGCCAAGACATCAGTGGTAAGTTCTGTTTGTTTTTACTGTTAATTGTGCTGATGGGCTTGTGGATATTGGCAAATTGCTGTTGTTAAGACTCACAGATTCACAGTGATAAAACCAACCTCAGCATGTTTGGCTCAGACATTTGTTTGATGTTTTAAGATAAGGCAAGGAAGCCTGACATTTTAAAGCTTACATGATTTGGATTTATTTTAGTTGTTTACATTAATTGTTTTAAAATTGAAGAAACATCTTTTTGAGGTTTAATGCAGAGCAAAATCCTTTTAACTCCAGATATTCCATCACTTTGAAGTATAGCTGTATTGTAGTTGTCTACATGATACTGGATTTTTGTCAGGGATTTTGACTAATGCTAAAACATTGCTGTTTAACATCTTTCAGTAAATGCTTTTGTAGACATCTTGTCACAGGGACAATGTGGATGTGAATTGCCCCTGGCGGGGTGCAAATTAGTGCTATTGAGACTAATTGTGTCCTTTTGTACCTTCATTTGTTGCTGATTGCTGGTGATGTCACCTTGGGTAACGCAAACATGTGAGCCATAAGAGGGGCTCCTATAGGGGCCATGCGTATAGCGCAACTCTGTTGTCAGACTGTAAGCTTCACTAAGTGTTATCCACATCCAGATTTGGGTGCCCCAGCACTTTCTTCAGAAACATCTGTTGAGTCCATTTCATCGGGACTCAGGCGTCTTTGAGGGAACACAGCCTGCATGTCTAATGCAGCACAGATGTAGGTGGGGTGGGGGGTGAGGATGGCAGTGGTGGGGTGGAAGTCACAGAGATAGATTGCCCAAGTGAACTGAGGAGAAAGCGGTCCAGACACACCTGAACACTATTATTTCTGCCAAGCAATGTTTTCCTAGACTCTCCTTTAACGGGATGACATCATTTTTTTCCCCTAAATGATGTCACCAGGATTGTATGAGCCTTTGGCGATGTAGGGAATTTCCTTATGTGCTTGTTTTGTTGGTTCTTCTTTGCTTTTGCTCAACAGTCTAAAATTGACAATAAGATCAAAATACTTAAAGCATATGTTAATTATGCATACTAGTGTTATCAGAGGAGAGCAGTTCATGTGAAAATCACACATGTTTTACTTGTCGGAAACATGCATTGACTTTTGGGCAAACAGAGACATCTTGTGGCAGAGCTGCATACTACAACTGTGATGTCTTTTACATTGTCCGTTTAATCCAATATATGACATTCATGGAAAAAAACAAGATTACAGCAGTTTTCTTTTTAAAAGATGTTAACACAGAAGTGAATATGAGAATGTGCTGACTCCTAACTTAACGACTTGTGTAGAGTTAAGCAAATACCCTTGAAGTAAACGGACGTTGGACTTATCAAATCACACACCCTTGGGGTTAAAAGTTTGCCTTAACTGCACTCTGCTGAAATTAGAATTATATATATATATATTATTAGAATATATATTGGAGTTGGAGAAATGAACCAAACGTGACCACAGATCAAGCAACACTTGGCATAACGGAATTGAATGACCATCCTTGTTTGTGTAGTTCTGCAGGACCTCTTTGCACAGGGTGGACATAAGCATTCCATGGAATAAGTGCAGCATGACCTGCAATAGTTGCTGTACATGGAGTCAGGGTGGCTGGTTGACAGTGCGTACCTTCACTGTGCTAGGCTTCCACAGCCATTGTGGTTGTTGGAACATGTCAAATTCATGAAGAGCTGGGCTTTAGTGTTGACTTGTGTAGGCTGCTGATTTTGTAAAGCTTTGTTGATAGAAAATTCCTGACACACCCAATCATGGAATACAAGAACATACCGCCGCTCTGTGGAATGGGCTATTGTCCTGTCTGTTGCAGATGTATCACTGACACAATTATTTTTCTGGAAGAAAAGCTAGTTTGGAGAGTTGTAAATGTGCTGTTTGGAGTCATTAAAACCCCCATCTAGAACCCAAACATTTACCTAAAGATCTATTATGCATATTACTGTTCTCTAAGAGGAGACTACATGTGAATGCATGTGAAAATGTATTCTTTAAGAAGAGAATACATTTTCTATGACTACATGTGAATGCATGTGAAAATGTATTCTTTAAGAAGAGAATACATTTTCTATGTGATCTTTGCAGGCAGCAAAGATCTTGTAAAGATTTTAGGTAGCACCCTTTTCCCTGCAGTGCATTATACATTTGAGTCCATGAAGGCAAAGGCTGAGAGAGCCAGCATGTTGAGTGTCTTTCTCCAAACATGGCGCCGGAAAATTGAGTATGGTTGCATGTTGATGTCAGTGAATAATGGAAAGCAGCTGGAAATGCTGCTGTAATACGTACATGCGAAGAAAGGACACATATTGTTTTGTCAAAATAGTGGTTTTGTGGAGGTCGCCATGTCTTGGTAATTGGATGTCGACTGGTGGTATCAGGATAAGACTTCGTAAAATTGATTCATGAAGATGAATTGATCGTGAATGAATAACTTTGATTAACAATTGTCACTGGTCAAGCACAGACAGCAGACATGTTACATGTTTGTAGTGAATCAGGTCTCTGAGCAAGTAACCTGGGCAAGTAACTCAAGTAAGGGAGTTCATGTTCAGAGTTGTAGATGATGGAATCCATGCTTGAATGCGTGTGAACATCACCGCCCGCCCACCAGGTTCACGGCCCCACAATCCTGGAGAAGTTGTAAAACATCTCCGCAGATGGCACTTTTAACTTCAAAGGCGCCAACCACTTAACACTGTGTTCACTTAGCCCGCTAAATGCTTTTATGGACACGGCAGTGGGAAAGAGTATTCAAAAGCATGTAATTTTTTTTAATGAAGATTCATTTGTTGCTTTAGATCCATTGTTGCAGCCAATTCATGTTTCATGTTTAAATTATTTTCATGGAACTGGTATTCTAACTGAGACAACTTACCAATCTCTCTTGCCAGATCAAGTCTGCATCCATAAATACATTTCTAACAAAGCTGTCTGAATGCCCAAGTTTAGAAACCCTGCCAGGCCCGCAAGACAGCATTGATGGAAAACATGTGCTGCATTTTTGTGCCATGACTTGATTACACGCCTCTTTGCTCCACATGTGAAAACAGGGGAATCAAGCTTTACCTGAACCAGGACTGAAACCAGGGCATCCAAAATCAGTAGTCATACATGAGACGCCATAGAGATGGACCTTGATATTTCTGTGGGGTAGACATTTTAGTTGATGGACTTTTAATACTGCTTGTGGTCATGAGAAGGCTCCATGGGAACTACCAATAAAGTAAATTATGGCAGTCAGCAAATGCGGAGCACTAGATGACTTCCAGATGTGGAAATGGTTGCTTTGGCAGTATTTTTAAAATATTAGAACAAATCTTGGGCGAAACGCAGAGCTGGAGGAAGTCATAAGGCTGATGTCAGACGTAACGTGTCAGTGAACAGCTTAGGGTTGGAAGACATGGAAAATGTGTACACGTGGGTACGTAGCCTGAAGAAACATTAGCTTTTTCTCTCTCACTCTCTCTCTTCTCACTTTCTCTCTCTCTCTTCTTTAAAGTCATTAAGAAAATAATCACCCATTTTAAGATGGGCAATTTAGCCTTCTTGTGTGTCAGGGGCAACTTGGTGGGCCACTTCCCTGTGAATGTGCTCCGTAATCCTAACAACCTGATGCGGTTGTAAGGTGAAGAGGTTGGAAAAACCTGAAAACACGGGGAGCACACAGGTGGGCTGCGAATGCACCACACAGCATCCCACTGAGCGTGGTGTTTAAGTCACACAAGTTTACACAGCTGGTTTTGGTTTTCCTGCCTCCGCACGGAGAATCAGGCCCCAGGAGTGCTTTATTTGTGGTTGGCTGTTTACACACGGCAACATACTCGCATCCATGTTTCACCGGGACCACAATAATGAGCATGCGATTGGTTGTATAATCAGAGAAGGATGAGCCATCACTTCTGATTATGGATGAAAAGTCCAGATAATTTGGCTAATCAACGTAGTTTTGCCATGGCAAAGGACTAAGCAGACTTGTATGTGTTCATGTTTTGGAAGGGAACTCCTCAATAATATACTTCCTCTGGCTTAATGTGGCTTACTAATGGCCCAAGGATGGCACATAGTACATTTTAATGCTTGTTTAAAAGGTAACATTTTATTCAACAAATGGTGGACTCAATTAATATATTCAGCTGTGAAACATTGCAATGGAATGGCAGTTAGCCACAATGGTTACATTAATCTGCCCACTGTTTAATCAGTTCAAGAAACATCAATTTGTGGTTGAAGCAGTGTAAAGAAATTACATTTTTTAAGTCAGGGCTCTCAACAGACCATCATTTTCTCAATAAGGGTCATAATAGGTGGGCTAGGTTACTTGCATATTAATTCAAACGTATCTACACTATCTATACTACAATGGATAGAGATTAATGCCACTGGACTCTACTTCAATCACAGGTAATGCCATGGCTGTGATTTCTGCTGATAGGTGGTGAAAACATTCCACCAGTTGTGTATTCTTAACCCGGACAACCATATGTCTTTTTGTATTACTGTAGGTCACATAGTGATGTTGATCTGGTCTAGGATCTTGATCAAAGTATTGTCATGAAGTTGCTGAAAACCGATATTAGCATTCCAGAAGATTTTTGATTTCTGTCAATATCTAATAAAATGCAGTCCACATGGCGTCCAATACAATTACATCTGTTATCAAAATGGAGCATGGGAACTTTAGCCTGACCAGGCAACCTTTCCATATATAACCAGAATACATCAAAAAGGTCATGTGCTTGTTCTATCAGAATTTTGTTAAAACATGGCAGCCACATTTGCAAGCTGGCCATATACCAAAGTTAAAACAGAACATTTTCAATATGTCCCTACTGTCTTTTATGAAGATCTGCATCACATTACCTTGGTACCTTATACAGTTTTCATATTGCTCTCAAAATCACATGAACAGTTTGGTTTTAAAATGCTTTATCCTCCATTTTCATGATTATTTATTTATTTAAAATTTATTTATTTTGTTTTCCAGGTAATTTCAGTGAAACTGTAATTGGGTTATTGCTATTTTATTTATCTTTACTCAATCAAAACAAATTGCAATATTATTGATATTACTTGGGATACACAATTAAATAACATGACTTATTCATGTTTAAAAAAAAATGGGAGACTTGGAACCAAGAGTGTGTAAATACAGTTGATAAATTCATGTGAATCTGTTATGTCTAAATCTGTGCACTAGTTATTTGTCAAAACCTGTTGCAAATATCTATGCTGAGAGACAGAATGTAGGCCTACACTGTATAAACTGTAGAGTATGCAAAACATACATATCCAGCATTTGTGAAAACTAGTTAGCTAGTGTCACAGATTTGGGCCCTCTTGTTATGTATCTTTATGGATTAATTCTGCATTCATTAGTGTTCAACACAGATGTAATTATGGCTAAATAGCTCTTCAGCTAAGAATGTTTTCAGTGACCGCATCTTTACAGTATATTTTCTATTTAGGGATATCTACTAAAGTATGATATATTAAAATATTACACATTGCAAACCTGCAAGCCCATGAAGACTGCACTGATTATCCTTCAGAGTACATCTCTCCTAGTGGAAGTCAGGCTATGCTCTATCTTATGGAGATGCTGGGAAACATGTCATCTGACTCTGATAAAAAAAAGAAAGAAAAATGTTTAAAAATGAAACGCTGGACTATCCAGACTGGCAAGGCAAGAAAGTAGGTCATTAAGTGTCAGCCCTGAAGTGCTGAAGGACCTTGTTGTGTCACACACCCACTGATGTTCGCTCCCAGCACAAGGGCAGATGAATGCGCATGGATGTTGCCATGAGTTACTCTGAGTCATGGGACTGGCTTTAATGAAGCCAAAGTCTAAATTCAATATTTGCATGGGAGGAATCCCTGTGATTCAGCCTTCCAATCTGATCTGGCAAAATCACACCGCGTTTTGACCATTTTTGTTTTTCAGATGTTTTGTGCTTTTTATCAGTTTGTGAGTGTTTCCATATGCTTCTTTTTTGTTTTTGTCTTTTCATTCTGGCACAGTATAAAAGCCATAAAAATGGAAGCAGAACCTAGACCATGTGGACCCGTGGGATATGAAGTCAATTGTGAGGCCTCGAATGGTTGGTTTTGTGGGTTGCGGATTTGATTTCCCTGTGGCAATCAGCTATGTTGCTAGCGAGACAGAGCCCATGTAAATAAGCCATAACACAGACTCCTACATGCTGTTCTTGCAGACAGCACTATCTGCTTTGCAGGATGTCTCGTCACAGAGGAATTTCCTCTGGACAAGATGATGTTTGGTTTCAAGGTTTCACGAATGTCAAAGTCAACTGCTCGTTTCATACCAGTAGGAAAGACTATGCAAACAGTCGCAGAGCACAAAGGTACATTCCCACATCTGTATGACAGACATTTATTTGATCATTTCCCTCAGCACATAAAGCAAATGATCAAGGGAATTCCAATGCACCAAGTAATTGGGGGCCAAGCAGAAAAAGCTGCATATTCATCTTTCTGCTGCAACTGAAGTCTATGAAAGCTCATACAACCATAGTCTTTATGAAATGTTGCACACTTACTGGGAACAGGCCCATGATTCTATTCACCAAGTTTCATGCACATTGAGCGCTCAAACACCACCAACAGGTCAAAGTATGAGGTGTGTTTTAAAGCATGTAACCTTTCAACTATATGCCCAATTTAAAAAAAAAAATGAGGCACCATTGGACTCCTTACATAAAGGAACTCCTAAGATGTTAATTACAATAGATTTATCCTTAATGGATCCATAATAGTTTTCCATCATATTGGACTTTAGCTGTATAAATGTAACCATTCTTCACAGGCCACAGATTTTCTCAATTTTTCCACAAAACTATTCTGTTTGTGGCAAAGTCGCCAAACAGGAAGTGCACTTATATCTCAGCCAACCTTTGGTCTTACAGTGCTTACAGCCATGCCCTTGACATAATGACTAAGTTTCCATGGCAACTGTAGCCTGCTGGGATGCTTGGCCCCTCATAGCTGCTTGCAACTGTATTTTTGCAAGTAGTTCATTATATCATTTCTTTTCATCCTGACCATCTGTTTTACTTTTAAGAAACTTAAAGGGACACCAGGCAACGTTTTCATGTTAATTACTCATCTTCGTAAGTCGGTATATGGTTAAATGACTCATTACAGAGCGAATGAAGACTCTCGCCCGCCCCTACTGCCTGTAGGAAGAATATCCCGCTTGCAAGTTCAGTGTATCATACCCGCCGACCGAAGCAGGATCAGTTTACATCCTGCATCCACAGCACAGAGGCAGGCTAACGAAACGCGATTGTTGCAAACGTGTGTATAATGGCACAGCCGGCGAAGAAGCAGCGAAAACCCTTGATGGAAGATGCAAACAAAAAGGAAAAGTGCTTCAGACCGAGCGTGGGGGAGTTTTTTAGAGAAAAAGCATCAGGCTTGCCTGGTGTCCCTTTAAATCCATCCATATTCCACCCATAATCTATCCATATTCCTGTGTTAAATTGTTGTAAAGTGAGGCTGTATATGTATCACTGGTATTTATTTACTGACAGCCAATTATTATGACCGCCGCGCAGCGAAGCGTCATAATAATAGGTTTAGTCAGATTTTATTCTTTTTTTCTTTTCCTTTTTTTCTTTTTCTTTTTCGCATGTCCAAATTTCCGTCAATGATTCCCGGGAAAGACCGGGGTACACGAAACTTGGTGGGCATGTAACCCCACACTTTACGATGTACGCTTGCATGCACAGGCACATACGCAGGCACACACACAAGCACGTACACACACACACACACACACACACACATACACCCACACACATAACATAAACATAACACAAACAATCAAGAATTTCTCAGAATTATGAACAGGCAAGATGGAGGTGGGGTTGAATTTTGAAATGAATTTTACATGTGAAATCTATGAACTAATCATGTTTTGGTACTTGTTGTCTAGCAGATACCAGTGAGAATTGAGTGTGGATAATGCAATTTAGTGAGACAGTTAGAATCATATAGGCCTTTCAGCGTGATTTCTTTGCTGGACTGGGCGGTGGTCATATTTTGTACCGCTCTGCGGTACATCTAGTTTTACTTTGAAACTGATGTGAAAGCCACACTTACCACACCTACAATAAGCATGCCCAGCAGTTGTGAAAACTACACAACTTACTAATTCAGTGATTCCGGGGGAGGCTTAATGGAGCAGAGTCTAGCCAAGCCAGCTGTTGATGACTGTTTGGATAAGAATGTGATAGGTCTTTAGAGGAAGATGGCCTCTACTAGGCCAGATTTAAAAAAAAAAAATGTCTAGGCAACATCGCTCTCTCTTTGTCCTTTTGTGAAGAGCAGATGTGAATTGTGTGGAGGAAAAGCTAGATGAAGTGTTAGATCAATTTGCTCAATTCAACATGGAAAAGAATGCAGTAGAACAACTGAACTAGTAATTAAGATTGCTGTGGATCAAGGCAGGTTCTCTCTGTGTGTTCACTTCCAGTGGGGGTTGCTGCATTGCATTTGCTTTCATTTGTATCTCTTTGTAGCTTGTTTTTAAATGAGCACCCACCTGTATTTACTGTAAATTGACAATTCAAAGCGAATGGCAGACAGTGTCAGTTTGAAGTTCTGTTGGCCCAGAAAGCAAGTGTACGATTCTTGTAGTAAGTAGATGATAGAAACTTTTTGTATGTTTTGTGGTTCTTAGTTTTAATTAATTTAGAAAAAAATAGTTATTTGATTCAAACTGCAGATTTTGTATTGTGTATGCATTGGGAAATGTGAGTGAGTGTGGAGGCATTTGTAAAAGGTTTGAACAACGGGGATCAATGACTCTTGCACTTTGAAGTTATCAATGTTTTCCTTCAAAATGCATGTGTGTCATTTTAGCTGATCAGCAATCTGGTTTGTCAGCAACTTTGCACAAATGTTATGTCTATGCAACAGCCAAAGCATTTTCTTGTCAAGATAATTTAAGAACCAATAAACTTCAAGGGATTCACCTGGTAACTAAGTGATACATTACACAGTTGCCCCGAGGCCCCAGAACGGGTGATGTCACTGACCCTGAGCAAGGCAGTTTGGGCCATCTCACTGACCGGGGGCCCCATGAACACACTTTGTGCTCGCCAGGCTGCTCAATCATGGCTTTCTTCCCAAATCTCAAACAGACTCCAGCAGAAATTAAAAGCAGGTTAATCCCATCATGGAGAGTACTTGAGGAAAAAACAACAACAGCAAAAGATTTTCCATTGCTGTGGCTGTTTTAGGATGTACATATACAATGCATGATTGCATAGTATCAGATTTAGCAGAGGTTTTAATGTTCTTGGAACTGAGGTTCTAATATGTATTGGCATGTTGGACTTCTGCTTACACTGTGAGGCTACTCCTGCTTGGTGGCAGATTTACTTGAACTGACTTTCATCATCAGGGCACTGACCGAACATGCCGATGTGCCAAATAGTTCTTGGACACCGCATTATCTTTGCTTGATGGTCCAGTTGCCACTGGAGCCTTTTATTACAGGCTAGGACAGGGGTGGGCACACTTTTTAGCTCAAGTGCCGCATTAGGTTTTGAAAATCGGCCGTCTGGCTGTCTGTCACTTTAATAGCATTTTATCTGCACGTTCTCATAATGATCTTTTGCCAGCTCCATTCAAATATAGCCTATGGCTAGTGCTATAGCCTATGGCTATGCCCTCTCACAGTGCCCTCTGGGAACTATTGGGAACTACTGTTGCCTTCATGAAAGTTTCCATTTCCTTTTAAAAGTTTCTGATATTAAAAAGGAGATATCAATTATCAATACTGACAAGCCAGCTGGAACCAGCCGCTCTCTCTCGCTCTCTCCCTCTTGTGCGCGCTCAGACGCGTTCCCTATTAAATGGAGTAGCATAACGTTCAAGTTAGATCTGCTGCAATGGAGATAGAGAGAGGACACAAAAAGTATCATCCTTATATAGAACACGCTGTATTGACATTGACATTGTCAATGTTCTCTAAGAAGAGTGAATAGCAGTTTGCATTAAGCTAACCACGTCATCTATCTCAGGAAAAAAATAGCGAGCAGCCTATGATAACCTAATTAAATGCTCGGCGGGCTGTAGTGTGCCCACCTCTGGGCTAGGAGAATGTGATTGGGCTCCGGTCATTCTTTTTGGTTTAAGCCAATATCAGCAGGGGCAGGGATGTGACTAAGAGAAAAAAACAGGCTGCCAATGAAAAAGGCAGGTTAATGAATATGTGGATGTGGCCACTGGATCTTATTGGAAAGTGTATATTATTCACTGCTAATGCACTTTCACAGTGTGCAAGCCAGAAATCATTGTGGTTCAACAGTGAAACACTCCACAGCTTCAAAGCTTACTTACAGTATTTAATTGATTCTGACTTTTCAAGTTTGTCTGAAATTGGAATTGATTTTCTCAAACCAAAAAAACATCTAAGTGACCTCAAGTGAATTCAGTTCTGGAATCAATAACTCAGGATTGCACTGTTGTGGTTTGCCTACTGAGAGTTAAAATGTTGCTTCTGATGGCTTTCTGGAGTCCCCCTACCCTCAAATTCTTCAAGCCTAAGCTGTTTAAAAAGTTGGAAATAATAAAAATTCCAATGACGAGAAGCAGAACAAATAGCATACAAGCTCTATGCAAAAACAACAACAGCAACAACAAAAGGTGCTTTGTTCAAACAGCTTGTTAAATTCAAGCTTTATATGGAGCAGAGAGACAAGATGGCTGAGCTGAAAGCAGTTGGATCCTTGCTGTCGGGGTTCGTGATGTAAATATTTAGCTGACACGCTGTTGCTTTGCTTTGAGTGATTGGGGAGGCAGAGGGCAATGTAAGCCAGTGTCGCTGCTCACCAGCTGTGACTGGTCCACGAGGCCTGACAACATTCAAACAACACACAAAAAAGAGGGCCCAGAGAAAGTCTTTGTTAAAGGAAACATCAGGAAGGAATATTTTCATCCCCCAGGACAGAAAGTAGTTGTTCCACTGTGGACTGAGGAGAATGTGGGGGCAGTTTACATCTCAGCAAAAAAAAAAGCAAGTAGTCCATTACGGACGTGGTTGACCGATGCATAAAACATAGTCAGAGGGCGCCTCCAGAAACCAAATGCTCCAGTGCATTGTACGTGAAATTTGATCAACTAGTTGTTACCCAGACTCCAGAATGTCCATCGCTGTATTGCTAGAGTAGGCTGGAATAAGCTAATATAAACTTTTGTTTGGGAAGAATTCCAGAAATATGAGTTCAGCCTGGTTTCAGCTGCCACATGCCTAGGGATGGAGCAGAGTTATACCCATTTGTAGCTATTACATGTCCAAGCATTCAAAATGGAGATTGCATACTGTATATCTTTGCATGTCTGTCTATGAACATATACAGTATGTCAAATATGACATGATGTGTGCTGTATTGTTGGACTCAACCAATGCAAGAGATTATTGTTATCTGTGAAATGGTTGTTGTTAGTGTTGTGTATTTCACATCTCTACACTGCTGGTAGTGGCAAAGGTTCCTTTTCCACAGAATTTCCACAGAATCCATTTCATAGAGGACCAAAGCCAGATCTGCGAGAGTGAGTCACCCTTGCCAAACTAGTCCCTGTGGAGCATAAATCATGAGGAAAGGGGGTGGTGGAGGAGGAGTAGTTTGTGTAGCAAAATAGAGATGCATCAGATAGAGAGGGCCTCATGCTACGATGAGCCCCGCTCAGAGTCTGTGTAAGTTTGGAGAGTCCCGTCAGTACGCTGCCCTCGGCTTGATCCGCGCAAGTGGACGCAGCTTGAGAGGATATGAAAAACAAATGTTTTGACCCCTGTCCAACTCCCATGTAAGATGCGGTTACAAATCAAACTGTGCTTGCTGTCTGAGCTCCACACGTGAAGACCCATTATTTCCACTGTTTTCACACACTTTTGGTCATGCAGAGTCTTACAGGAAGATAAACGTGTCCTCTGTGATGGAGGTCTTTATAAGGACACATATCATTTAAAGTTTGTGATTAAATATACAGTACTTAGGCTAAATGATAAATTACTTGTGTATGGTGCTTTGAAAAAATGATGGCAGAATTACTGAATCTTTTTGTTGTGTAAAACTGTGTGGAGGCTTTGATATTCAATCCTGTGTTTATGTGCCAAATGTGTTAGAACACCATAAATGATATACTCTCACTGAATTTGAGGCTTTAGGGCTGTAATTTATCTGAGAAAATGGCAGACTACAAGCCACGTATGGTTTCAGAGTAACCACTGTGCCAGTCAACATTATGTGATGGGAAGAGTATTGACATGGAGGTTTTGTGAAAATAATTGATTATTTCACTCTACGTTCTACACTCTACAAAGTACATACTGTATAGTTGTAATACACTCATTTTAACTGATTACCTTGAAAATAAGCATCTATTTTAGCTTTAGCAAGAAATGAGTCTCATGCCATACATGTAAATTTGTCAGTTCCAGCAACCATCCACTGCAATGGAAGGCATTGCAGTGGTATTACCATGTGTATCATTAGTCGACAGTAGCCAGCACTGCAGTGGTTAAGGATAGCCCTGAAACAGTGGAAAGTTTGCGATCCTATGAGGCCACCACAGCTGTGGTCAGAAAGCGCTCCCTAGCCCAGATGGACATACTTGCAGAAGTAATCAGAACAATGGAGTGTTCATCAGAGAACCCCATAAGACGCTAGCATCAGTGACCAGTTCAGACATGCTGTCAGCTACTTTATTCATTTTAACTTTCCTGGCCGGGCTTCCCAGCCAGCCCTACCCGTGAGCAGAGCAAATTGATTGTGGAAAAGAGGGTGCATGTCTAAACCAGAGGAAGAGGTGTTTCATGCTCTAGTCTGTTTTCCCCTCCCTAAACTAGACCGGCCATCTCTGCTCTGTTTGTAACAAACTTACTAATGCACAAATTTGGCAGTTTAAAATGTACAAATAGGGTAATGGGTCAGTTTGGTTGAGAATTGATACACCTTTGACCAATACGCAGGAGACCACAGAGAAAAACGAAACCCATCTGGGCATGGGAGGCAAGGGATAATCATAGGTTGCGCAGTGACTTTGAAGTCCATGTGTCTGTTAGTAGACACTGTAAATGAACGAGCTTTGTCATCACTCCACGACAGACGCATTTGACACCGCCAGTGTGAGAAGTACAACTCTAATTGGTCTTGGTAGTCACTGAACAAAGGACTTGGAAAAGACCTTTGAACTCTGACCCCAGCCGTTTCAAAATGGAAGACATTGAAAAGTTGAGGAAAAATAATCTTCCTGTAGCAGAACAGCGTTTTCTTAGTGTGGCCCACAAAAGAGACCCAATTCCTCTGGTTCCCATTTTCCTCAGTCTTGTAATGTTGGAAGAAGCCCAGCTGAGAACCCAGGAGGCAGTCTTGCGTCTGAAAGTCTTTCTGGCACAGAGTCACACCACTCTCTTATTTCTGTCATTATTTTCAAAAGATGGTCAAGGAGCTTAAGGAACTTAATAGACCTTATTGACCGTGCATTTTGTAAAGTAAAAGCAAAATCTGCTGTACACAAGAAAACAGATTTGCTTCAGTGACTCACTTTTTCCATAAGGTCATTTGTCTAACCCCTGCAATCTGGCAACAGCTGCAAACCTCTAAACACAGCACGTTATGAGTATTTCCACATCAGCCAGGGAAAATCCATAAAGTATTCATTTGTCCCTGTTTCCTACATTTGACAGATATATTTCATTATCATTCCCCTCCCCCCTGCTTGGCTAGTGTGATGTTATTTATCTCGCTTATTTTAGATGTCCGTGGGAGGGCTATTATTTTTGATACGCACCAAATGCTATCTCCCCCATTTTTTCCAGAGGAAAATCTTACAGTCAGTGTGGGTGAGGGGCAACGAGGAGAGCAGATACAGACTAACATGTAGCCGGTGAGCTCATGTTCACGGTGAGGGGTGTGCAGGTTGAGGGGGAGGGCAAACGGAAAATCTACATCAGGAAGACTCCTCAAAGGGGTACGCTTTCGCTGTCGTCATCATTTGTGGGCTTTTAGAAACGTCTGCGGAAAGAACAGAATCTGCACTGAATTAGCTGGAACCGGGGGGGGGGGGGGGGTGCTAGGGGTTGGCGAAATAGCTTGTGGACTACATTCTATGCCTGTACAGAGAGAATGTTCTTGAAGCTTTATCCCTAAGCATCATGGGGAAGCAAACCAATGCTGTTTTAGTGCTACTTTTTGAGAAGACTGAAACAGTTTCGCTGTGCTATTGTTTTATATCTGACATAAATCTTCTAGATGGAGATCCACCCATCCTTTGTTGCATTTTAGACTTTTACTCAGCTCAAAGAAGTTGTGCGGGATGAGTTATTGGTGATGGAAACAAAGTACTTACATTGCTGTCATGTATAAAGTCAAGGCTGAAAATAGCTGCCATTTACTGTCATGAGTATAACTTAATGTCAGAAAAGCACGCTCTATGCTTTGACTGGTTGATTCCCTCATAGGAGAGCTCACACTCAAAACTAATCCCTCATACATGAAATAGCACACTGAAAGTCCAAGAGCAGAAAATTATAGAAAAAATAAAAAATACTGCCAAACTAATGCTGCGAAACAGTTTACTGGAAAGATTTTTGGAGAATCACCCCTCTCCCCCAACTCCTCCAAAACCAAACAGTTTATTATAAAGGCCGTAAAAATCCATGGTGAGTGCCATTGGGTCATTTTTCCATCGTGCCAGATGAGGCATCAGCCTCTACATCTGTGCTGTCATGGGGTTCCTCCACCATATGTTCCATTTGTGATGCAGGGGAGCAGGAAACTCTTCTTCAAACATACCACACACATCTCTAGAGCTTTCCTTTAGTCACCCAGGTCAAAGGAAATGCCTCCTCTTCCCAGACACTAATACCTGAGCAATGTGCACACCCACTGTGCGGAGCGTCTGCACTTTACAAAAGGGATTTTTCAAGGCACACTGTTGTCAGCCGAAGTCATCAGACTCGTCTGTCTCTCTCGGTTCCCCAGTGAGGCACGTTAAAGCACGACTTCAAACAACATCTATCCCGAGGATATTAGCATTTCAATGAACGTATCTTTTCCATCTTTTCCTTTGCCAGAATGTTCTTTGGAGATATGGTTCTTATCAGCTTGTTCTGTTATGGTGTCCATGCAGAGTAAGCTACAGCAAGCAGGACTGCCAAACTGTCTGTAAAACTAGGTAGATAGATAGATAGATAGATAGATAGATACTTTATTGATCCCTAAGGGGAAATTCAAGGGTCTCAGTAGCATACAGACATCACACACAACATGCACTTACAGCAGAAATGGTAAACATAAGTATAAGTATAAACATATAAGTAAACTCCAATGTACAATAAAGACAGTAGAAGATAAGAAAACTAACAAAACTAAATACTAAATACACTATATAAATTAAATTTAAAAAGTCCAATGTGTTTGAGGATGATCAGGCATAAGACGCTTGTAGTGACAGGGCCGGGACTGGTGTCATAGTGAAGGTGCAAACAGTAGTCCAACAGTGCAACAGTGCAAGAATAAGGTCTAGAGACCAGCATAAATAATATGGTACAGTAGATATTAACTCCACTGCCACCTATGAATACCTGGAAGGATTGTCTGTATGACTAGATTGTTTGATCATTTATCTATTTTATAATTCTTGCCTGGAGATATGTAGCAAAAGTGTTATGAAATGTGTATAATGGGTTAGCTGTGGTAAATCTGTTTGCAAATGGTGAGGGAATTGAAGGCATTGTTTTCAACAGCCAAGAGCTTTTCAACTAATATTTGAGTGAAATCATTGTGATTTTGTCTGTAGGGGCCTATTGTCCATGCTTGGTGTATACAGTCTCAAAAACATTCCTTCTCAAGCTCTTCAATGCCATCTGGTGTTCGTGCAGGTAGAAGACCATGTATGAGAGGGATAGTTGATGCCCAAGTGCTTGTAATGTACTAATACTGCCATATCAAAATGGCCACCAAAGATTATAAGATGGGAAATGATATGATGCTGCATAAATATTTACTATCAGCAGACATTAATGGGAAAGTACTTAGAGATGTTATTTTGCTGTACCAGACGACTATAGAATTTTGTAGACCCTTATGACCTTTGCCATGTCCTTGCCATGCTCAGGCAAGCGTACTACAAAAAGCATTCAAATTATGTGCCACTTTCACATGTACTTACCTCTTTATCAGGAAAAAACACATAGCTTATCAGTTTTGGGAGAATTTGGTTGTATAGTACAAAACAGAGTTTTGAGAGTGATAGTGTATTTCTGGTTGCATTTTTTTTTCTGGAAAAATGATTTATATCTGGTGAGAAAACCACTTCGTGTTTTAGCGGTGAATCACAGCTCTCCTGGGAGACTGCATATGGACAGAATTAGCTAACGTCTGACCATAAGAGACTACCATAAAAGGGGGTCACCTTTTCCAGAAACTGTCCAAATGGTAGTCTTAACCAAACATTTATAGGTTTTAAGAGTGACTTCCTGAAGGTTAAAGAGCCCAAAGGCATACACACACACACACACACACACACACAAACACACAAAGGCTTTCTGGTGTTGACTGTCAAATATTTTGAGTTCTTTTGTCTGTTCTAATCTTGGCTAGATGGCAGATGCAGGGAAGTAAGAGCTGCATTTACTCCACTGAAATCACAGTCATGTATGCATATGAATTTGTGTAAAAAGCCACAACTTAAAAAAAACACAATTTCTCTGTTCCTGGGGGGTGAGTGGCACAAGTGGGTACAGCATCCATACCACATTAGGATTACAGGTGCCCACAGGGACCTGGGCTCGTGTCCGACCGGGGTCATTTCCCGACCCCCCCCCCCCCCCCCCCCCCACTCTCCTCCTGTCACCCTGCTCTCTCCTGTTTGTTTTCAGGCATAAAGCCCAAAACCTTTTTTTTTTTTAATTCTGTTTTCCACACAATGCTAAATGGGAATGATCTATTGTCATGTCTGCAGGAGATGACGAAAGCTGTACGGAGGACGGTCAGACGTACTCCAACAAAGACGTTTGGAAGCCAGAGCCATGCCGGATCTGTGTGTGTGACAGCGGGACCATCTTATGTGATGAGGTCCAGTGTGACGACATGACCAACTGTGAGAGGGTGTACACTCCGCCAGGCGAGTGCTGTCCTCGGTGTCAGACCGACACGGACGGCTATGAGACTGGCACGTCAGGTGAGACGCACATGAGAGGTTAAGAGGCCTTCCTACAGACTCACATAGCAGTCACACCAGTAAAAATAGAAAAATAATCAAATGCAAAAATACGATTGCTAATGTTGTTATTCTCTCTTTCAATTTTCTTTTACAGGTGGTACAGTGTATAAGGTGAGCTACATTGTTTTATGTTGCATGGAACAAAACACATGTATCACAGTGTTTTGCAACACAATCACAAGGTTTCTTGCTTCATGTTTTCAAAAAGGTTTTTCATGTTTTATTTTTAGGGTCAAAAAGGAGAGCCAGGAGATGTCCCTCTCGTATGTATACACTGCTTGCTGTACATTCATATTGTAAAACTGCTCATCCCCTGCAGTGATACGTTGCTTAATTCATTTGATCATCTCTAATCATCATATTATTACAGGTGACAGGAATTCGAGGTCGCCCAGGGCAAATGGTGAGTTGTTTGTCAACGCAAGTTTGGTAATACATATAAAAATCCCAGTGTTTGGCTTGCAGAGAAACAGTTGTGTTATTTTGTAAAGTCATGCACGTACAATGAACACTAGGTGGTAGTAAGTAACTGTGCTTGGTCTCAGGTTAAATTTGTGGTGTGGAGTTATAGTATCACAAATGCAGGTTCTGGTTCGTCTGGTCACTCTGTTGTGTTGCTTGTGTTTTAGGGTCCTCCTGGGGCACCTGGATTTAGAGGCGACCGTGGTCCTAAAGGCAGACCTGTGAGTAACCAAAGCCTTCAACATGGCATCTGTATCACAGTACTTACAAACCTTTGATGATAACTGACTGGTAGATGAGGAAATCATCCTCACAAATACTGATAGTTAAGAGGACAGCTATCCAGTCTGAGGTATTAGCAATAATTACACCCTCTAGATTTTATGAATTTACACTCTGTCAGCTGAAGTTCATGTAATAAATGCTGACCACAGTCCATTTACACGCCTTTCTCCACTAATCAGTATGCTTACATGAAATACATACAGTACTGAATGAATTAGTTGCTACTATTCACCAGGAGCCATCTTCTTGCAGGGTCCAAGAGGACCAGCAGGATATGACGGGGAACCCGGTATTCCAGGAAACCCAGGACCACCCGGCCCGGCTGGACATCCAACTCATCCAGGAGTAAGTGTGGCATTAGGGCTACAGGAGACCCTCAAGCTAGTCAAGCAAGTTAGAGTCGGAAGCCCTTATTCTTCTTAGCTCATATCTTCCTCTTAGGCTGGCTGCAGGGAGATACAGTACCCCAGAACCCTCTTTAACATCTGAGATCTGATCAATGGTTTATCCCCTTAAAAGTCGATTATTTCTTTATTACCATGTGCTAAGCTCTGCCATTTCTGTCAGATTTTCTTGAGGCCATATTGATTATGTATAAATCCAGTATTTGAGTGGAAAAGAAGTCATGCATGCTTAGTTCATTTCCTACATCACTGGGACTAGCATTAGCATTTTCTCAGCACTCCTACTCCTATGATTACTGGTCATCAGCCAAGTCCAGTACACATCTATGATCTGCCTTCTATCCCTCGGCAAGGGTATCATAACTTAGCAACAATGATTATTATGTCTTTTTAGATGTTACAATTAATGACTCAATATATTTGTTTGAGCTCTTTAAGAATATATATTTTGTGACAGTGTGTGTGTCATAGAGGCAAACACAAACATAGTCCTACAGTTTTGAGATCACACTAATGAATTGTGTGACTTTAGTTCTAATTTGATAATCAGAAGTATTAGGATGTGACTGAAGAGACATGTGCTGTTTCCAGGGCCAGCTGTCTGCTAATATGGCTGGAGGATTCGATGAAAAATCAGGAAACCTGGCAATGTTGCACGGGTCGCAGGTAAGCAGAGGTTGCTGCTATTATTTTTAACTGAAGTATAGAACCTGTATAGTGGGTGTTAATGTGTTTAAGACATACATGTCTTCTCTCATTGGCTATAGCAAGGAGTGTCATGACGTGAGTGTTATAGTATTATTTTTGAATGACAAAAAAATGTGAGGTAATGACAGTTTGTCTGAGACAATTATTGATAAACAGAAACCAATAGAACTAGAGGTAGAACAAAGAAAAATCAACTATGTGGCCACAATTCTGTTCTGAATAATGACTGTTGCAAACCAGAGATAATACTATTTTTAGTTTTCTTTTAACTCTCGCCAGTTTATGTCCAGACTTGTCCCTTCCTAGTCTTATGAACTGAATGACCGTAATATGTGAAGACACTTTTTTGGGATAAAGTGTCAAATGTCAAACTAGTGGAAAAGCAAAAAGGTACATTCAAATTCATTTTATAAATCATTATGATTTTCAACAATCCTGAAGTCAATCTGACCTTTTCCCACCTTTATTTTTATAAATCAGCCAGCCAAATGAGTCCTCATTGGTCTCTAAGCAACGGCCATGACAAATAAGAGATGAGATCTTGAACTGTATTATTTTGGTAATATGCCATTGATGATTGTTCTACTTTCCTTTCAGGGTGAGGCTGGAGCAAGAGGACCCCCTGGGCCAAACGGCATGCCAGTAAGAGAACTCTGCTTCCATCTGTCTGATTAATTAATATAGGCTTATTATCAATTACTTATTACACGGCTCTTTAGAGTGCTGCAGAAAGTTCCATTCACATGAATGGGCCTTCCCAACGTTCGGGCCTATGTTAAATCTACATAAATCACCGGCAAAGTATATAATCACTGCTGTCAATGGCAACGGGTTGATTAACGTCTTTCATATCCCTCCGCAAGACGTCGGTTCGCTTATTGCAATGGAATTTCATTGAAAGGGAAAGTAGGCTAAACTAGTAAGACGTTGCCACGCAACACCTGAAACTGTCAAGTTCTATCTGTGTGGCGAACTATTTATTTTGTCAGCAGAAGAGACGAAACGGTAGCAAAATAATTTTAAAGACCCATTGTGTTAGGTTTCTTTTCTCGTTTTGGCAAGTAGCCGTGTAATAAGCGGGATAATGTATTGTCCGCTGGAAATTATCAGAAAATAAGTCCCTTCAGGTCGAAGCAAAACCCCTCCACTGCGCGTCAGGGTTCTGTTCTCCCTGTCGGGACTTATTTTCTGATAATTACCAGCGGACAATACATTATCCCTTACATAACAACTCATTCTTGGCATGCTCCTCTTTGCACACTCATATGTACCTGTGAAAGTCTGTATTTTTCCTATTCCATAAACCGTGACCGTTGACCGTTGGCCATATGTTTCAGGGATCCTCTGGACCTCAAGGACCCCCTGGTGATGTTGGTGATCCAGGACCAATGGTATGCTGACACATTACCCAATACCAGCCAAATTGTGAGAGATGACTACTGGTTGTAGCTTATTTGATAAACAATGTGTAAATACAAAGTGAAAATTAGGAAGGCCAGGATCTTTGTGAACCAGCAATCGAGACACATAATTTATGTTTATCTTATTACAACAATTTATTCAAACATTTATATACATGGTCTGAAGATATCCACGTTTGGCCAGGTCTTTAACAGCAAACCTGTTTCAGTGTAACAGCCTGGATAGCCCAATCCTAACAACGTGCATAACATGTCTGTTTATCTTTCATAGGGAAATTCAGGTCCAAGAGGTCCTGAAGGCCCTCCAGGAAAACCTGGTGAAGATGTAAGCAGATTGTTTCACCAAAGTCTCAGTGTTTTTCGTGCCATTACTTTCTATGGTTAACTTGATGTGTCAATCATTTTTTTCCCAGGGTGAAGCAGGAACTGGAGGAAAGAATGGGGAGATGGGATTTCCAGGGTCACCGGTAAACCTGAAAAGCATTATTTCTGGTTGCTTAGATAAATCTTTTATATTTCATCCATTTCATAAATTGCAGCCTTATTTGAGTATTATGTATATTTTGAATATTAGGGAGCAAGAGGATTCCCTGGCACACCTGGACCCCCTGGCCTTAAAGGTCACAGAGTGAGTGCACTGTAAATTCTTCATCTGACAGACTTTTGCATAACCCATACGTTACTGTAATTTATTTAGGCCCCATTTACATCTAAAGTGGTTTTAGAGGTGAAACTCTGACCTGCCCCCCTTCATCTCATCTCTTTGTGTTTTGATTTCCACTCTTCCATCTGTCAGAGTGGGTAGCAGGTCGTATTTTCAAGTCAAAATGCTGAATATTATGTCTGATATTCCAGGGGCACCAAGGGCCAGGTGGTGTGAAAGGAGAGCGTGGCACCGTAGGATCGAAGGTAAGTGTTTTCAGTGCAAACACCCTTGAATATCCAAGGTTGGGAGATCAATTCAGCAGAAGCATCAGAATGATGATTGTTGGACTAATGTTGGACTACTAATGTTGGACTACTTTTTGCACCTTCACCATGACACTCACTCTCTTGAGCACCTTACCATGCACACATAACTAAAGGACTACTGTTGGACTACTTTTTGCACCTTCACCATGACACTCACTCTCTTGAGCACCTTACCATACACACAGAACTACAGGACTACTGCTTGATCACCCTCAAGCACACTGGATTTTTTACATTTAATTGATATAGTATGTTTAGTATTTAGTTTTGTTTTATCTCCTACTGTCTCTATTGTACAGTGGAGTTTGGTTATATGTTTATACTTATACTTATATTTACTATTTTACCATTTCTGCTGTAATGCTCGGCATGTACACTCTATCACTATCACGACAACTGATGCTGTTTGTTCCTTTAGGGAGAATCAGGTCCTACAGGTCCTATGGGTGGACCTGGTCCTATGGTAAGATTTACTAACTTAATACTTCAAACATGACATATTTAAGGAATTTATAGTGAACCACGTATTGATGCCCTTAAAGCAAAGTCCTTAGAATGTCACAACTACCACCTTTATGACATGCTATGCTAGACAGCCTCTATGACAAGAAACCATCTTTCTCACAGATGTAGAGATAAAGTAGGCAGTTTAAGTGAAACAAAAGGATGTCGGAGGTTCTCTTTCTAAGATGATTTTATTTTATTTCACAAAGGGCCCCAGAGGAATGCCAGGAGAGAGAGGACGCTCAGGACCAGGTGGACTGGCTGTAAGTGTCCTCTCAACCAATATTTTGTCAGCTAATTTCAGATGAAAATAAAAAGAATCCACTTGCATTAAAAGTTTGCCCTGTTAGTGCATGTTCATGGTATATTTACATACTTGTTCATTTTACCATTTGCTGTTGTAGGGATCCCGGGGACCTCCTGGAAATGTTGGGAAGCACGGCCCAATGGTAAGAGAAATGTTGAAGAAAAGCAAAGGCTGTAGGCCTAGGCTCATTTCCTTTTTATATTAGGTTTGCCGATCTATTATTATTATCGCATGGCCAAAGACCGGGGTATACAAAACTTTGTGGGCATGTAGCCCCACATGGATAGCATGGAACCATCGTTTTTCGTTTTGATCTGTGGCCCCCCCGCTGGACTGGACCCCCCGAAAGGAGGGTAGGGCAGACACAGTTTTCTGTGAATATCTCGAGAACCGTAGGGTTTAGGAGGACCACCTTTTTTTCGTATGTTGATCTTAAGGGGCCATGTCAACCCATTCCATAACCACTCATTTCATGTATAGCGACACCTAGTTAAAAACAAAAAAGTAAAAATGAGGTGTTGTAATTGCAGGTATCTGTGACCTAACATGGTCAAAACTGCATGAAATTGGAAGTGTACGATCATTATGACACCCTCTGAATGCACGCCAAGTTTCGTGGAATTCCGTTCATGGGGGGCCACACAATAAATTAATTTATGTTACTGTACACCAACTGGCCTGTAGGTGGCCGGACACAGTTTTCTGTGAATATCTCGAGAACCGTAGGGCCTAGGAGGACCACCTTTTTTTTGTATGTTGGTCTTAAGGGGCAATGTTAACCCATCCCATTACCCCTTATTTCATGTATAGTGCCACCTAGTCAAAAATTAAAAAGCAAAAAATTAGGTGTTTAATCACAATATCTCTGGCTGACATGGTCAAAACTGCACGAAATTGAAAGTGTAGGATCATTATGACACCCTCCGAATGCATGCCAAGTTTCGTGGACTTTCGTTCATGGGGGGCCATACAATAAATTAATTTATGTGTACATTTAGTGACCGTACACCAACAGAGTTTTCTGTGAATATCTTGAGAACCGTAGGGCCTAGGATGACCATTTTTCGCGTATGTTTGCCTCCAGGGGTCATGTTAACCCATTGTATATGCACACATGTGCATAAACAGATACACACGCACACACATACATTCACAGTAATCATACGGATGACACATACTCACACAGTAGACATATGTACGCATGCATGCACATGCACACACACAGACACAAGCACATGCACGCACACACACACACACACACACACACACACACACACACACACACACACACACACACACAGACATGGACAGTATTTCAATTATATGTATTTAAAATACGTATTTAATTACTTTAGTGTATATTGTAATTTGTATTTTGCAGGATTGTAAAAACTCAAATGTAGTTTGTAACAAAATACTTTGAGGGATTGTATTTGAGGGATTGTATTTCAACTACTTAAATACTTCTCAAATAAGCCAAAATGTCATCACTCAATTAAATAAACTACCCGCTATATATAACCATGACAATAGGCAATGCTTATCATAAAGCCAAAGGCCAGAATCTTGGTGAATCTGGTTTTAAGAATAGGCTGGGTGCCTGTAGATATCCTTTGGGCAATTCCCTGTATTCAACTGTAAAGACCTAAACATTTCATTACCTTTTAGGACATACCTTTATATATACATTTATACATACCTTTATATATACATTTATACATACCTTTATATATACATTTATACATACCTTTATATATACATTTATACATACCTTTATATATACATTTATACATACCTTTTTTGTTGACTGTTATAGGGACCCTTAGGTCTTTCCGGTGCCCCTGGCTTTCCAGGAATGCCAGGCATGAAGGTAAGTAGGCTATATTACAATGATGTCTTACTCTTAAGCCTAAGCTAAGATATATCAACTAGACACAAACCTTATAAAAAATATTATTAGACACATAAACTAAGTAATTAGTAGCGCAATACAAACAGACAAATAGTTTCCGACTCATTGTTGGGACACCTGAACTGTTACAGCATATACTTTTAGCCATCTCTGGATATTTCAACTTTAGATTTAGAATGTAATAGCATGTCATTTAATCAGTCTTGGATTTGGACTGGATTTGGCTGAAATTATGTTTATAAAGCAAATACAAGGTTTATAAAGCAAAGCAAAGCCAAAAGAGTTTTAACCTCTGCACCAATATCTAGGGTCAACCTGGACCCACTGGTGTGCGAGGGCCTGAGGGACCACAAGGTCAGAGAGGTGAGACCGGACACCAAGGAAGAGTTGGATCAACTGGTCTTCAGGTTTGAACAGTGTTTTCTGTGTCATCATCCTCATTCAGGCGCATTTACCTCCTGAATATACACACATATCAGTATTTGAAAAACATGTGTTCTCCTTGTTTGATGGTTTTAGGGTCCAGCAGGTATTGATGGAGGTCCTGGTACCAAGGGTCCTGTGGTATGTAGAAAAGGCAGAATCGTCAAATATCTAGCATCTTACGACACCCTAGCAAATGACATTCATTATTAAGGACTGTATTTCAGTGAACAATCATAATACCCTTTGTAGACCTTTCAGGATTCATTCAACGTAAACATTCCGTAATCCTTGTTTCCTCAGGGAAATCCAGGTCCCCAAGGTCCTGGTGGTCTCCTGGGTCCACACGGTCCCCCTGGGCCCCAAGGAAGCACTGGACAGCCTGGAATCAAAGGCACAGGGGTACATGTTCCACGCTTTCATTTAAAAAACAGTTTGAAATGGTGCTATATGTAAGGCATTATTGGCACACCACTCAGTCGTCTATCATCTCCTCAATCTGGAGCTGGCCCGTCAGGCTTTGAGAAGAGTGGAGTCAGACAGTCGAAAGTCTTTAAGGACACACCACTGTAGTGCATCCAGTGGTCAGACATTGCTTTCTTCTGGAATTTGCACCCCTGTAATTCAACAGAGAACCCCAACCAGCTCACCGATTTGACACTTTGCCAAGAGATGTGCTTATCTATATCTTATGTGCTATGGCAAGATATTACAATAACAACAGAATTGACATAGGTACTGTATCACCTAGTTCTAGAATATCTGAAGAGAAACCATTAATGCAATGGGGAAAAAATGACATGCTATCAACACAAGATACACAACAACACAAGATTTGGACACAGAAAACCCCACTAACTTGAGATAGAACAAGAGAAAAAATACAGTACACATCAAAATGAGTGAGTATAAACAGCACCTTTCAGTGAGTTGGAAGTCTAGAGTTGGTGCAATGTAACCATCAGTTCCTCCTTCTTTAGTTATTTGTGTTAATGTGTTCAGGCAGTCCCAATGCAGATCCACTTAAAAAGGAATATGACTGCCATGTGCCATTAGTGTGAAGTTGTGTTGAATAACTTCAGACAAACTTACAGTGATGTTCTTTTGTAGGGAGATGTTGGTGTTCCTGGATTTAAAGGAGAGGCTGGACCTAAAGGCGAAATTGTAAGTGATAAATGACAACTGCCATAGATCATTTACATTTGAATGTTCCCGTGAAATCAACGCAGACGAGGGATACCCGAAATTATCAGTAGGACATCGGATTGGTAGTTAACAGTTTGAGAATTATATTATCAGTATCGGCAGTATTTCTGCATATATTCCTGGCAGAATAATTGGCACAATCTTTTAGGATTTCAGACGATACTAATCTGTTCAAAAAAGGATTAGATTTACATTTCTTTAATGTCAATATGTCATACATATTTACATTTCTCATATGTCAATATGGCACACAGTAGGCCTATGTCATATATGAAATTGCATATTTTTTTCCATGTTGCAATAATTCCCTATTGTTCGTGAGCGACATTTATGAAAGTATACATTTAGGGTTGAGTGAATGACAATGGAACTTGTACACCTGTATCTGCAACAACTAGGCCTTATCACAATAAGAGCAATAGATGAATTCTAGTAGAGACTCTTAAAGGAAATACAAATGACCATCATTATCGTCATCATTAATGGCAATAGGCCAAAATGAGTTTGAAGATATCGGCGTGTTAAATATCGGGGGTAATCCAATATTGTGCATACAGACTAGACATATGAACAAATGAATGTAGTTTGTTTGACTGAAAACAACTGAAATGTGTTTCAGCTTTATTTCACATATTCATCCTTGTGTATGATATCTTTTCCTACCTTTGAATGCTGAATGTGATAGGGACCTTCTGGGGCCCAGGGACCTATAGGCCCTCAGGGAGAGGAAGGGAAAAGAGGCGCTCGTGGAGACCCAGGGTCGGTGGGCCCTCTTGGACCTCCTGGTGAGAGAGTGAGTTCAATTGTTCAGTTGTTGTACACATTTGAAATGGTCAAAGTTTTGCGTACATGTGGTACCTTTATGGCAATGTTTGCTTGAGATAAATCAGAAATTACCCTGGAACGTTAATGGAATCCCATGATATACGAGATTGTTTAGTTTATAATTGTAAATCATTACATCTCTGTTCGTATTTCCATAGGGTGCTCCTGGAAACAGAGGATTCCCTGGTGCTGATGGATTACCTGGCCCTAAGGTATATATGATACTCATGAAATGTTTACCAGTAGACCAACAAAATTCTCCTTTACTGAAAATCAAAGTGTAAAATTCGTCATTTTCTCTCACTCTTAGGGAGCCCAAGGTGACCGAGGACCATCAGGAATCGGTGGACCAAAGGGCACCAATGGCGATCCTGGGCGGACAGGGGAGCCTGGGCTACCTGGAGCCAGGGTAACCATAACAATACAGTCATTCCCCATGCAAGGATACATGCAAAGACTTGTTCTTCTTTTACTCAGTATTGCTGATACACTGTACTAATGCGGATTACTGTTCCTCTTTCAAAGGGTTTGACTGGAACACCAGGTGTCCAAGGTGCTGAAGGAAAACCAGGGCCACTGGTATGCTGAGCAGCTCATTAATTATACAGGAAAATGATTGTGTTTGAAAAGCAATGATAAAGTATTATGATAACAGTAACAACACATTTTTGTTTTTTCATAGGGTCCACCAGGTGAGGACGGTCGTCCAGGGCCAGCTGGGTCTGTTGGCACACGAGGCCAGCCAGGATCGATGGGACTGCCCGGTCCTAAAGGTTTCAGTGTAAGTTTGACAAATACAAGGTTTTGTCTGGTCAGTTGTTGTGCCACCTAACAGGCTCTAACAAGTTAATGCCAATGTATGTAGGGAGATCCAGGCAAGACAGGAGAACAAGGATCTGGTGGAGTTCCAGGGCAAAGAGTAAGTGTCACGGCCAACCATGCACGCCAGCAGCTGATATCCTTTCCTGGGTGTTCTCTGAAGGAGTTCTGACTATTGCTTTGTTTCAGGGGCCTCCTGGTAAAGATGGTGAAGTAGGCCCAGCTGGTCCTGCAGGTCCTGCTGTAAGTTTTGCCATTTTTTTTGTTTATATTCAAAAATACACTTTATCCTTTAGTAGAACCTTATTGGTGCTATTGACTTATAATCATATCAGATGTAATTTTGAATGTACATAAATGTAAAAGGCAAACATAGAAACTGGATAATTTCAGACTTTTCAGCCAATGTGAGCAGCTGTTTAGTCAAAAATTTTATTTTGATCAACTCACTACAGGTTGTCACTGAGAACACATAACCTCACCAGAGTTTTCAGTGTCAGCATTGACCCTCTTTTGTTTCAGGGCCCAGCAGGAGAGAGAGGAGAGCAGGGACCCCCTGGCATGCATGGCTTCCAGGTGAGAACTACAGCCTATTCCTCTCAACTAAGAGGCCGTTTACACGACACCGCCGGGTGGATTTTCTCTTACCGCTTTCACACCTTTAACGACTCCGGCAAGAAAAAACCTTGCGTGTACACACAGAGGTGTAACCGGCTAAATGTGCTGTAGTGCATATGCCAGACCAGTCGATGGCGCCGCTGTGCAGAAGCTTTACGATAATTTTGCGTGAATCGCGTAGAAGAAAACATTGTTGAAACAGTTTGTTAAGCCAGAGAATGTCTAATAAGTGCTCTGGTTAAGCAGTCGCATGAAATAAGGAGACTACAGACAATTCGGTTTTCAATTCAACTGTTAAACTAATAAAGTTCATTTTCAAGGTATGTGACTGCTATGTTAAAATTTCAAATGCTTAGCCTACGCATTGCATTAGGTCTGAGCACCACTGGAGAAAACACTAACAAGTAACATGCAGTAAGCTAATGTTTAACTAAGTTAAGCTAATGTGTGCTTCTAACTTAGCTACTAAAGGCTGATAGGCTACATTGTGCACATAAATCATGACAGGGGAAAGAAAAACATTTTAATATGATAAATAAATGGTTTGGTTTGTTTTGACAAAGCAGCATGTCAGGTCGAGTGCCGTGGCTGAGTTGAGAGGTGGGGCTATGTCGTCATAAAGTTGCCGGCTTCGCACCTACAGGCGAAAGTTTCAAAACGGCGGTTTCAGTCTCTTAAACTGCCAGCGTCGTGTACATGCAAGGCGTAACGTTAACAAAACCTCACCGGTTTCACAAAAACCGGCGTCGTGTGCACGGCCCCTAAGGTGGCTGAATAACTATGTCAACATGTGCACTAATGCTGATCTAATGCTGATGTTTTGTCTGTCTTTTGTCATGTGTCTAGGGATTACCTGGACCTCCAGGTGCACCAGGAGAGGGAGGAAAGCCAGGTGACCAGGTAATGAATGGTCTAATGTTAATTCAACACCACCAATTAAAATTTACTTTCTAATGTGCATAGCCTCTATAAGCATGACAACTATGTTAATATAGTCCTATATAGTCATTGGTTGTAATATTCATGATGCATTAAAATGTCATACTCAGGGCGTTTCTGGAGAAATTGGACCTGTGGGTGCCCTTGGACCAAGAGTGAGTTTGATTTCAAGAACTATTCTGAAGATTCAAAACAATGCTAGACTATGCTAGACAATGCTCATACTTACCTGGCAGGGGTGATACAATGATCATGAAGGTTGTTTGCCCAGGGCGAGGCTCGGCCATTGCACATCCGGTCGTGCTGACCCCTGCAAATTCCTCAAATGTGGGAATCTCGACTGCACAATTTCTGGTTAGCATGCAGTAGTAGTGTAGTGGTTAAGGAGCTTGGCTAGCATGCAGTAGTAGTGTAGTGGTTAAGGAGCTTGGCTAGCATGCAGTAGTAGTGTAGTGGTTAAGGAGCTTGGCTAGCATGCAGTAGTAGTGTAGTGGTTAAGGAGCTTGGTTAGCATGCAGTAGTAGTGTAGTGGTTAAGGAGCTTGGCTAGCATGCAGTAGCCTGAAAAGTTGTGGGTTCAATTCCACTGTCTGGGGCAGCCGTGGCCTACTGGTTAGCGCTTCGGACTTGTAACTGGAGGGTTGCCGGTTCGAACCCCAACCAGTAGGCACGGCTGAAGTGCCCTTGAGCAAGGCACCTAACCCCTCACTGGTTGATGCAGGCAGCTCACTGCGCCGGGATTAATGTGTGCTTCACCTCACTGTGTGTTCACTGTGCGCTGAGTGTGTTTCACTAATTCACGGATTGGGATAAATGCAGAGACCAAATTTCCCTCACGGGATCAAAAGAGTATATATGCATGATATGCTTAGACTAGGGTTCTTTGCATTGTTTTCCTACGCTTGTTCTTACGCTTGCTATGTTATCTACCTATTAGGGAGAGCGTGGCACACCTGGTGAGAGAGGCGATCCGGGGCTTCCCGGATTGCAGGGACCTAAGGGTATTCCTGGAGCGGCAGGACCCGACGGAGCAAAGGTACGTCCCGAAACTATGTCGTTGCTGTTTGGCCCTGACCGTTACTGTCATGGTGTATTGATTTGTCCAATTACTCTGTATGAAAATACATCAGTTTGTAGCAGAACATTTACATGTCTCCCTCCATCCACAGGGAAGCCCAGGACCTACAGGTGCTCTTGGTGACCTTGGCCCACCTGGGCTCCAGGGCATGCCAGGAGAGAGGGGCATTTCTGGGCCATCTGGACCAAAAGGAGACAGAGTATGAACCTGAACAATTGTGGGGACAATGTCATGTCACAATTACTGTCAAGACAGCACAGAGTTGTAAATATGTTCTGTTTGATCATTTCAGGGAGCCTTGGGGGATAAAGGTTCAGAGGGAACCTCAGGAAATGATGGTGCCAGAGTGAGTCTTTTAAAATGACACTACATTATTTGATGTGGACAAAGTATTGAAGAATCCTGTTGTATCTTTGCAAAGGACACAATACTGTTAGTGATAATAGATACATGTTTTGAGGGCCTAGTATCTCAATATGATCTACTTCAGTTCTGTTGACTTCAGTTTGGTCTGCAATTAGGTACATGGAAATCCATTGAACATCGAATAACTGATAAATGGCTCACCCTCGCAAATTATTCTAGTAGCAAAACTTCAGAGTATTCTGGTAGCAAACCTTTTGGCAAAAACAAAAGTTAACATGTTTTTACAGACTTGAGACTTTCATAGGACAACATGTCCAATAACAAATAGAAGAGGCGGCTGTTTGCACTGGGATAAGCAACCGCCCTGTTTACAAGACTTCAGCTGCGTTGCTTTAAATTCCATGTCTTCATCCAAATGGATTGTGCACAGTTCCTCATAAATGCTCATCTCATTGTGTCCGTGTGTGTGCTCAAACTGTGAGGGGGGCATGTGATGGCATGTTTCCCCTGTGTTTCATATGTCTCCGCTGGCAAATACTTCTGATATAATTCACTGGCAAATACGACTGAAGCCCTCCCTGACATGGTCTTGTTTATGCTGTGATGATAGGGACTTCCCGGTCCTGTGGGCCCAGGAGGACCTGCTGGCCCTAGTGGTGAGAAGGTAAAGAACTTTTTTTTGTTGCCTTTTTTGTTGTTTTGTTGTGTTTGATTTGTTGACTATTTTATTGTGATAGCCAACACATGGTCTGCAAGATGACTGTGAGGCTTGTCTAGGACTGGCAAATTGTCGTAATTACATAACCATAATCAACAATACTTTTCAATTTGCCATAACATGATATTTTGGAATTCCTTCTTAGGGAGAACCTGGTCCAAAAGGGCCACCTGGACCACCAGGGTCAAGAGCAATGCCAGTGAGTAATTATTTCAACAAAACCGATAACAGAAAACAGGGACCCAGTATTTACATGTTGCACTAAACTCAACTATCCCTGTCCTTAGGGATCTCCAGGAGAACCTGGGCCAATTGGTCCTGTTGGATTTGCCGGACCACCTGTAAGTTGACCAATATTCACCATGGCTAAATTCACCTGAAATTGCGTCTTAACACTCACTCCATCATGTTGATTGCTCCCGTGATCTGTGCAGGGTCCTGATGGTCAGCCCGGAGTAAAGGGAGAGCCTGGAGAGCCAGGACAGAAAGGAGATGCTGGGTCACCTGGGCCCCCAGGGTTGTCAGGAGGTCACGGGGCTCCAGTGAGTATACATTAAACACTTACCATTTGTCAGTAATCTATTTTACATGAGGCTGCAAACTTACAAGATTGAATTGGTTGTTTTTTAGGGTCCTGTAGGAGTTGCTGGGCCTAAAGGTGGCAGAGGAACACAGGGAGCACCTGTAGGTGTTTTTGGTTTTTGTTGTTGGTTCATTTTGATCCAAACATAGGCAGCATATGATGAGAGGAATTAAACCTGAGAGCTGACTTGTTGTCTCTTTTTATCTCAGGGCCCAACTGGTTTCCCTGGCTCTGCTGGACGAGTTGGCCCACCAGGTCCAACTGTGAGTAATCAGTTCTCCATTTAGTATTATTTATTACATATAGCACCAATATGAATATTGAAATTGACAGAGGACTACAGCAAGAACCCCAAACGTCCTAAAGCTAAAGGACTACACCTACTGTAGGTGATGATGGGAACCCATCTGCTTGGAGTTGACTGGGTAGAGTGATAGAAAGGGGTGGTGGGTGGCTCACCTGGCAATAAAAGGAAAAGGGAAGTAAAGAAATGGCTTAACCTTTTTTGTATTTGTTAGGGTCCTGTCGGACCAGCTGGACCGATTGGTCTTCCTGGGAAAGAAGGACCACCTGGCTTACGTGGAGACCATGGACCTCCAGGACGTCAGGGTGAGAGAGGCCAAGCTGGTCCTGCTGGTGGCTTAGGAGACAAAGGAGACGGGGGAGAGGATGGACCCACGGTAAATATCCTATTAACGTCTCTTATGACTAATAAGAAGAGGGAGTTGGAGTTGGTTAATTGATGCCATTGGCTTCTTGATGGTACTGCCCCCTTTTACTCATCTGAGGATGATTCTAGATGTACTTTATAAGACATCACCGCCTTTGTCTTCCACTGACTCTGATGAAGATGTACTCATGCCCTTTTTTAGATAAATGAGTATTTTAAACGTTTGTGTGCTCCAGTGTTTCCTTCCCTTATAAAGGATGAAAAGAGGGCCTTTCAAATAGCCACTAGTGCTACAAACACAGATATAATATCCAGGGATCTGAACAGACTGGAAATGAAATAAAATTATGTGCCTTGAATTATTTACTCTCAATTTACTGTCCGTGCTTTTTTTTTTTGGATAAATACATCCATATGACCAATAGTAAATCTTCCTCACTTTCAGGGCCCTGATGGACCACCAGGTCCGGCTGGCACAACAGGACAGAGGGGAATTGTGGGTCTTCCTGGTCAAAGAGGAGAACGTGGAATGCATGGGCTTCCAGGGCCTGCGGTATGGATTGAATTCAAGACCCTAAATCTCAGCTATGCTATTTAACCCAAATATGCTACTTACCCAAATATGCTATTTAACCCAAATATGCTACTTACCCAAATATGCTATTTAACTCAAAATGTGCTACTTAACTTAACTGGCTTGGCTTGATGTGTTTACAGGGTCCTCCAGGAAAACAGGGAAATCCTGGTGCTCAGGGTGACAAAGGCCCTTCCGGACCAGTCGGTGTGCCAGGTGCTAATGGACCCCGTGGAGACCACGGACCTCCAGTACGTTCACATGAGACTTGCATCACTTTTATTAATTTAGCTCATAACATCCTGAAATGGGCATTTAAGATGACTGTTTTTCAGCATAACATTGTTTCCTTCTCACCCTTAAGCAGTATGGCACGAGTGAGAGTGGCGTAACAGATATCACCATGGCTGTGTTTCGGCCGTAGGCACGAGGCCAGAGACCCAATGCCGCAGGTTATCACAGCCATGGCAATATCTGCTACCAATGCCACAATCACAAGTGCCATATTACTTCCATACAACAGTTCTACTACCATCTGATCGATCTTAAAGGCATCAGATTGCTCTATTACTTCATCTGATCGATCTTAAAGGCATCAGATTGCTCTATTACTTCATCTGATCGATCTTAAAGGCATCAGATTGCTCTATTTCTTCATTTGATTTGGTTTCTTCATCTTCCGCCCTAAAGCATAGTTCCAATCTGTCTTGCGCCTGTTGTTGCCAAGCAATATAACTCTTCACTTCGAGAGTTTAAAGTTCAGTGAGAGAGGCTAGATGTGCTTGTGCACACAGTAATTTGTAAAGCCTACTTGCTTGTCTATACGTCACATGCTAAATTGAACAATCACCCTACTCCATTTACTCCATTTTCTCACTCAATCACTGTCAATTGTGATGTTATGAAATCACTGCTCTCTCACTTTGAATGAATGGAACATTCACATTAGACAATTCAATGCAAAATGTGGAGTGATTACTAATTTACTAGCGAGTGGGGATGTCCTGAGATATCAAATCACTCATGGAATGCCTCTTGTCCAATCAGAAATTACTAACTAGTTCGACCAGATCGAACTGTTTAGTAGACTGTATAATAGTGCATTAGCCTCTTGATTAGAATATTTCTTAAGATGTGCATTGTAATCTTTACCCTGGCATCATATGTGTGCTGCTTAAACAAAGAACAACATTATAGTCTACAGATGACAATAAAAATGTCAGCAGAACAATATTATCCAATCTATCTTATCAGGGTGTACCTGGCGCTGATGGCCCACCAGGCAAGGATGGAAGTCTCGGTCTCAGGGTAAGACTGCTGTCCACTCTCTACAGTGTATCTTAACTCACTACACCTCACGTTTGGAATCCCCCAACCAACGGTTGTCTTAATCCGCTCCTCCTTCCCTTTTCACACCTGTGCTGACCCACAGGGAGACAGAGGAGATCTTGGCCCTGAGGGACTGACTGGGGCTCGGGGGGCTCCTGGGTCTCCTGGCCCTGTTGGTACAACTGGAGGTCCTGGCAAGAGGGGAGAACCAGTACGTGTGCTTTACCTGGTTTTATGCACGATTCCTTGACATTTGGAGTATTAGGGCCACGCATTTTGCTATGACGAGATTAAACTTGACATGTCGACTTTAAAGTCATGTTGACATTAAACTCAAAATGTCATGAATAAAGTTGAAATATGTCAACTTTAATGTTGACATGTTGACATTTAACTCGAAATTTCGAGAATAAGTTTGACATATCATGTGGACTTTAATCTCGACAATTCATCTTGATATGTCCATCAAAACTAGTTTGGAGAGAGAGCGACCTCTCGAAAGTAGTTGCCACTGAATCCTGACAGTCAGACTCAGTTGGCCGAGATGATTTGGTGAAATTGTACTTCAGAATCGGATTTAGCAACTATACCAACTAGTTTTGAATGTCGAGAGAAAAGACGAAGTGTCGAGATTAAAGTTGACATGATATTTCAACTTTATTCTCGAAATTTCGAGTTTTATGTCGACATGTTGAGTTTAATCTTGTCATGGCAAAAAAAACAAAAACATTTTCTTCATTTGTGGCCCTAATACTCCGTTGTAGGTGAGCCATAATCTGTTGTTCTTATCATGTTCCAGATGTTATTGTGTTTTATGAGATTGATTTATGGAAATCAAATGGCACACTGTCAACAATTGCTATAATATGTAATCTGAAATGCCTTATTTAGGTTTGCAGGTGACGGATACATTTGTGTTTGTGTGTGAGGGAGATAAACTATAGTTTGCTTAATGAAACAAAGTATATCTCAATATTTCCATATATTTTTCATATACGCTGTACAAGTCTTCATATCTGTATTTTACTAAAACAGGGCTCTAGAGGTCCGGTGGGTCCTCCTGGTTCAGCTGGAAAGAGAGGCCTCACAGTAAGATCTTACACATATTGTCGTTACTTGCTTGCTGGTACACTATTTCCTTGAGGACTGCTGTTTAATAGCATTACAAAAAATAGATATACTGGTACACAGATACTCATAAACGCACACTTACAGGGACCACAAGGACCCAGAGGCGATAAAGGAGACCTTGGTGATCATGGCGAGAGGGGGCAGAAAGGTCACAGAGGATTCACTGGTCTGCAAGGACTTCCTGGACCACCAGTAAGGACAATGATCATACTGCCATTTCACACCAATACTTGTTGGTATGTTGATATCTTAAGCGAAATTTAGGGCGCATTTTGAATATCTGTGTGTTGTTTTAACAAGGGCTCAACTGGAGATCAGGGAGCACCTGGAATTTTTGGACCAAGTGGCCAAAGAGTGAGTATTACTGTTAAAATGGGGGGCAATATCTGATCCACAAATTATAGCATAACTTGTTGAACAAACTCCAAAAAATACAGTACAAAGGACCATATGTTCCATCTTAGGGACCTCCTGGGCCAGTGGGTCCTTCTGGTAAAGAAGGCTACCTGGGGCAGCCTGGACCAATGGGACCTCCAGGAACTCGTGGTCTAAGTGGTGATATCGGACCCGAGGCAAGTAGTCATCTGTAGAAATAGAACGTATTTGTATAGCCTTAATTACCTGCTGTATACATGCTAAAGGCTAGTGTTATGTAGTAAATCGCCATCTTTTCATTTGTTCTCACCAGGGACCTCCTGGAGAGGAGGGTCCCCCTGGGCCTCCTGGTCCCCCTGGCCGCCCCACTGCAGCTATGGACGACTTATTCGGTGGGGGTGATTACGGGCCGCCACCACCTCCAGAGTTCAGCGAGGACGAGGCCCTGCCCAATAGCAATGGCTCCGAGGCCCTACAGGCCGACCCCGGCGTCCAGGCCACTCTGAAGGCCCTCAGCAGTCAGATCGACAGCATGCGCAGCCCCGATGGCAGCAAGAAACACCCGGCACGAACTTGCGAGGACATCAGACAGTGCTACCCCCTGAAAAAGAGTGGTCAGTAAAAATGTCTTGTCATAGTAACTGTTGTCGTCATCTTGACATGATTTACATGTATGTAGTTTCATTACCACAATGACCGAGTTCACGAGTCATGATGAGAAGGATGTTTTAAGTCCACGTCTTTGTGTCGACGTTTAGATCTTCCACAATCTAGTGTCAGTGATAGTCATTGACTTACTTATCCATAATAAGAGTTTGGTCATCATTCCAGGTGAATACTGGGTGGATCCAAACCAGGGAAGTGCAGAGGATGCCATCAAAGTGCACTGCAACATGGACACGGGTGAGACGTGCATATCCCCAAATCCATCCAGCATACCTCGCAAGTCCTGGTGGAGCTCCCCTTCAAATAAGCCTATTTGGTTTAGCACCAACATGAATGGTGGAGTTCAAGTAAGTACACTGGTGTTGGTCAGCACTATTGGTTTCAATGTGATTGGTGAACCCTGAAGGCCATTAAGTCATTAGGAAGTCAGTGTTAACTTATATTATTTATATATATCTTTGAAACTGTGCCTTCAAAGAGGAATTAGAGGATTGTGGGTCAGGTTAAGCTGATTTTTAATCCTCTCTGACCCTAAAAATGATGTGATTCAAAGGTGTTTACATACAATACATGTTTGTGATACATGCTTAAAGAGCAGTGCATTTCAAATGAATCTCAACCAACCAAAGTGCCTGTGGAAAATGGCAGAATAGTCCATTGGCATGGACCTTTGGCAAAAGTCTGTGTGTCTGGTCCAAATGCAAAACATGATATATAGATAATGATATAAAGATGGGCAATAAAATCATCAAAAACAATGTGGCCTCAAAGATTCATTACAACTTGGATGTAGCTCATACTACCAACATATTTAAAAAATATATTTCAAATTAATCAGTCATAATTCTTTTTTAGTTCGCCTACGGAAACAAAGATCAACCAGCCAACTCTGTGACGGTACAGATGACTTTCATCCGTCTCCTCTCCAAAGAGGCTTCCCAAACCATCACCTACCACTGCAAAAACAGTGTGGCTTACAAAGATGAGAAGACAGGAAATCTGAAGAAAGCAGTTGTCCTCAAGGCAGCCAACGATCTAGAGCTAAAGGCAGAGGGAAATAACCGCTTCAGATACACTGTCGTAGCGGATACTTGCTCAGTAAGTTGAAAGCATAATACTTTGGCTGTAAAGGGAGCATGCTGACATCTGTAGTCATATGTGAGAAGCCACATACCTATCTACAACTCTTAAAGGCACAATAGTCCAACATGAAGCAATATGTGTTCACTTACACTGATTGTTAGCCTTTACTGAATATAAAAGCACATTACATTTTTGAGCTTCAGACTACTATACTGAAAACATCAAGCCTCAATCCACACAATTGTGAAGGAAGTTCACGGTCATAACATATCCCTGCTACAAATTTACCAACAAAATTATCATTAACATAAAATCGCTTTTTCCTTTTGCAGCAAGCCAATGGCAACTGGGGCAAGACAGTTTTTGAGTACAGGACACAGAAAACAGCAAGACTTCCCATAGTGGACGTGGCCCCTGTGGACATTGGTGGTGCAGACCAGGAGTTTGGAATTGACATTGGGCCGGTTTGCTTCTTGTAATAAATCAGAGGAGAATGGGATGTAGTGATGAGAACCCTGAGACTCTTGAACTGACTGCTGACTCGATCAGCCTTGTACATACCGTACAATGGACTACTCTGACCCTGTTGCAAGATATTTATTGTCCCTTTCTAATAATTTAGAACAACAACAAAAAAAACAGCAGTAGTTTCAAGCCCACTGTAAATCATTATTTTTTCCTAATAGGGAAAAATCCACTCATAGAAATCAATGCATATAATGATGTGCATTGATTACTGTGAAATCGAACCCAAAAATAAAACCTAACGTGAAATTTTCATTACAAATAATTTGCAGACAAGTGTTTTTATTCAGTCATTACCTGCTGTTAGTCAATCATGAGTTCAGTTGCTTCACCTGACACAAGTGTCTCTGAGCATCATTAGTTTCCTTTTCAAAACCATACTCATTTGTTTATTTTTTGTCATTGCATTTTCAAGTTTACTTTTTTACAACAAAGAAATGGTGCTAAAATGGAAACCTGTTTCAGTTATTCCTCTAAGAAAGAATGTTTGATAATGTTGATAAAATTGCCACCTGTAACCAATTAAAGTACCTTCACTCTGTAATGATGATGACATCCAACTGAGAATTAAAGATGAGACAGTGGATTGGTACAGATGTAAGCTACCTCGTCTCTATGTACTAGGATTGATACATTTTCCACACAGTTGCAGGGAGGATCTTCCAACAATCGCACAGAACAGGGTTGTGGACAGTGGAATAAAGATCTTACAGTCACTGATGGAACAACCAAATCAGTGGCTGAGGAAAGGTGTGTTTGAGTGACTTTATATTGGACATATTAACATTGGTATGCTTATCAGTTAAGCAAGGTATTTGCTATTGGGATGTGTTATATTCTTATGCATGTAGCTAGGCTCTTTAATCGGCTTTGCAGTCCCTTCTAACAAATCTTTTCCCTCCCAACAACCTTTCAGCCATTGCAAAGAATGGCCTTTAACGCCAAGACCTTCATGTATCTTTTTGCTATGCAACAAATTAAACATATGCTTGTGTATCTCAGCTCTTTTTTTTGTGAAATCAATTGAGAATATTTAATTTACATTTTTTTCTGACTTGATTATGAATTTCTGGGAAATTGTCTACATAAAATTCACATTATGATTTAAATGACTCACTGTTCATTTAAACTTGAGTGATGATTTTCTTTTAAGAACATGGTTATGAGATAGATAATATATTCCCTATTGAATTGAAATATTCTTCATTATACTGGTAAATATATTGTATGTGGTTAGCTCTGCTGTTCTTTGTATGAACCTGTGCAATATATTTTAGTGCTAGGAAGATGTGACTTTTTCAGTTGTTGAACTGTACTGCAATGTATACCTCTAACAGCAAGGGCATGACCTTGTCTGACTAATTGTTTAATGTTTTGTATCATAACTTATTTCAGTTAGGTGCTGATGGGGGGCACTTTTTTGAAGTGCATAGACATTTAGCTTTAGATAAACAATTTGAAACAGTATCACTTAAAGGTATGCCTTTGACCGAAGTTATGATTAACCCCATGTTACAACTGGATGGCCAAGTCCCGATAAAGTATAAGTGGCTGAGAGAGTCAGCAGAACCTGTGGAAATGCACTTTGGGGGAAAGATGTGATGGACTGCTGTCTTACCCAGCCAAGTGTTCTGCACTTGTGAATTGAGATGGCACAGCAGGAGGAGACCGCGGCATCCAGGCAACCCTTACGCTGCATGTGGCATCTCGGCTATACAAAGAATGACTTCAGGGGTATAAACCCAAACTTACTAGAGACATAACATTGATATTAAGTTCATTTGCTTTGTACTAGATAAATAGCCTTTTTTAAAAACACTTCTGAATCTATTTCAAGGTAAATCACCAAAAAAAAGTTGTGATATGACAGTGTGTGTTTACATTCAAAGTTAACCAAAGACTGTAGCTTTAATTGTAAGAGTTCAGTATCATTCATCATGTGAATATGACATGGAAGAGTTGATAGCTGCAACTCCTTTGAAAGTGAAATGAAAAGAAGTGGACATGTAGCATAATAGCTACCCATTCATGTGTATGTATTACCACAGTTTGACATCAATAAATAATATATTATATTGTAAAAAACACATGGTTTTATACTTCCTCACTCTGAGAGTATAACATCAATAATTAACTGATATTGTAAAAAACACATGGTTTTATACTTCCTCACTCTGAGAGTATAACATCAATAAATAACTAATATTGTAAAAAACACATGGTTTTATACTTCCTCACTCTATATAACCAACATGACTGGTCTCAGCTGTCCAGTGGCTCCTGGCGTGATCCTTTGTGAATTCCTCTTCCACCTCCAGAACAACACATACACAGTAGGAGAGGTGTTCATACAACAACCCGACATGGAGTAATATCAAAACACTGAAAATGAAATGTCAAAAACACCAGTGGTGTATCATGTGATGTTATATTTAATGACTACAGGGGCAAAGTTTAAAATACTGCATACAAAATGAAATGTAATCATGTAAACATATAGGTGTTAACATGGAAATATACTGACAAAGGCTTTTAAAAGTGCTTCCTTGTGCAAGTGGGTACTACAACATAGTAAAGAATGAAATTCTGCTACCCAAGAGGATTTCAAAAAGTACATATTGGGCTAAATGGATAAAGAATACAAACAGATGGTTAAATGTTCTATTAAAATATCTCAATGAATCCATTTTAGTCATGAACATATGTTAAATCATACAAAATGTATTAAACATGATGAAGCTCAGTTTGGCATTCCAGTAATATGTCAATAGCTACCCAATGATGCATCATACTTCAACCCAATACAAATGTAAGGGACAACATCACCCTCTAATGATGTATTTGTAAACTTCACAATTTCAGGTCAATACTGATTTTGTCTCAGAATCCAAAGAGTACACACAAAGAACTCCCGATATTACTGTAATGTATAGGCCTACTTCAATATGGGGATCAACATATTCATTGGGTCATGAAGGAACATTTCTGTATCTCTAGGTTTTAGTGCAGTCCTTCATAACTTTACAGAGCTGCAGCCAGAACTGAGGTCATGCTAGTGTTTCCTGTTTTCAGACTTCAAAGATGTCATATTGCATTCATGAATCCCTACAATGGTCTTACATGGCAATCACAAGCAGACTGTCAGGTACAAGTACAATGGAAATGTATGTGTGCAATAGAAGATGTTTCTGAGATGACAACCAAGACTTAAAATATAATAAAAGTTGGAAACATAATACAATGTAATTGCCTTTTGTTTTTTTTCATGAGAATTCAGATATTAAGCTTTTTGATACAGCATGTACCATTGGACATACTATTTACATCCTTCAATGACTGTACAAGGGGGTGTCAAAACTACTCTATTCTTTTTTTTAATAATTGTTATAAAAATAGTGTTTTAACTTATCAGACTTAAAACGTAGGTTCAATCATATTTCTCTCTTTTTCAAACATTTCTGTTTTTGTAAACCAAATTCTAATGCAAAGACATACAAATCTCAAGGTGAGAACATTGACATCTTGACTGTAGATTCAATTTTGGCACTTATTTAATAGAAACAGGAAACAGTATTTCACAAAAAGAGTCCTCTTGGCATCAGCAGCGACCGTCTAGTGGGTCTGGAGAAAAGACAGTGCCCTCTAGGGTCAGTCCCATTTTGAACCCCTCCTAAAAAGACAGAAAAAGAACACACATATAAAATGAGCTAAATTTAAGTTAAATACATTGATTCAAGAAATCAAATAACTTTTTTTAGTAGGGCTTCTGGTTTTTCAGTGTGAAGTGATATTTACTAATACATAGCTTAAACTTGAATGACAGGCACTGGTACCATTTGGCACTTTGGACCTTTTGACTTATACTTGTGTAATACTGGGGTGGGAGGATGGGAACTTGAAAAACTAGTGGCCCTAGCCAACCACAAGAAAAGTGTGAAGTTAGACAAAGATACAAACCATCTCTGACGCTGCCAGCAGAGGCAAAAGAGAAAGGAGAGTTAACAAGGAAAAAAGGTTACAGATATACAAACATGAAAATAAAAATAACAGCTGGGTGGCAAAGAGCAATACAAACGTTTATCATTCAATGATATTAAATAATATGTTTTATTGAACAGTAAACAGGAATCAGCTAGTTCCAGCATTTTTCCATTTTCATTACACAATTTTGCAGACGTTACCTGAGTAGTAAAAAAAGAAGAAAATAAAGAGTTCAAAAACTTTAAAAACATGAGAGAAAGAGAAATGTTGACTTTTTGGTTAGATGAAATCAGGGTCACACATGCACAGTAAAGACAGACCGCTTCATCAAGTAATATCACTGCCAAATTACAGAGTGATAATGGAATTTCACTGGCTAACTCCCTCACTATGAGGCAAAATATCATTATCATCACAGCTCTCGCGTGCTAGCCAGCTACTCCCTGAATGGCAGCAAGATTACCTGACTGAGCTCCAGCCGTACACACACACACACTCACACACGCGCACGCACGCACAAACACACACATGCATGCACGCACACGCACGCACGCACACACACAGACACACACTCACGCACGCACACACACACGCACACACACACCTGAGCATGGCTGAGCTTGCGGGCTTCTGGGTGTGATCGATAGACATTAGAGTGATGGGCGGAGGGGGAGAGCTGGCTGGGCGAGGGGGTCCACCTCTCCCAGTCACTGTGCCTACCGTCTGCTCCGGCAGCTGCCTCATGTGCATGCGTCGCCATGTGCTAATAATTCACAGACATGCAGTCACCTGCATCTCGTCCAGCTTGGATTGGATGTCCGGAGGGAAGTCGGCGGCCCCACAGATGAACGGGTCAAAGGGTTCGGCGCCAAAAAGATCTTTCCCTGTGTGTGAGATAGATAGATATAGATAGACAGACAGACAGACAGATAGATAGATAGATAGAGATAGATAGAGAGAGAGAGAGAGAGAGAGAGAGAGAGAGATGTAGAGAGGTACTGCGCTGTGCTGGATTGTGACAGTGCAGGTGTCCTGTTTGGGGAGGTGTCTGGGACATGGGGGTAATGGATTGTCCTAAATGGGCAATTCATTACTTTTTTTTCCATTTCTGGAGTACTTGGCAGAAAGTCTCTGGAAATGTGACCCTCAGGCGGTTTGGAGAGACACATTTGTTGTAAACACACACATGCACGCACACGCACACACCTTAGACCAAAGTACTAGTATCAAAAAAGTAGCATCCCTGTGAAATTCCACTTGTCCAGCTGTCGTCCAGTTAAGCAGTGAATCAAATATCTCGCTGTAAACCAATGAATCAGAGATGCACCGTCCAGTCTCATTAGAGGAGGCATCAGTCAGAGCCATCACCATCTGGTGGCATCTATCTCCATGGAGTACCACTGCGATGATGTTAGGCAGGGGGAATGCTGAGCGGGGCACAGTAAGTACAACCGGCCGTTTCCAAAGGAGTCTGAAACCTCCTGTTTGTCTCAATAACATGGAGTTTGTGCTGTTTGAACAGCACAACCGCAAGAAATTTGGCAAAATGTGCCAGACATTTAGTCTTTTATTTCCCCTGCTGGCCCTGAGAGTTTTACCTCCCTACCTCTTACTGCATCATTTATATTGTATTTGAAAGAGCAACATTTTACTGACAGGATGATCAGGGAGATACCAGTTTTACTATTTAGAATCCACGAATAACATACTAACTGAATACCCAGGTGTGAGTGAGTTACAGATTCGCTCAAGAGGTGCTTAGCATCTCAAAAAAGCAAATAATTCTAATTCATTAATGCTGATCATTACAGAACAGAGATGACCATCATCCATTATGAGAATGCTGTGCCTATAGTAAATCTGTTCTGGTAGCATGGCATTGGGATGCAGGTCAGCGGCTTACGTAGGTCTGCTGCTCGTGCTGGGGGAGGGGGCGGCGCTCCGTTGCTCGCTGGTAATGGAACCAGTGGCTCCACAGGGGAGAAGGGAATCATGTCAAAAATGTCTGTGGATGGCGGTTTTGTGGAGATGCTGCCTGCCTGCAGGGAACCGAGGACATAGAGCAAGGTCAGAACAGCGCTCCCCAGCCTTTACACTACTATGTAGTGATCAACAACACACAATAATGCGCACTTAAGCTGTATGAAAGAACCACACACCAAAACCATGCACACTTAAGCTGTATGAAAGAACCACACAGCAAAACCATGCACACTTAAGCTGTATGAAAGAACCACACAGCAAAACCATGCACACTTAAGCTGTATGAAAGAACCACACATAAAAAAAAATGTTTTTAATGGAGAAAAAGTCACATGCAGTTGCTAATGCAGAAGATGGCAGGCTGGAGCGAAGCAGAAAAAAAAGAAAAACAAGTTGAGGGAGCTGCTGAGCCCAAAGCATATCAGCCAAGATTGGAAAGAGAAGAGAAGGAAAGGTGTGTGCTTTTTTTACGCGAGGCCGTGGGATACTGTTTCCGTTGGGAGGCTTTGGAAGCGCAGGCTTAGCGGGAGGAGGGGTGAGGAGGCCCGCAGAGAAGTTGGACTCGGGAGAGCTCATAGGCGTGAGAGTGACAGAGGAGATCTCGAGACACGAGAAGGAGGTGAGATTGTGACACCAGAAGAGAGAGGAAGGCCTCTGCAGCATGTACGCTTCGTTAGCCGAGTTTAAGTGCAGCAGCTGTGGAAAAGATCACACGGATGGGGAGATCAGGAGGAAGAGAAATCGACAGCGCTAGTACTACAGCACAAGAGGTGCAAGAGAGAGAGAGAGAAAAAGAGATATCTGGTGGGGAATCTGCCAAGGAAGCTCATACAGGGGACACTTTGGAACTTCTCAACTGCTCCTCTAAGTTCTGTAACTGCTTCTTCAACTCAGAATTTTCCGATTCGAGTTCTTGGATCTGTAGAAGACAAATAAGTGAAAATACTGTTAGTGGACATGTGTTAAATATATCAAATAAAACACAGTAACAAAACTCCTGAAGTATTCTAGGATCTGAGTGAACAACCTGCATGTCCAAATAAGTCTTACTCTCTTCTGAAGGGTTCCTATCTGTTTACGTGTCTCCACATCTTTTCCTCCTGACTCCAGAAACTTCTTGTAGGCCAAGTCAAAGGCTTGGCCAATAGTCAGAGTGATCTCCTCTGCCTATAAAACAGGTTTAGGGAAACCTCAATGACATTGCATTTAACTGAATCTCTGTACATATTTCTGGGTAAAGAATGTTTCAAGCTTATCAATGCAGTTTATAATGAACATGTAATTCATCTTTAATTTCAGAAACTGATTGAAATGTTAGGTAATAAGTTCTGAAAATATCTTACACATTTTTCACTGTCAAACACGTAACAGAGATGTTTATTTGATTCTGAGTCTTTGCAGATGAATGTAAATATCCTTTTGTCTGTTTTATCATCAGCACAGAAGGATATCCTGTGCAACTGGCAATTGTGCAGCACATCCTGTGAGTAGAAAACAGAAATTTATTTTAACAAAGAGGACATCTATAATTGCATATATGATTTAGGCTACATATTACACATGTAAGTCAATACACTTAATTAGTACCTTTGTCTTAGGATCTAATATCTTTACTCCGTAAATTGATATTTGTAATTCCACCTTTGGAACCTTCTGGCCTTCTGATTTCTTGATGTGCCTTTGAAACTGCAAGAGGAGAGAAAAGAAGGACATGTTGTAATACTGTAACACTGGACAGCAGAGCTGGAACTGCCCCGAGGGGACAGCTTGTGTGACACACAGTTCTCAACCAGGCTGATATGGACGGATGGATAGCAATGGATGGATCGATTTTTATGTCAAATGTTCTTCGACACTTCGGAAAGTCACAGCAGAACTACAGTATTGCACAATAAAATAGCGAGATTTTGGCAGGTCCACAACTGTGAATCTGAAGTAGTAGACTCCCTTGACTGGAGCTGTAAAGAAACCAGCTTTGCTGCTGTACTGTAAGCCTGTCCAACATTGGTGATGATTTTAGTGAAAACCAAGTTCAACTCTGTATTCTCAGCCACTGTGTCTCCTGTGTTAGTTAGAGCGGCTGAGAATGCCACCTTAGGTTTCTCCACGACCTCCTTCTGTAGATTCATTACTGCATTCTCAGTGGCTGCCAGTCTGTTCTTCAATGCTGTCAGCTCTGACTGTTGTATTGCCTTTTCAGTGTTCAGGTCCTTCGCTTCTGCTTCAGCAGTGTCCTTCTTTCTCTTCAGCACGACCAACTCTGTCTCATGTGCGGCTTTTCCCTGACCAGGTCCATCACTGTGGTCTTCATATTGATCATGTCTGTGTGCTGTGATGCATTTTCCATCTTGAGGTTCATCACTTCAGTCTTCATGGTCAGGTGAGTCTGTGTGTTATGATGCAGTGTCTTTCTCCACTCATGTAAGTTTCTGTGGCTGCCAATCTCTCAGTCATTGACCTCAGATCAGCTTTCGAGACAGACATGACGTTACACTCAGACATGAGCTCAGATGGTGAACTCCGCTCCTGATGCAGATGAAATTACCGAAATTTAGCATCGTTGAATTTCACGTGAACCAATACTCGGTAATAGGCCTACCGACCTAATTCGATCGGTACCGGTAAAGGTACAGTGTTCGGTACCCAACCAAAATTACGTTCATTGGTGGTGTTTTGATCAAGACTGTTTATTTGCATTATTAAATAATCACTAAATAGCCTTACGGTGATGCAGGGATTAAAGTGAAAAAAAATCGTTTGACTGAACTTTTTTCAGGCCATAAGTCATACGTTGTTCATATCTACCTATAGAGATAGCACCCCTTTTGCGGTCGCGACCTATTGGTTTTTAATGTACAAAAAGATGCAAACAGCAAAGTAAAGGGAGTATTCGCCTTATTCACACGGCGGCCATTGTTTAAACCAAAACGAGGCTACAGGGTACACTTACTATATAATTAATGCCACCTACAGGTGAATGCATAGAACATAACAATCCTATGGTTTGTGTACCCTGTAGCCTTGTTTTAGCCGCCAATGGCCACCATGTGAATAAGGCGAATTGAGAGTGTTCTTGATTGAGATTGAGTTTTCCTGATGAACAAAAATATATTTTAGTACCATCCCTGACCATTGCTGATTAGCCATTGCTGTTCTTTTCTACTGCAGCAATATTGTAGAAAGGCTTTAACACACTGTTATTTAATTACTTAAGGCCAAAAGTGTTTAAAGGGGAGATTTTTTTCTTGTTAATATGCAATTCTACACCAAGTAAAATCTATAAAATCAGGTTTGCAAGACTTCCCATTTCCTCATCAAAGTAACGAATCAGAACATTCTAGATATTGTTCATATTTCCATTTGTTGCCTCATCCGCATTTAATGAAAACATGGTAATTTTGAGTTTTACAGACAACTCAGTTTTCCAATGAGCAGCAATACTGTGTGTGCTCATGCAGGAGGTCTGCGCATTTGATAACGACAATCTGGAGACGGTGCTTTTGTTTTCAGCAACAGATTGTATAAGGTTGACAAAATGGTTGCGATATGGTGAGGGACAGGTCGTGTTGCGCTATGAAAGAACATGCGTAGCCTACTTTCTAAACGTAAAAACGGTCAGCCATAGATACACGTAGCCTACCTCTGTCGTGGTGGCTAGTTGCACCAGGTAGGGAAGATGTCCTGAAGTGCACGAACGTTAACCTTATGGCGGTCTTCTGATTGGTGGCGTGCTAAAACGTTTTCCTATTGCATCCATAAACAATTTTCTTGCAGCGAACCAAGCAAAAGCAAACCCCCGGCGCTTTAATTTCTTTACACCATGGCTTGTTAGTTCTCCCCCGTTTCCAACAGCTGCCCATCTCCATTTATTTTTTAACTTTTGACACCAGCCTTCCTTAGCAATAATGCATCCATGACAGCTAGTGGCCTTGCCAAATAGACGCACACAAATCATGACGCTAATATGCGAGGTTCTGGTAGGCCTACTGGTTATGGTTTTGTGCTATAAATGAATAATATTTTATAGCAAAGTTTTAAGTTGACTATTTTAATTGTATGGTTATTTTTTGTCAACATACACTCACAACCTACTGTCGTTAAAAGTGAGGCCTAAGCAAAATAGGCTACAAGGCTGTTTGTGCGTCACAAACAGACTGACCCCCTTACTCAACAGTTCGCGATGATGACAGTGATATTATTATTTTTTTTATGCTAACACGCTCAGTCAAAACCTTCCGTCGCAAATTGTGAAAAACATTGTTGTAGGCTACATGTCATAACAGACGGGATAATAAATTGCATAGGCTACGGTTTATATTGCGTCGCTTTACACATAATGTTAGTTGCAAGTCATAGGTGACACCCAAAATGAATGACCTCCCCTGACAAGAGTTCGCGATAGTAAGAAATTGTCTACATTGATGCACGGAAAGAACACAGCCTACGCTTCTTCTCCGAATTCGCACATAGAGCTCACAATATCATATCCAAAAAAGTTAAACGGATTGGCCAACCTCATCAGCTGTCTCTAATGTGTCACTATAATCCAACTTTTAGACCGTTATAGTCCTCCATATGTGTTCTTTGGAAAAGCAAAGGTGATAGCCCCCCTCCTATTTTTTTTCTCATCGGATCTGCATCGATCTCAAATATGACATTTCTAAAATCAAATTGACGGAAATCCGTCCTATGACGGAGAACTTTAATCCTTGGGTGATGCTATCCAGGCAGGGTGCCACGTCACTATTTTATACCCCTAATAATGCTCAAAATATAATTACACTCTGTGGTAGTGTCGTGAGGGTTTCTACAGACAAACCAAAGTATTGTAAACTTTGAAAGTCTATAGAGAGGTTATAACAAGACTGTAGGAAGAAAATTCCATGGCTTCCTGGTCTGGTATCGTCAAATCAGCACTCATTGCTGTTACACTTTAAATGAGTGAATATAAAAGCGATTAAAAAACAGCCCTGATTTCAGGCATGTGCACTGTTAAACCCCATGACGTAATATGTGTGTGTTCTTAGTTTAAGGAAGAGGATATGTAGTAAAATTAACAAGACTATCTACAATCCAGTTTATTTAATTAAACAGTAGTGTTTTTGCTCTACTCCATGATACAATATTTGGTTTAAAAATGCCCTTTTAGTGCAATATGTGGTGCATTATATAAAATTTTACCTTAAGCTTTCTGACTGCATCTCTCACAATCTCTGTGCCTTTAGGTTGGTCAACCTCTGTGTTGCCAAGGAACTACAGAAAACAAAATTCAGTCATTAATATTTGCAACAAAAAGGTACAGGTAAAGGGTCAATTGGTTCACATTGTTTTGTCCAAGCCTAACCAAAATTACGCACAACATGAATTAAACATTCTACAACAGCACATCTCAAACATGCCAAGTGCAATGAACAGATTCAATAGGTTGTTACCAATGGGCAAATTATGAAGAAACCTCTTCAATAATACACAGGATTGACAAAAAGATCTATGCGCTGCTACTAGTGTAGAGAAAACTTTTCTGACTTCTGTTGAGAGGCATTTCAATGTACTTTTCCCCTACTGAAATCTTTTGAGTGTGAACGGTGAGCGGAGAGTTAAGCACTACTGCCTGTATCCAACAGATGGAGCTATTAACCTTTGCCATACCACCATGTGGTCGGGCGTCTGGCTGGCAACATGCTCTGGCTCTTCTTTTGCCTTCACTTCAGGTCCTCATGTTCTGGACATCTGTATCCCAAAGACCTCTGCAGCTACTCCGCAACACAACACTCTCACCAGCACTCTGTGTGTGCTGTGACTGCACACCGGGTTTTACTGGTGATGTACTTTATTTTACATGACCAAAGTCTTTCTACAGTTGTAATAGCATATAGAGACACCCCTCCACAGCCACTGTGTGCATGTTCAAAATACACCTCACAGTCCAAATGACTGTGAATGTCATTGAAGCTCAAGCTCCATACACTCACTTCTAAACAGAGAAATTTAGCCTCAATCAAAAATGTTCATGGTGCTCCTTGGGTAACATCCCAATCTCCAGTTCTTTCCTTTCAATTTGTTTTTCATTTCACAGATACATAAGTTATTATGTGCTTTAATTTTTACGTTGGCCAAATCTTCATTTTGGTTTATATTCATTTTCAGCATATTGAAATTATTACTATGATCAATATTATCAATACTAAAAGTGCTTGATACATTTTGAATGCATCACGTTATACTTGAACTGAAATGCTTAAACCGAGTGTCCTGATCATTTTTTTTGGCCCTGTTTGATGACGGTGACTGGCTGCCCATGTTCAAGGGCGAGCCATGGTGCCGAGGGAGCAGGAGTGAAGTGGCGATGACAGATACACAAGGTGAAGCGCAGCTCCTTTCCAATCACTGCACCGCATCCTGCTGGACTCTGGAGGAGAAGGAGGAGGTTTTTGCCACATAAGCCCCGTCTGTACCCATCCATCACCAGGCCCGCTGTCCTATTCCTCACCCTTCCTGATAGCCACCTGCTCTGTCTGCCCTCCACTCTCTCTCTCTCCCTCTCTCTCTTTGTCTCTCTTGTTCTCTCTCTCTCTCCATCTCTCTCTCTCTGTTTAAGTAAGGGGTTGGAGATGCTTCAGCGACAGCCGAAAGGTTTAACTCACACCTCCAATTTCCTTCTTCTTCATAGTTCAGTAAGACATTCCAGAAAGCCGGCGCGGAAGCTGACAAGCCTTCACCTTCGAACAGGAGCCCAGGCTTTTGTGAAGCGGAGCAGAAAAGAAGTCTTACAGGCAGTGAGTGAGCAAGCAGGCTAGGGAGTGAGGCAGTGAGTGAACAAGCAGGCTAGGGAGTGAGGCAGTGAGTGAGCAAGCAGGCTAGGGAGTGAGGCAGTGAGTGAACAAGCAGGCTAGGGAGTGAGGCAGTGAGTGAGCAAGCAGGCTAGGGAGTGAGGCAGTGAGTGAACAAGCAGGCTAGGGAGTGAGGCAGTGAGTGAACAAGCAGGCTAGGGAGTGAGGCAGTGAGTGAACAAGCAGGCTAGGGATTGCCTTTTGGATGTGTGTATTGTTGACTGCCAAAGGAGTAAAACAAAAACAAATTCTGTTTGTAATGGTTCATGTTCTGCAGTCAAAATCTATTTGCATTGATCCGTCCATTCATGCTGTTTCTCTGTTTGTGTGTTCCCAACCCTTACAATGTTGTATTGAGTAGTTTCGAAAACGGCACTTTGAAAAGCATTTGTTGTGTAAAGTGTATTTATTTATTTTTTTGTACTAGACACCAGAAAGAGGCTATACTGAAAACTCGTTGAGCACATCTACAGCAGTACAGCAGCAAAAGCCCACTCTATGTATTGATTCAAAACAACTGCTCATCAGTAGTTGTTACACGCTGCCAGGTACAGCATACATGCCGTTGTGGACATGCAATAGTCAGATGTGCTCCTGCTGGCTCCAAAGAACACATAAACACTTGAGTTATTAACACGTGAGATCAAATACTTTTATAGGGTCTGTTCTTTACATACCTTGGCATTGTATGCAATGAAGTGTTTGGCCAGAGCCTCAGGAGTATGCATCCATGATTTATCTGGAACATAAACAGTTCAACAGGTGAGTGGAGAAACAGCCATTTTCACAAAATTACAAACAGAATGCTGCATATGTATGTGCATACAACTCCCGAATATTAAAAGTGTCTGACACAGCAGATACTAATGCTACATTTTAACTGTTAAGGCAAAATATACAGTATATATGTATACTGTACAACTACAGAATATTGAATATAGTATCCCTTGGTGCTCACAGAACAGGATTGTTGAATCAGCAACACTCAGTGGGCCACTTCAGATGACTGAACCCAGAGGAAGTGCCAGAGCACAGAAATATCTTATAGAGTGTTTAATAGGAGCGAAGAACCAACGATTCGACACACAGCGTCTTCATTACACCTATTAAACACTTTAAGTTAATCGAGTGCTCTGACTCTTCCTTTGGGTTCAGTCATTTGAAGTGGCCTACTCAGTGCTGCTAACTCCAGAATATTCACAGTGCCTAACACAGTAAATACGATGCTACTATTTACTGTTGAGGCTAAATAGATCCCTCTCTTTTCTTTAGAAAAAAAAAAAATACAGACAGTGATTTCGTTCAAACTGAGAGACAAGAGATAATGAAAAACACAGATGTGCCACTGAGAGTTGGTATTAGTCAGAATAAACATATCACTGGCTCGCACATCACAAATGCGCCGTTCCTCTTTGTTTTGCTTGGCATGCATGCAATCAAGACATTTGGTTTCATGAATCATATTGTATTTGTGTGTACAAAAGAAGAAAGCAAACAAGCCGACAGGACGTGCCTGTGCTTCAGACAGAAATCTATTGAGGGAATGGGAGGCTGTAGCCCGATGCATTTTTCAGTGACAACATAAAGCATCAGTGCCCGTCACTGTAGCGCTGAAGAGACGATGATACACACAGACAACCAAAGTCTTAAAAGTAACACAGCTGAGCAAACAAAACAATACAAAGCCCAGATGGAATAAATAGCCATGAAACACCATATTGAAAATAGCAATGTAATTATGAGATACAAGACAAGGGGATCGTTTTTATCATCGTAAAAACCTCAGTGCGTGCTTTTTTTCTCAGGTCAGGCGTCTCTACAAGTATTTCATCAAACATCTGCAATTCTGCAGAGGATGGAATAATACTGATGAAGCAGCACTTAGGGCTGGGCAGCGCTGGGACTGTGGGCTGCGTCTGGACGCTGGGCGCTGGCAAGCAACAGCTGGATGGATAGTGATGTGGGGGGATGTAAATCTAACAAAGGACCTCATGAAAGACTGAATGAAAGAAATGAATCTCCCCTGGGGGCACTCCTGGGGCGAAGGTTGATGGAGGGACGGCACCGCACTCACACCGCATCCCCCCACCACCACCCCCACCCCAACACACTCACGCACGCACGCACGCACGCACGCACGCACACACATGTACCCCCTTCCCCCGTCCTGAGGGACAGCTTGAGGGAACAGTAAATTCTAACTATGATAGATGAGCTGCAGGAGTCACCCCAGTCAGGCAGGCACTTGTGCACTTTTTCTTTGTGTCAGCAGACTGGGCTGATTAATAGAGGTGGCCACACCTCGTTTCCACCTTCAGAGAAAAAAACGGAGGAGGAGTAAGAAAAAAGAGACAAGCCCTTCAAAAACAAGACGACACCTGAGGAACTGAGCACTCGACCGCGAGGAGGGGGTACGAACTCTGAAGGTTGGATCACAATGTGTCTCTTTCACTCTGTTTCCTTCTTTGTCACACACACACACAGACACACACACACACACCACAGTGCTGACTGGATGTGATCTGATACCCCACATACTGATCTGATGTTTAAAATGGTCAACTATACCAGTATCTTTTCTATTACTGATGTCAAAGCTAGGTACTGAGGCTACATATAGCCACCACGTCCCCATGTCCTGTCTATTACCCAGAGTTTTCAAACCCACTCATCCATCCAAGTTGAAAAACATAAAACACGATTGGTTGATTGATTGGTTTGAAGTAAGCTGGGTTGATATACAGTATATATCCCATAGTCCAACAGTAGACAGGGAAATGTTAAAGAAATAAATCAGTCGCTGGGATTGCAGTAGGAAAAAAGTGTAGAAAAAAGGACTAACAGGTAATGTTTATAAGACAACAAGATTTATAACACAACATTCGCTTGGAAAGCAGTCACTGATAACCTTGAACATCCCGGAAAACAATAGCCAATTAATCTCCAATTTGGCGCAGGCAAGAAAACCCAGTGGATCGAACAACAGGGTCCTGCGGATTAACATTTAAGAGACCTCTGTCAATGTGCACAACCTTAAGTGCTTGATTCTAATTACACTCAATTGCCAGCAATTAATAGTGGTTCATTAGGTAAGACAACCTCGTAGGTTGTGTCCTTTTATTGCAGATGGATTTGCTCCCACAGATGATCAGAAGAACTGCACTGTGAGTGGATGTGAAAAAATGCAAAGGATGAGAGAGAGAGAGAGAGAGAGAGGAGAGAGAGGAGAGAGAGAGAGAGAGAGAGAGAGAGAGAGAGAGAGGGAGAGAGAGAGAGAGAGAGGGAGGGAGAGAGAGAGAGAGCGCCGGGCAGGTCAGCTGGCAACGCTGGCAAATGAGGGAGAGAGAGAGAGAGAGAGAGAGAGAGCGCCGGGCAGGTCAGCTGGCAACGCTGGCAAATGGCGAAAGCAGCTGTCTGGTTATTGACTGCATAAGGACAGCCAGGCTGTTATTGCAAATATAACAATCAAAACAAATAAACAAAACACTGAATGCATGAATGGCCACATGCACCCTCTAGACAGTGTGCTGAAGCTGATTCACTTTCTTATCTCTGGCCTGTCTTGACACTGACAAGGTTTGGAGGACACCAAATATTCCAGCCCACATTAATATATCCCATTAGGCCAACCTCATGTCAGCAATAAACTATATGATCTTGACTTAAAAAAAATGAAAATTTCCTTTTCAATTGGTTACTTTTTTTGCTGCATTGATGTTTTCATACATTAAATTAACCATTTCTAAAGAGTTTGGAACAAAAATGCTAAATAATACTGATTGAGTGAATATGGTTCCATGACCACACAGAAAAAAATTGCATTTAAGAAAACTGAGATGAGGCTAACACACACACACACACCAAGACCAAGGTCCTCCTAGTAGTAGTAGACCCCTCTAGTCCCCAACCTTATGGACCAGTTTGTTTCCTATTGTTTTTTTCACGGACCGGGGGGGGGTGGGGGTTGTTCCATGTTCCATATGTGTTGTGCATGCGCATTACTTGAAAAAAGCAATGAATATTAAACAACTTGAAGCTACATCTATAGTTCTTTGGAACTAGACAGTGACACCCTCAGTGTGTTTGAAATGTCCAGTCGATTGCACAATTTGGTCTTAGTTGAAGTCATTGCCGAAAACCCGGCCTCGCATAGATACGTGGTGGGAAATGGTAGCAACGTTTTCAGCGCTTTTACGGCTATCTTGGGATATTCTGCTTTGGTTTTGATCCAAAAACCCGCCAGAGAGGTTTCCTTATACACACTCTTAAGACCACCGTCATTTGCAATTTCGATCAACTGCTCTTCTTCCTGCGCTGACAAGTTAGGACTATTCAATATTGACAAATGGGTTGCGGACCCACTCATTGGTTTGCCATGGATCTTTCTAGTCGGCTCCATTCACAGAGTGAATGAGTCATTTCATATAAGTACAAAATTAGCATTCCAATAGGCCAACTCTCATAGGCTCTCATCTGAGCCTATTCCATGTCCATCTCACCAGCCTGAGAGTGAGCAGACAGTTTAAAAATAATTTAATAGAGGAAATGGTGTGATAAGGATAAAAATAGAATATTGTCAGATTTTTATACTTTCAAAAATGTTGAACAGTGTTTCATTATGCCAGAATATAAGCAATTATATAATGTATTCATGACTTTCTTTTAACTGAAAAACGTTATATCTGATCTGACTATGTACACCCTCTGGACCCCCCGCCCCCCTCCATCGGAAGCACACATTCATCACACACACACACCTACACGCACGGACATGTTTATTCATGCACACACACACACACACACACACACACACACACTCTCCACCCCCATTGTAATCTGTCCCCTGTAGTGTTTTGTCTTGTCTTGTCAAATACTGTCTTTATTTGTTTCATGTTGTTTGTGTTCACATGCTCTGTCTATAATTTCAATAATCTCAAATAGTCGTTGTATACTATATGTTTCATGTCTGTTACACTTAGTTGGGTTTTGTAAGGTTTGTGGGGTCTTGTTAATATTTGTATAACCTTTATTGCACCTTTGGAAAAACTTATTAAATAAAAAAAATGATCTGACTATGTACATGTCAAAACATTATGCTGAGTGACCTGGAACCATATCCCATTCACCCTTTGGGAAATGCCACTGGACACCAGCTTCTGTTAATGTATCATGGCTGACATTCAAACTTTGACCTTTGCAGAGAAAGGTTAACACAATGGAGGACCCATAACATAAAGCATGCTGAATTCAACTAAAAATATACCGCTTGCTATGACACTTGAAAAGGTGTCTAATTCATATAATGGAATCACTCCCTTGAGAAAGCAGTGCAGTTGGTTGTCTTTTGTAGTGTCACTCAAAACTAACACAGTCAAAAGAAATGAAAGAGTTGATAGCCTGAGTATCTAATTTTCCACTTGGCTGATTTTATATGTTGAGCTCTGAATGATATACAGGAGACATTAAAGTGTTGCAGCGATGATACAAAAGATACACATCCAATACGCTGTCAACGGAGCAAACAAATCTGTCCCATTATAACAAATGATTAAAGCTCTTATTAGCTTAACCTATCTGCACTGTCCTCACTACACTCAGGCCACCCGCCACCACTGCCCCTCATTAAGAGCCGTGACCATGCATCAGGCCGACACCTAAACAAGTCCTCCAATGGCAGCAATGAAACATGAATTCAACGCGGTGGCACAGCCAGAGAGAGAGAGAGAGAGAGAGAGAGAGAGAGAGAGAGAGAGAGAGAGAGAGAGAGACAGAGAGAGAGAGAGACAGAGAGAGAGAGGGAGAGATAAAAAAAGAGAGAGAGAGAGAGAGGGAGAGAGAGAAAAAATGGGAACGCTGGGGATACCAGAGCATCCAAATCACTGTGATTGCAAACTATTACTCGGGGGGTGGGGGGGGGGGGGGGGGGGGGGTAGTAGTAATGGTGGTGGTAGTAGAGGGGGTTCTCGGAGGGGAGAGCTGGCATAGATTAAGACAGACATGAGAGGGCTCCGATGAAGCATTAGAAAGAAAAATGATCGGGGCTCCTCGACACTCTGCCTCACCCACACAAGATTAGGCAGTCCGCAGAGTTGGGCCAGCCCAGCATATGATTAAATAAAACTGCCTTGCCATATTAGATCATCACTGAGTGGCACGGAGGATTATGACGGTCACATAAAACCTCCACAGTTACGCTCCACAGCTACCGGGAGCTACAGTACAAGTAAGAGGACTCATTTCCATCTTTAACAAAGTACAGTGTATTTACACACCATGATGAAGAGTTTTTCCATCTTTTAAAACATCTTCTACTTGTGAGGGTAATTCTAAACCTCACTTTATCTGCAGAATGCTACGGTAATTAGCTGATATAAAAGGTCAGATGGGATTCTCCATATGTGGTCCAGGCTTTGATTTCGCTATGCTCTAATCACAAACAATGCTCCCATTTAGTGGTGGGTAATTGGATGCACATATTTGGGGAGCAATTGACGAGAAAGATTTTGGACCCACTTACTTCTTTGTCATCACATATACACACAGGCAGCGTTTGTGTGTCTGGTCCCTTGTAGATAAGAGGATCAGCTACATCACTTGTAAACAAGTGTACATTGGACTTGTTGAGCCACAGGCACATTCAATAACCTGTTGTCAGCAAAAAGATCAACATGATCTCTGTGCAAACACCTATTATGTCTAGTTTTTGATAATTCTGACAGTATCACTCAGCATAGTGAGATTTCATCATCACACTACAAAGCTGATTCGCATCACAAATCACTGCTTACATAGAAATGGGGACAACTAAAGCTGACAGATCCATTTGAGACACCATCCACAGTTTTCCATGCTTAACGCATAAGCTTAGATCTCTGTGTCTCAACCAGTGAATACTCGCCATTGAACTGTGAGGCTTCTTCTACTGCTTAGCAATAAAAGTCGTGTCTGAGAATTCTGCCCCTGGTAATATGGGGCTGCAAAAACAAGATAACTAGGCATAGCAACTGCCTCAGCTAAACACTGTTCTTGTCTGACCAAGCAACGCTCATTATCAGCGACAAAAACAATGACCACTAATGAATGCCTGGCTCTGGGAAGAAAAAGGAGGCGTGTTCCCCCCTTTGCTGAAATGTCAGTTGTGCAAATGAAGGGCTTGCATGGACCTTTGTCCCTGGAGTGAAAGGGTTTAAAGCCGTCTTTATGCCAGATGGCTGGATGGCCCTTTGTAGTTTCCTCTGGCGTCCAACAACACTGGCCTGTGTGCACGTATTAACTCCTTTGAAAGAGCATATCGGGCCACATCGGTGCAAGGCGGGCGGTTGTAGCTGTGCCGAGCCGGCCCGAGTAGTGTCCTCTGAATACAGTATGGTTTTTATCTGCTAGAAGACATAACAGTCTATTAGCCTAAATGTCCCTGAGCACACTGATTCATGGAGGCAACAACGCGCGACTCAAAAAATGTATTCCCTTTGGCTTCATTAGTACGGAAATCTCAACAGAGAAAAATGACAACAGCCGAGATATCACTGATAAGATTACTCATCTAAAAAAAGGATAGCAACTCTGATCCTACAATAGAGGCACAAGTTTTTTAGCGCAGAAACACACCCCATTTGGTGGCATTGGGGAAGCGGCATTCTCCAAGAGGGAAGAAGGGGGGGGGGGGGGGGGGGGGTTATCACATCGAGAATCCATTAATTCACTTGGGAGTGAGTTGGAGAGACAGCCGGTGGTAAATATGTCAGGTAAGAAGAAGAGCAAATGAACCCCAGGAGCCTACTGTCCCGCTGGAGGCCATCGACGTGCGGCTGAGAGAGAGAGAGACAGTCAGCGCTGCGAGGGGGGCAGAAGCCGTGTCTGAAACGCTTGTTAGAAGGCGGAATCTGGCACCTCCACCAAGACTGGAATCACATTATAGGAGAGAGAGAGCGAGAGAGAGAGAGAGAGAGAGAGAGAGAGAGAGAGAGAGAGAGAGAGAGAGAGAGAGAGAGAGAGAGAGAGAGAGAGAGAGAGAGAGCGAGAGAGAGAGAGAGAAGGAAAGAGTGGCAACTGAGACAAGGTCACAGACAGAGATGGCCATGCCGCTGCTACTCACCTCTTTTCCTGTTAAATGCTCGGTTCATGCTGGAGCAAGACCTGTTTACGCTTTCCCTCCCAGAACGTTACCACTTCCACCTGGATACAGAGAGAGAGAGAGAAAGAGAGAGAAAGAAAGAAAGAAAGAAAGAAAGAAAGAAAGAAAGAAAGAAAGAGAGACAAAAAATATGTCAGAACATGTTAGCATTTCCAAACTTTCTCAGGGCTGAGGGAGAGAAGTGCTCTTCAAAGAAGTCATCTTCTGGGACAGTGAGCTAATCACTAGTGACATTGAAGTACTCTGATGGGTTGACTGACGAGTTCAGTCCAAAGAAATCATAAACCATCTATCAAATGATTTACAAAGAATACAGAGGTAGAAAATAGTTTGAACTGTGTGCATTCTATGACTATGACACTATGTGCATTCTTAAAAACCACAGAAACGTTTCCCCATGATAGGGTCAGATGGTCATGAGCTAAGGGCATTCTAGGATTTTCACCTGGACACAGCTTGCCACAGAGCATCTCCATCATGCTGCTACCGTCACGTCATTCAAATCATGTCACAATGGGGGACCATGACAACAACTGACACATCTATCATGTACATGGCATGTCATGGCTGACCCACTATATTGCTCTGTGTTGTTAGAGACCTCAAGGTATACTGTATACTGCAATTCAAGCAAGTGGCACAACATGATGCAGCCAAGGTACTATATCTACTGTAGTTCACCTTGTGATGAGACAACAATACATGCATTTCATGAACCTTTCATTTTAGCTGGAAATAGATGAGTTAGCTTTTAGATGCACTTTCTTTTCCTAATAAATCTTACTAAATATGCTGGATGAACAAATAAAGCTGGTCAGCTATTTGGGGAGATGTTTGTTTTATAAAAGATAATGAACTTCAAATACCTTCATACCTGTGGGAAGCTTTCTATAATTTATTAAATTAAACTGGAGGTAGAGCTGGATTGAAGTGCTTTGAACACTGCATGCTGAGTAGGTGTGCATCACAATGTCAATGTCTGTGTCTGTCTGTTCAGAGTGGATGCTGTCTGATTTGAAAGTGGTTTTAGGTGTGGATTACATTTGGAATGTGAGAATTATTTGCACGCAAAAAACACAACCACAAGTACCAACATAATTTGCTGTACAAGCTAGGACTACTCTCTTAAAAATCATAAAAACAGTGATTTTTTTTTTTTTTTTTAAATCCCTAATGTATTACATTCACCACCATCACCAATGAAAACAGTGAGACACCGAAAAAAATGAGTCATTTTCTATTTTTCAAAACAAATTAACATGAGAGAGAGTTTGTCCAGAGTTAAAACACACTCAACCACCACAGGCACCACAGGTAGCCTATGAATCCTTACCAACTAGGGACCATTGAGAATTACACAAGGCTTATGTTCCTCCATTCGGACAGGCACAGGCTGGTGCATACCTCTTTGCAATGGACACTTCTGGAATTTTACAGACCACATGAGATTCTTTCCTATCCTTCTGGAAAGAAAATCTGCATTATGTGGCTTGGAAAGTGTGTCTGTGCAAAATGGAATGCAAGCAGAATGCATCTGAATATGTGAGGATGGTATTGTTGCTTTTTCTGTTTTTAAGTTTCTGTGTTTAAGTTTTTGTCAAAATTGCTCAGCCTTACAAAAGGGAACTGTGCATGCTAAGTCACTTGCCAACTACTACAGTACCTCTACAGCGTTTAACATAGTTTTAAAAACTAGGTTTGTTCACAGAGAATGACTGATGCATTTTTATCGCATTCATCAAAAGATGCTCAACTGTATACACAGCATACAGAAAGATCGGCATGTATGCAATTTTGTAGGCTATATCTGAAGTGGATTGTTCCATTTATCAGTGTAACTCTATGGAATTCTAAAATCTTGAAGCTGAACTACTCCAACAGAGCTGGAAAGTAATGTTATCATGACACTGAGGTGTGTAAAACCTAGCTCATATCACCTACAAACAGTTAAAACCTATATTATATAATACTATAATCTATAAGGTCCTGAATGGTTCATATATAATATTTTACCATTTAATTTAATTTGGATAACTGGGGTTCTAATCAGGGTATTTGACACACTGTCAATTATAGAAATGATGACAAAGCTTCTTTTTTTTGGAAATGCAATTTCAGAAGCTCATTTTCTGACATAATTCAAGCCATTGGGAGATGGGCTGCTGCTTGGGTACTAGTGGGTACAAATGGGTCTATCAATCATTTTACTTTTTTTTCCTTTAATAAAAAATTCAGCTGGTGCCAAAGAGACAGAGGTAGCTGTGGAGAACCAAAGGCCACAGAAACATCTGAGCTCATCGACACTGCCTTTGGCAATAACAACTTCACTCTTCATCACTGTCCAAATAGATATCGATCCTCGCTTCTAATGGCCATTTCTTAAATACAGTACATCTAACCCAGGGACAGTAGAGGGCTGGAGAGTGAGTTTTCTCTCATCTGACCCCACCACTCTAAGTAAACATCAAACCCTGGACTGGGGAAGAAACAAACAGTGTTTTGACAGATTAAATTTGCTTTAAAAAAAAAAAAAAAAAAACTTCCCCTGAAAAAAATGGAAACCCTCAAGGGCATTTGGCCACAATTTGATTGAAGCTTTAATTAAGAAATGATTTGATTCAATCCCTCAGTACAATCCTTTTATAATGCTCTGGGGCCAAGACGACAAAGCTACCCATTCATGCACTGCCTGAAACAACCCAAATAGACAGACTGTATTATTTCAGGTGAAACGCTTTTGTAACCCACAAAATAAAGATGTCTCCTAAATTAAAGCGATCGTTTAACAGGAAGTGAGGTTTAATTAAAAGTCAAGACAGGGTTTTCATGAGGCTACAATATGTCGCTTTTGTCTTTGTTATACCTGTGCACTGATTTAATACATACCGGTAGATAGAACTCGTTAAACTTGATTAATCAAAACTGCAATCGCTAAGGCTATGCTGGCTTGAAGTGCTTCCTGTCTACCAAGTCTCTCATTGATTGGGAGGAAGACATTGTGTAAAGTGCTACAGAATTAGAGGAGCAGATAGGAGCATTCTAGTCTTTTTTTTATCAGAGCTGAATGTGCCTCTAATTTCAGCTCTTCAGAGGAACTTAAGAGCATAGCTCGACAATGTTAGCAATACTGCTTTGATGCTCATCATACCTTTTTTTTAATCATTCTTTTGTTGCTTTTGTGACTGCTGCCAGAAAATTATGCTTGCATTTCCCACTGAGCACAGATGAGTATTGCATGTAATTATCCTCTGTAAAGTGAATCACTTTGGATGAAAACAAATTACATGACAACATTAGCGTTATACGAGAACCCCAGAATCACTGACTGTTGTTGCCTTTGGATTTGTAACAAGAATCATTATCAATTCAAATAACATCTATAAAGAAAATGAGGTCATGACTATTTTGGCAACCCAGAAAATATATTGTCTCATTCCTTCACATTCCTCCGATATTCAACTAAGCCACTTTGAAGTCTCTACGCACACAATGGGACTCTACATTTTCCAGAGACTAACATAACTCGAAAGCTGCTCTAATGTTATGTTGTAGGAGAGGTCTGCCAAAAATTCTCGTGACACACTAGCTTTACTACCATGTGGTGAAGCACCATCCATGATTTAAAGGAACCGTATGTAAGATCGTGGCCAAAAACTGGTACTGGAATCACTTTCAAAATACTGTAGAGCGGTGTATCCCCTCCCCCTCCCCCTCCCCCCTGACTGGCAGAGCTGGCAACCCGGATGCCGAAACACTACTGACTTTTTGATTAGTAGATAGGTGGAGGGTGGCGCATCAGGCCAAAACACAACATGACAACATCAACATCAGTAGAGGGCTGCAACTTCACTTTTTAAATGACAATATCCTGGCCGGACTACTGTTGTCAGTGATATAAGTATTTGAAATGAGCATGATTTCTTAATGTCTAATGACATATCAGGGCCATTTTATGCTTCATTGAAATACATTTCTTACATATGGTTCAAAAGGGTGTGGTGCAGAATAGCATGCTACTATACAAACACATAATGGTATTTCACAAGAGCCACATGAGAAAACTTCACATTTGGAGAAATGGGAAAGTAAGTTATAACATGTTATAGCACGCACAACAAAGGCCACAAATAAATATTAGATGGCAGGAATAACACCAGAATTTTACTGTAATGGGCAGTACTTAATTGGAGAATGTCTCCTTTTAATCTAAGCCACTGTACCAGTCCTTCAGTAGGTGCATGGAATCATATCAAACATTGTTAAGTAGTGTTTGGCATTCTAGGTAGTGTTCTCCTGCCAGTACTGCTGTGTTTTGCTGTACTTTTGTATTGAGGAAATACAAAATAATATATCTGTTTCTATAGAAATATTCTTTCTGATCATTCCACTCAGAGACAGAAGGTCAAACAGAACAAACAACTCTGTGGAGACTTCAAAGATATTTCCAGGGTCTGCCAAATAACCCATAGTTCCACGTAGTAGAAAACATTGCAAACAAGCACCCGTGCATGTGTTTCCTATTTACAGCCAATTGGACTGTCACAAAGAGCAATGCACTGGCAAATGCAAACAGGCAGAAGGCATCTACACCTGTGTCACAGCAGAGCAGTGATTCATGGGAGAGAATCATGTTTTTGTGCGAGCACTCGGCAGGGAGGCAAAGACAAGGCTACGGTAGCTACAATCACACAGTTCCAAATGCCACAATGCAGACAGTCTCAACACCATCAATTAAAACATCTTCAAAACTTTGCTGCTGTCCAGGGGAAGACGGAAGATACAAATGCCAAGGCTACTTCTTAGACTGACAAAATGACAAACCTCATTGATCATGAGTTACTTCAAGGACACAGAGTGTCTGTGAATTAGATAAGGTTTGCCTTCAGTAGTATCACATCCAGGAAGATTACCATCAGTTTATCTGATGCTGTGAGTGCCAAAACACATCTTGTGAGCTTGATGGGGTTACTTTGGCATGGCTCTAAATATAACTCACATTTAGCAAGTTTTACCTTAATTCACAATTCTTGGAAGTTGCTCAAAGTAATTGACACCATTAAGTTAGTTTTCAGTGAAATGTATTTATCAAATATAAAACTAATGATCAAAAGATGCCTGGTAGGGAGGCTTCTTATAGTGTAGTCATTTGTTGATGTTTGGCTACAAACAGCACATCATGTTTTTGTCAGTACATTTCAATATTGCTTTGATGGGATGTTTCATCTACCATCTACATAAGCATACCGTTCACATACAGTATACAGTATTTAAATCATACCTCACCCTCCTACCATTTCAAATTCAGCAGGCCACAGGCTATATAGTTTCTAAGGACACCAAACACCTCACTGTGCTTTCTTCTTTCCCTTTTGTCTCTCTAACATGTTTTGGCCCCAACGAGGAGCTGACCTCACATCAGTGCTGTGTTCAAACACCATACTTCATCTGACTTATTCGTTCCACACTTTCTGGACAACGGTTAGCAGCTGACATCAATCTAAACCTCAGTACAGTGTTTCACAATATGCCTTCTTAGGAGAAATGAAGTTATTTTTATCTGTGTTTTTGTGTCTGTGAAATTGAAGATACTTTGGTTAGTATAATTTAATTACATAGAAGAAGAAAATATTTTGGTAACACTGTTGGTGACAGCTCTTGTGTGCAATACTGTTCTACCACATGGGTAGGGCCTTTATATCATGTATTTCTGACACACTTTACCATAATCTAGTGCTCCATGGGTATTCTGCAAGGCTATATTAAGTACACAGGTGTCAGACCTCTCATGCCCACCTCACACCAGAACTCCCAAAAATTATCCCAACAAGAACCATCCTGAACATGTAAAGTGGTTCTTGAAGGTTGCTTAAAAAATAATTCCAGTCAATTTTCACATAGATTTTCTCAAGGTCACTGAGCACTGTTAGTACGAAGTGGAAAAAAACGGGGGGGAAAAAGTGCTACCTAGCTCGAGTTGCTGCTGCTAACAGCTAGAGCAGCCATGCAGTAGTGCTACACTCTGGGGTCATTTACAGTAAATCATGCCACCTGAGTGTAGCACTGTCATTTTTCGTACCGACAGTACTCGGTGACCTCAAGAAACAGATATCTAGCCTACTGTATGTGACAAATGCCTGGCTTTTCCTTTAAGGCAAAGGTGAGCAACAATCTGCCACTTTCCAAAGTAAACTACATTTGGCATGATCTATAAATTCAGTTTCATAGTACATGCTCACATGAAGCACAGATATTCATACTTGTCATTCACACTAATGTTCCAGGCTATGCACAATCATATACATCATCAATCACATCGCCAAAACACACCAGCTAGCATGCTAGCTTTTATCAGTGCCAACTGTACTCTTATTGGTGTACGATTTTGTATATTAGGGAGCTGGCTCACTAGTTTTATACAAACTCTGTTTAGGCCCTTGGATTATTTATTGATATCAACTGAACTGGGAGGCAGTGGCTCTTTCACAAGCTAGGCTATATTTTCAGTCATGACTGATGCAATAATGGGATAATAAATCTCTTTCTCTTCCCGCTATTCAGAGTAGCCTTTAAGAAAATTGTCATCCTACTACTCACTTGTTGCCTCAACCTACCAAAATAATAAAAATAATTTTTCGCGGAAGCCTGGACATAAGCTGATTGTATCATCTGGCTGCACAGCTACATTAATTACTCTGTTAAAGTTAAGCGACTTTGTGTTACTCTTACTAAAACAGAGGTGATATTGACAAGGTTTAGAAGTTGCGAAAACCGGCTGGTTGCGCTAGTAAACGTTTTTTTGACAAAAAAAGCTGTTGGACCAGTGACGTCTGACTTAACAACCGGATGGATGGACCCCCCCCCCCCCTTTTGCTCGCAGAACAAGGTGAACACAATCCAAAAGAGATATACAAGACGCATACGATATTGAAAGGTTTGTCATTCATGTTGTTGAATGGAGTGACAGAGATATTGATATTTGTTAAGGAGAAGTTACTAACTAAGTACACCGATGTCATGTTCCCTTTATCACCAAGTTGCTGTTTATTTGCTTTAGCTCCTCCACCAGACAAATTTAAATATTTTTTGCGATGTTGAAATAATGGAACATTCTATGCCATGTGTCAGTGGCAGCTTGGTTTGAGGTATACAAGCTGTAACACATTACCAATTTGGCATATCAATTGTTTTTGTGATCAAAAAAACATGATGTCTGTTACAAAAATGGCTTTTTGCATAATGTTACTCTAATTCAAAATACAGCTTAATGGCCGAATAGTTAAACTGAAGCAATGCAGACCAAGAAAAAACAGTATACATTTAAACCTAAAAAAAAAAAAAGACCTCCACTCCTGGTGATGGTGCGACACGCTCTGATTGACAGCAGCTGTGTTTGCCTTGTCTTTACAGGTTATTCTCAGCTGAGTCAACCTCACCGGGAAGAGCCATAACCCAGCTTTTTACACAGAGCTCAGCACTCAGCACAACATGCCCCATAATATACTTCTGTCATGAGAGCACGGCTAACACAACAAGCTATAATCACAGATTCATGTGTGAGTCAGGCATCTTCCATTGCGAGAGTAGAAGGCAATGGATTGCACTGCTGGGAACATGGGAATGCTGTTTACTAGTGTGCTTCTCACATGATCAGATGCACCATTCCTGGTACTTACAACAGAGTGTAAACACCACAAGGTCCGACACACACACACTGAGAAGACTTGGAAAACAACACTTTTTTATGCCCAGAACAGACCTCCTAATACACTCCTAACTACAGTACAGTTATCAAGTACCATCAGATTCAAAGCCATAATTTGTGTCTCATTATGATGAATAGAAAACTAACCTGCTAACATAACACTATGAAAGAAAAGGGCTAAAGCAAATGCTACAGGCAAACACCTAATGAGATTCATGCAGTCAAGACTCAGGGTAAAATTCCCAGGCACCTTATAATTTAAATTCCTTGCACTATATGTGAAATTCCTGTGAAAAGCAAAACTGCTTGAAAAAAAGCTGACCTACTTTGACCCCGTGAAGTTTTCCCTCTTGGAGGAAAATAGTGTCTCTGAGTGGAAGTTAGAAAACTAAGGCACAACAAGAAAATATCCCCAGATTTAAATAGATAACATTTTAACAACATAAAAATGGGAAGACAAAGCTGAAGATTTTAAAAAGCCCTTTAGAGATCCACTGATCAGTGCCATATGTTTAACAATGCTGGCAGCATGAAACACCGTCCAAAAACACGTTCCACAATCCTAACAAAAAGCCACAGAAAAAGACAACAATGACAGTGCTTTGTTCCTATGGTCAGACTCACCATTACCCTGGAATGTTGCTTGCTAAGTGTTCACATTCAACCTCACAACGACGAATCTATTAATTTACAGCACAGCATTCCAAGCCAGGATCAGCTGTGCCTTAAAGCTAGGCTCAGTCATCATATTCTAACTGATGTCTCTCTCTCTACCCCATCTCTCTCATTCTCTCTCTATCTCTCTCTCTCTGCTACTCTCACAGACCCAGAGACATAAAACACTCTTACCAACTGCAAGGGCAGTTTCACCGAGTCACAAGCTGATGCCCAATGCCAAACCGAGCTATGAGGGGAAAAACCGGACGAAGAGCAGCGAGAGGAGAGCAGAGAGTGGTTTTCATAGAAACGTGCGGAGGGGAGACTAACCCCAAGCCGGAGCGGAGGACCTTTGCTTTGCTCGTCGCTCGATGGGAGCCAGAGAAGAATAGTAGAGGAGGAAGTTCCAACAGTGCCTAATGGTTTTCAGCTGTGGGCCAGATGGAGAGGCATGGATTGCTGTGGTGGAGAGGGCTGATGACTTTGCAAACTCGGGAGGATGTTTGTGCAGTGACACAGTTCTCACATTTTCAAAAAGCCAGAGATGTTTACCCTGAACAGGTTTGAAGTATTAAAACTGCACAGCCAGCTTTTCTGTTAGTTTATGTGTGTGTGTGTGTGTGTGTGTGTGTGTGTGTGTGTGTGTGTGTGTGTACTGTGTGTTGCACATTATAATAATAATGATGATAAAAGATGCATGCCCTTTTCACAAGGTTTGCAAACAAATGTTTAACTCATGATGGAATTCAAATGAGGCTTAAACCACTTCAAACCCCTGTCAGTTAAAAACAGCAGCATGTGGTGAGCTTGAGACTTGAGAGCAACAACAACAATGATGGTTGTGAGGTAAAAATATCAGTCACTCAGACCGGAGCATTTCTAAGAATTGTAACAAGGAAATACAGAGGGGTACGTTTTCACAGAAGCTAAGCAGTTTCCATTGCAGCTGCAAAACTACTTGAATTTAAGGCAGTGGATTCTGGCAGCAAACTGTGTTATGCCTTAGTGAAATCTGACACCTATGGTTTTTTCAGCACTTCACAATGAACTGCTACAGATGGCTTTACAAGACAGGGGCCATACAAATAAGAAATGGGGGGGAAAACATCAGAAAAGGGAAAAGTACAGCTTCTGTTTACAAACAAAGTGAAGCCTCCCCTAGCTGTACTACCTCCCTACTTCTAGTCAGCAAGGCCAGTTTTACAATGGGTGGGGCCATATTAGTTTTGGCTTTGGAGAGAGAGTTTGATTTCATGAGATTCTACTCTTAGCTTTTTTTGTAAACTTGTTTTGCTTTCCATCATGTCGTGTTTCAGTCTTGTGTACACAGCTGTGGGGTGGGGACAAAAAAAGGTGTTTAAAGACTTGCCAAGATGTTTTCCATTTGTAAAGGTAAGGCTCTGCAATGTGGCAGTGACCATCAAGGAGAAAGAATAAAATCAGCAAGAGAGCCTACATCTGGAGATTATTCCTCTGGTATGTGCTAAATATGACTTTTGGAGAAACACCTCGTGTCTGGAGACAGTTTCCGATGTTTTAATCTAAAAATCAAAGCTCAGTAACAAGTAACAACATTGCAAAATACTTTCCATTTGACTCCCCCCCCCCCCCCCTCCCCCCTTACTTAAGCCGCAATTCTCTCCGTATTCCCCACATTAAATCTCACTGGAGTCCTTTAAAATATCTATTCAGTGCAAACATAAACAAACCAGAGAAGTCCACCACTCATTCATCAGCGATAATACATTTAATTAAATTATTATTTACATGTGAGTCTACAATCTTCACGGCTGTTTCTAGAGAAACACAACAGCAGTCAACAAGAATGGGGAAAATTAAAGCCCACGGCATTTCAGTAGGTCAAGCCCTGACATTTCCAGTTTCCTCAACAAGCCAAACTCTCCAATTAAAGCCAATGGAGGATATTTTGTTGTCAAACAAAAGGTGAAATCATTCTAATAATTTGAGAGCCACAATTCACTCAATAACAGTACAAAATAAGGCTTGACAGATTAAAAGGCTAGTGCTGGCATTTGTGTAGCGTGAGCTTGTGCTGTGGTGCGATGTGTCACCACGTAAAGAAGAGAATAAATAATTCCCACCTAATTAATTCAGGCTACTTTAGATGTACGACTCATTTGAAATTCAATAAATGAGTTCAGTTGATAAAACCTGTCACACTAGTACATATCTAGTTTAGTCATTCTTGGCCAAGGATCCACACTGCTGATACATTAGTTCACCAAAAAGGGCACAATGATGTTGGCACAATGGATTTGTGCAATTGAGCTAAAAATAAAAATGGGTTTGTTTATCTTTCTAATAAGGTTGGTGAGACAATCCATACAGACAACTGCCCACCTGTCTGAGGGTGCATTCACATTGGGTCTGTTTAACACGACCGTACTGAGTGTGGTTACTCCCCCTAGCCCTGACCCAGCTGGTCTCTGTTCACATTACGGGCTCTATTTTGCACTCTAGCGCAATTGACTTTGTATACTCGCGCTTTTGTCTTTCCTATTTTGCAGTCAGCGCATATTGGAATTTTCCCTCCACAGGTACATGTGCGCCCACGGGGGCATTTCAGCGAAAAGAGGGGGCGTGTTCTGGCGCAAACGGTCCCGGTTGATATTTTACAGTTTCAGAAAACAATTCTGCCACAGACCAGCAACCTCCTGGTCTAAAGTCAGTGGCGCAAATTCAGATGCTATTTTAAGGGCACATGCATGGCCACATGCAGGAATGAATGCAATGCACACCGATCTACAGACACCCTGTGCACAGATGGAAACATTCAAAGCCTTGATAATATTTGTCCGTTTCCCGGGTTTGTTCGTGCATTGGTCAACTAAACATTTAGTAGCCTACAGTATATAGTACATCTACATGCAATATATTTACAACAACAACACCTAATTACGACCTATTAATTTGGACAACTTTATACAGCCCTATAAAGGCTAAAGTTACCTTTAGTTTTGTTCCAATTTACCGTTGTGTATGGCTTTAAACATCGTGTGCGCTTTAACATCAGCCTATAAGCATTATTCCAGCTGCGCTAAGGTTTTGACAAGCACCACAATTTTGCCTACCTTGTTGTAGCCCATCTGAAATAACTCTAAGCTTTGCTATGTTCCCTCCATCCTTTCGTTGTTATTCTCTCTCCTGCTCAAACAAAAGTTGTGCGTGCATTAAGTTGATGATAACGTGTTTACAAACTCTACTTTACATAAAATATTGTAAATAGCCTATTGTCATGCAGTTAATGGGATACTGTGCAGAGTTGATAAGTTAGGTCAACTTGGAAACTGTTTCTGTTGCCTGGTGGTAAGGTACAGCCGTAGCTTTACACCTGCAGGAGCACTTGCTTGGGCGCCTGTGTTGCGCAATGCACTTTGCTCCTCTCATCTATACGACGCAGTTCCCATTTCTCCAAACCATACATAATTACAAGGACAAATATTGCTACACGAGGGAAATCAGTGTGAAAAATGTGAAAAATGTGTATGAAAGCATGGCTGGGATCTACAATTAGGTGTTAATTAATATTACTGCGCTAGGTCGAAGTACTCCCAAGTTCTATTGCGCCACACATTGTAGTTCTCCTGTTTATTCACTTGGAAAATCGCCATGTTTCATGTTGTGTGACCTTACACATTTTTATCAACTACTCGTGCAACTGTATTTAAGTAGGGAAAACGTGGATGTTTTTGATTAATGCTATCTATCACACTGACTATGGCATTTAATGAACCATATTTAATGGAAATATGTTACCAATCAATTTGAACATGTATCTCGTAAAATGCTATTTCCAACCTGGACAAGTAAAATAAAAGATAAAAAAAACTCATGGCCTTACATTAGAACTAACAACTGCTTTAATGACCTGCTTTAACTTAATGAACATACATACAAGCTTAAAGCTGCAACGCAAAACCATTCAACTGGGCAATGTAGCCTATGCCTAATTGGTTTTCTATACAAGATCAGATGGTAATGAGAGATCTAGTGTAAGGGGCTTCTCTTCTGCACAATCATGTCAGCTAATGGGAAATTATCTGTCCTACTGCTCACATCACTGGCATCAGCATTGGTGGTCTATGGCTTCCTCCTTATGAAGGCTTCAGTAAGAACCTATTCAACATTCAACACCAACATTGGGTAGTGTTGATAATCATTAAAGGAATGTGAATCCTACACCACACTTTAACCAAATTATTTTTTGCAACAGCCAACCCTTTCAGTCCACTGATTATGCCAAGGTATCAGTGATCTATTTGAGTACATTTTCATCGGACATTTCCATTCTCAAAATAGAGTCTCCGTGTTGTAAATTTCAAATGCACACACACAGCACAGTAAGGATGCCAAGAGGCTTTGATTTTGTTCTTTGCTAACCACCCACCTAAAGCAAAAAAAAAAAAGCTTGCCTTTCCTGAAAAATCGCAAGAGCATCACTCTGACAAAGCCTCAGCTGTTTTCACTTAGGAGCTGAGCATGTGCTTTCGACCATTAGTGGCTACAGGACAGGAAATGGGGAGTTAGGTCTCCACACACACAGTGTAGATGACAGGAGGTGGAGAGTGAATTTGTCACACAGGATTACACTACCTGGCTGACTAGCCTCTGTGTAGAAACGCTCAATGTTCACTTTAGCAGCAATTACACTGGCAGGATATGGGTTTTTGACGGTTTTCGCAACTTGTAAACTTTGTCACCATCACCTCCGTTTTAGTGATTTTTAGTCAAATCGCTGAACTTTAACAGAGTAGGCTAGCCTAATTACTGTAGCTGTGCATCCACATGATATAATCAAGGGTAAAGTCCAGGCTTCGGCGAAAAATAGGATTTTATTAGGTTGAGGCAACAAGTGAGTAGTAAGATGCCAATTTTCTAATAGGCTACTCCAAATAGTGAAAAAAAATAGTTTATTTTACTGTCTATGGAGAAAAACGAGCGGGTCTGGAAGCTGTTGGACCCGGAAAGATAATTATCTGTCCATTGTTCCACTGCTTGGTTGAATTTCCCATTGTCATGCGTTCTTTAGAACGTGTAATAACCGTATGTTATTTGCACACCTATGAAGTAGGCCTAGGTCCAATATCTTGGCCCTATTCGGCGAACTCGTGAAGTTTAAATGAACTTTCAGGCTCATCAGAATCTTGGGATATGCCCGCTTGACAACGGGAGAGATGGAACTAACGACTGGCCTTTGGCCATAGCAACCATCCATTTAAAAGTTCAACCATCATTAGGGCAGCCGTGGTCTACTGGTTGGGGCTTCGGACTTGTAACCGGAGGGGTGCCGATTCGATCCCAAACCAGTGGGAAAAATGTGGGTGGGGAAAGTGGTTGAGCAGTGCTCTCCTATACGTTAGACCGGCACATCCGGGAACTTGACTCGTGACAAACAACCCCTCTCATTAACTCCAACGCAAATTAGGGTCAATAAACGTAATTCGTACAGAAATCGCAGGAATAAATAATAACAAAAAATACCACAAATCAATATGACCACTCAATACATAACCACTTTGCCGGTCGTTGACCGTGAAAGTTACCTACAAAAGCTTAATTCAATTAATATAAAAACACGTCTCTTCAGTATCCCAAGGAGCCTACGAAGTGGTGCAACAACCAACAACCTCACTCAGTGACCAGAAGTGTCATACGGTATTCTCTTCTTATGGCTTGTAGCCATAATTTTCAGGTCAGGATTTTTTTTTGAGGACATGGTAGGCAAAAGAAACTCAGGGAGGGGTTCTTAGCTGTGTGGTTGGTACATGTCTACCGGTTCACTCTGGCTTGTTCTGAGGGAATGTTTTCCCCTCAAAAGGGGCATGGCGCAAACAACCTGCTCTGTGTGACGCGGGTCCGGTTGTAAGTATGCCCACATCCACGGCTGTAGTGCCCTTGAGCAAGGCACCTAACCCCTCACTGCTCCCCGAGCACCGCTGCGTGTCGGGGCTGAACGCCATGTTGTTCATTATCCCTTATTGCATCATGACTTAATAACCAAATGGCTCTTTGGCGCAGCTACCCATTTTTTGAAGGGTATGCAACAACAAATTGACCCCCCCCCAAAAAAAAAAACAAACAAAAAAAAAAAACAACTAAAGTAAAACAAAAGGCCAATAATGTATTACACATTATTATTTTTTAAGAAATTTTGCCGATTTTAACTTGAAGTATTGTTAAATGTCGCATTGTCACTTTAAGAGAGTCTAAACGGTTCTCATAACGTCCTTTTGCCAGCTGTTGCTCACAAAGGATAAGGCTGATCCAACTCTAGCCTTGTTTGCGCCACATTGACAGCACAATATTGAGGTGAACTGAGGGGGCAATGCCTGGAGATAATGAGGGAGCGTTTGATGCCTAATTGCCCTAATTGGACTCACCTGGGTAGGAGACAATATGAGCATGCAGAGGAGCAACGTGCGGGAGAGAGAGTCCAAGGTTGATCTGGAGCGTCCAGGCGAAACGCTGGGGGAGCGTTGGTCAAAACCGGGTACGAATTGTGCTGGTCGCGGTCAGTAGGATCGCCGCCAGTGAAGATGGCTGTAGGGGGGGAGGAAACCTTAGTATAGGCCTTTGTTAAAACCTAGACCAACGCCGCGACTGGCGGGCGAGTTGGACTACTGGACTCGTGAGCCCCTGCACGAACTCCTCAGAACTTTCATACTGGAATTACAGACTAGAACTTTCACACTGGAACTACATACTGGAACTTACACACGGGAATTTACATACTGGAACCTCGCTGGCCACCTGAAAGTTCGATTCGCTGTCCCTTGCCATCAGGCCCCCAGGGGAGGGTCTCAGGGAGCAGGGAAGTCTCCCTTTTAATAACTCTCATTTGACTAATATGTATCTGTGTCTGTTTTTATAATTGAAAGTCGGGTAGCTTTTGTGCAACGTAATTTATTAGTGACAGGGTTGCGGGGAACCTTTTATTGAGAACACTGGAAAGGTGTGCTGTGATACCCGAATGGAGATGTTTTCCTCTTTGTGGTGTTTATGAATTGCTGTGTTTTATTGGATTGCTGTTTTGCACGGATTGGGAGTGAGGATCCCCCAAATCATGTCAGTTGATTAATTATAATGTCCGGAGCTGCCTGGCTGTGGAAATAAATAAAGCTACTTTTGTACCGTCCGTGGTGGTGTGGGGTCTACACATTCTCTGACTTGTCTACCTGGGGGAAGGGACAAAGGGGGTCGCTAGAGGGGGACCTTTTCCTACCCAGCAGATTTATTACAATATTAAGTTATTACAAGGAGTCTTCATTATTAGGAAATGGAAACATGTAGGCCTAATGAGTTGTTGCTCGTGTGACATTTCTGTTTGCAGTTTGCCATTAAAAGTGCAGTATGAGCATGGTAGCCACCTAGCTATCTGAATGGCTATGTTTCAATCGGCATAGCAAACGCTAGTTAGTCTGTTAACATGAATATTTGCAAGCCTCCAAGCACAGACGTCACACTTTAAATCCTACCTGTTGCTTTTCACCATCCACTTATTTAACTACTGTCACCTTGACATGCCATCTCATTTTCCCTTGCTTTTTCTATTTTTAGCCCCCGACAGCTTTTTTGCTGTATCCATCTTTTTCTAGACGAAAACTCACTACTCGTAGGCCTACCTGCTCGCTCAGTGCTCACGGCGCCCCCACTCCCTCTTCTATGTCAAAATTCTATGATGGAATCTTATGTGAGAGGGCGCCTACTCTAGCCTGTTAGTCCTCTAAAATGTTATTTAACATTGAGGAAATGCAGAAATGATTTAGAAACGTACAACAGTAGCTACATATAGAAAATACCAAATATATTATTTTATTTTATTTACCATCGCTTTGGTGCCCCCGTAGTGCTGCGCCCCTATGCGCCACATATAGCGCATACCCACTTTTTGCGCCACTGGGGGGAACAAACCACGAGAAGTCGGCTATATTGGCACTGTACAATGGCAGAGTAAAATATAAGTATAGCGACTCTAAGGGAAACTTTACAGTCGCCAAAAATACCTGAAACTGCTTTAATGACACAAATCTAATAGGTTAATGTTATGCAAAATGACAGGTATTCCTTGTAAATATTGTTTGGTATTGAGGTTTATTTAATCTCAGGTGTCGGTCTATAACCTTACCTGGCCCTTCTAGCCAAAGGCATGTCTATCTGACTACCATGTTATTACATGTAAAGTATTCAAAATGGTGAGTTCACAATCAAACATACAGCATGATACTGCTTTCTCATGCTGGCCACCACATCCCCTTTATGGAACAGTTCAGCTGTCCAGCCAACCTATCTGCTGCATCTTGCCAACAATGAAAGCTGACAGGCATTGATAAACAGTCTGCCATAACTTCCAGCCCACCTTCTATTCTTAAAGAGGTCAAGAGACTGTTAGGACCAAAAAAACACAGTGCTCCACATTGGTAAATAATGAATTATGACAAGTGTGCCTAATTCTCCACAACAAATCAGGACAGTGCCAAATGCTTGCCAAACAACCAAGAACGCCCCAAAACGACAACATTCAACTTGCATGACCGCATTCAGTGAGAGAACACATTCAGTCAAAGGCTCTCCACTGCAGACGTGAAATGGGTTAACGTGTTTTCTCTCCGCCAGACAGAATCATTTGTGGACATGCAGCTCTGAGAGAGAGAGAGAGAGAGCCATGTAATGAGGGAGGGCTACAGAAACTGTAAACTGTGTGGAGAGAAACATAATTGGCAATTAGCTGCAGTTTGGTGGGGGAACCCCTAACAGGGGCTGCGGTTGGGAAGAGGGACATTTTCAGCAGATGCTATTTTATTGGGTTTGATCTGATCGGAACTCTCCAACTGGCAGTCATGAGTGGATGCGCTATAGCCTCTGGCACCGTCGCCTTTGTTTTTTACACAGCATCAGCGTGATGGGAAATAAGGGACAAAAAATGCAAACAACCCATGAGTCGACGAGCCAGCCACGCCATTTAGGTGCCGGCTTTATGCCAATGTATTCATCCCTTCTACTCCAACAGGGACAGACTCCCAGGGATGACCATTAGATAGTGAGATGAGGTTGAAATCTGTAAGCATGACTGGTTTTATAGCCGGCTGTTATAGCCGGCTACAGCCGGCTATCATTGTAGTGCAAAAAACATGTGTTGTGATGCCACAACAAATAATTGTCATTCAGTGGAAAGCAGAGGTGGGCCATATTGGGTGGGCCACATTGAAATAATACAAGCAGTGTTGGGAAAGGACTGAAAAACAATAACAAACTTTAAAAGCATAAATAAGACATCAAAGCAGTTTTTCCCATAGGCTGAACATTTCACAGTTGAGAATTATGGTCTGATGCACACAATTGTATGGCTCAATGTGCCAATCCATTTGAGAAATACAGTTTTCCAACTTCTATCTATTGTAGAATTATTCTTCAAAGTTTTCAAAATGTGGAAAATACATCAGTCAATTGGCCCTGCTCAATACCAATAACTTTGCAAATCCACACAACACAGACACAACTACATCTGTGTTGCATGACACATACTGTAGTATCAGACTTCAAAAAGACTAGCCACGAGGTCACCCACTTGCATGACTTCCTTTGTAAAACCATGTATCCTTCAAAGTCCAAATGCAGACTGATTGTCTGTGCATGATAAGCCCCAGAGTGGCTTTGGGGTAAACCTGCATGTGTAAGCCACACATAGTGCATAGTGCATGTACATGTATCAGTCAATGTGTCTGGCTGAATTTGATCCCACACATATACACTGTGCTCTACGCTGTGCATCAGAATAACCCAATGTCCTTAAAACTCCTGAGGCAATCTGAGAGAGCTGACCACAAGATTTAGCACAGATCTAATTGCAGCCTCAGTTGACAAGGTTATGAAGCGCGCTCACCTCAAGACTCCTAGCCCCTGTGAGTTGTGACCATGATCCACTGACACATTTGTTCTGTGCAACAACATGTATGTGTGGAAGATGAAAAAACCTTCTGGTCTCCAAGAGGAGTCCTATCTTTTTGACAAATATCAGTTGTCATTATTGTATCATCAGCTGATATCCATAACAAACTTATGACCTGACTGTGACCTCTAGAGTGAGTACTGTGCAACTGTGCACTCTGACCGAAAATGAACCTCAGATATGCCTGGCAAACACATTTCACATCCATAAATATAAGCACGAAGCAGCAGAATGCAAAACCCATCAAAACAACTGTAAATCTCCCTTTCTCCATCCGCTCCGCCCCCTCCTGGAAATACAACTCCCCCAAACATCTGCTCCGTCCCTGTCTACAAAGTCTGCACTAGATGTATTTAAACACTACACTTTTTTTTATCAAAGGCCTAACTGCATGCAGCACTCCATTATGTGTTCATGATGAGCGCAGACTAGGTGTTACCAACAACATTCTACAGCAGATTGCACAATTAATTAGATTTACTTGTGATTTGGCTAACAGCCAAATAGTTTATTCAATGCTCCAACTCTGACAAACATCAATAAAACTGCTGATTTAATGGCACTTATTAAAAAGATTAGCATGTTACCGAGCAACTTCAAATGTTTTTCTTTTTCCCCAGGGAGGGAAATGTTCCATTGTAAACCAATTGAGGGTAGCACAAAAAATTCTTAAAGGTCAGACAAGGCACAGGTTTAGGAGTCCAAAGATGTTTCACTTCAAAATGATAACTGGATCAAGGATCAGTAGTTTTAAATACTTTGGAATCTTGCCAGAGTCAGAGATGCTCCTTCAGATCACCTCACATCTACATACAGCACCCCTGGTAAAGATGAGTAAAAACAGGCATAAAACAATAATGTGGCATGCATGTCTCTGTTGAAAATATTTATTTCTTTATGAGGATTTTTTCTTTCCCTTCAAGGTTGGACTTTTCCTCATTATTTTCATTGTGAAACTAAGATAAAATGCCCAAGGCTGATTTTCTATACCTTATTTTTACATATCTTCACCAGTGCTAATAAATGTAAAGAATAAATAAAAACAATAAATAAAGAAGGGCTCTGTAGATGGCAATAATGAGTGATCTGAGGACAACTAAAGTCCTTTTTACTGAGTTTACCAAAGAAAGAGGAGACATATAGAATATCTCTGGCGTGCCAAGTAACGACGAGAAGACAACCAAACAAGGACAGGGTAGGTGCTGAGGACAATGATTTAGTTGGCTGTATTTTCTTTTTGTGTAAGCCAGTTCATATGAAGCACAGAAAGAATTTGCTAGAACATAAATATTATATACAATTAAGGTCAAAATCTTTCAAGCACAACCTGCAGGCTAAGTTTAATGTTTTCATTTGCCAGTTTGATGGAGTAGCACATTAAGGCCTCTTGGTAGTGCAGGGCGACGTATTTTTTATGCAGTACTCTTTGATTTTGCATTTCTGCCTCAGCTCTGAAATACTGGCTACAAAAAAGTTACATAAGAATACCAAAATCAACAAACAGAAACTGTGGACTATTTAGATACCACTGGCAGCCTGTATTCATTAAGGCTATTTGGTGAATTTAGCCTTAAGGGAAAATGCGACATTCTACCAGCTATTAAAGTAATGGAACATGATAAAGCAGGAAGGACTGGTTGCTCAGAAAGGCCTTTCATCATCCAGAGAGGAGAGTGTGTTTAATTAAAGGCCATAAACAAATATGACCATGAAAATATAGAGCCGTAATCAATAGAAGCAGAGTACTCATTCATCACAACAACCTGTTTACATCTTTATGGCTCCTGCCGTGATAAGGAGTTTACTGTGTGAAAATGTACACACTGTATCGAAAGTCTCATTGGATTTGGGTTGCATTGCTCCTAGATTATCTGAAAAATAAAATGCAGTGTGGTCAACATCTGAGCAAGCCAAGCTGGGTCACGAGTTTTCAGATGTGTTGGTGTCATGAAAAATAACACCCATGCAAAGGTGTTTCAGATTCAAAGGTGCCATGGTGGCATGCATTCAATTCTTGAAATAATATGACTACACATATCAGTCTCCACAACACATGGGGTGTCATCAGTAGCTGTAGTAGCAGTTCTGCTGTAATCAGCCATCACATCTGTCGTTTAAGAGTGAATAATACCTCAAGCCATTGCAGCACAAACAATCCCTCCAGCTTAATATGTACCAGTGTAACAGAAACAACCCCAAGGGACGCTGGACAACGTGAAAGTGCCAATGTGCATTATCATCACACAATGACTTCATGACTTGAATGCCAACTCTGCTGTGATCCGGCCATCTGATGAACCATCATTGCTTCGCTGATGGATTTCTCTCTCACAACGCTTCAGCAAATCCTTGGAATAATCGATTGTGTGTGGTGTCTACCAAGCTGTCCAGGCCTCAAGGTGAAAGTCAGGTCTGACCACTCGCTTGTTTTAAACAATATTCATGGACACTATTCCATTTCACCTTGGAAGAAAAGAAAATGTTCTGGTTCCCAAAGTAATAAAGTAAGAGAGAGTGGAGGAACATTTTAACTCCTCTGATCTACCACATCTCAGAAATTCAGGACATTAATTCTTCGTTCATTCTTTCAAGAGGTAATAGTGAACACAGAGAGTGAAGCAAATTTAAAAAAAGGTTTTCTCGTACAATGAGTGTTTCATACAATAAAAAAACTAATTTGGTGTTTAAATTCACATTGTCTAGCATTTACATACCTGGACGTAAATCTATTCACCTGAAAGCACAGAATCAGCTTTGTGTGCAGTGATCAATTTCAAAGATTGTCTTACCTGTAATGTCTTAATTAATGACCAAAATCCACGGTTTTTATTTTGCTCATTTAACTGTCTGGGTATGTCATGTGTATCCTAGACAGGAAGGAGAGAGAAAAAAAAAAACACACAGTTAATGTATAGCTGCAGACAAGCATAAAATGAATTCATTTCCATGAATATCCGCAGGCTAAATAGAGCAGATATATTTTGAAGAATTATCCACTATGTCAGAGGATGCAGATACCAGATCATATTGAAAAACATGACTAGACCAAAACTGATAAGACTCTGGAGGGGGAAAAAACCATCAGCTATGCTTCAGCTGTATTGGATAATAGTGGCTTTTACTACAAAATCCATTTGTATCTACCTTACTAACATAATCATAATCCTAACACTGCGCAGCGCAGACAGTCATAGACCATAAGAGACACACTTCTCCCTCTAAGGCAGTGCTTCTCAAAGTGTGGTCCGGGGACCACCGGTGGTCCGCAAGCTATCCAAAGTGGTTCGCGAGCAGACTTGGTAAAATATAATATAGATGAGTTGGTTGCAATATTGAACCGACTTGTATGTTAATCCAAACAGTTCTGCTACACTGCCTAAGCTACACCAGTTTAAATCATATGAATCCTCTGACACAATAAGCAAGGTGCAAAGACAAGAAGCAAGGTGGTTCAGTGAGTAGGCCTATTGTGTAATATACTGTTGAAGTAGGTCTACTGTTTTTTTTTTAGCTAGGTGGTCGGTGAGGGGTTTTTTTTATTGGTAAAGTGGTCCTTGGTCTGAAAATGTTTGAGAAACACTGCTCTAAGGGGACAGTCACATTACTGGCTTCTTACAACAAATGTCCATTTTTATCAACAAAATGTTTGGTAGTTAGTAGAGTGAATGGAACACTTGGCCGGAATGATGTGTTTTTTTCCTACTACAGAGCATCCATTTTCAAAGTAGCTGCAGATATGCCATTAGGCTATGAACATTCAACAAGAATGAGCATGATTTGATCCAGGCACTGCACTAGTTAACACACTACCCTAAAGGACACTTGGGCTTCTGGGTTTACACAGCATATAACCCATTCTACATGTGAGCATGCAGTCACAGAGTAATAGCCACTGTGCTGGATATTCTTTCAGGATAAAACATCTTCAAAGATTTTACTTCTATGGCAGATGTTTTGTAGAATTCTGAAGTCAGCTGACATTCTATTCTAATTGGTATCACTCATTTATACCCATTAAAAATATATGCATGCTGTATATCTGAGATTGCATACTCTGGAATCAACAACTACAAGCCAGACTTCCAATGTCGCTATGCCTAGCCAAAGTCAGCAATCACTCCAAATGTTGCTTACAACAGTTTCAACCTAATGCCACACTTAATCTTCTGCCACATTGTGAATGTGAATTTGAGAATTAATATAATGTCATGCATTTAAATGTATCCACATTTCTGTGAAACGACATGATAAGAAACATTTCCAACTGTGATAAGCCTCTTAGGATTTCTATTTACACACAGGTTTGATAAAGGCTGAATGGGCAAAGCCAAGGTGACTGCCATTTTTAACACTCACAGTTCTGATTAAATATATCTTAATCCACCGCATCTGAGCATTGCCTCTTGAGCTGCTTATTCTAATCAGAGTCAACATATTTAAAGGTGCTTCAGTAATAATCTGACACAGTCTCTGGGTTCAGTAGACATACTGTATCGGCTCTCCACAAAAGAGGAAATCATAATGTTTCAGCTGGACGAAATTACTTTTTTATCTACCTTGGAAAATACATAAGCCATGTAAGTTGCCACAGCCCTAGACTGCTCTGTGATACAATGACTGAGATTTCTAAAACTTGAAAAGCACAGAGCATTATATTTGAGGTGTGCTCAGAAATGGGGCTGTCCCAAACATTGAGGTTGACATACAGTAACACCTTTAGATTACATTCCCGCAGAGCCACTGTGTGAAGAGTAGTGCAAGTACCCCCCTGGGAATGGGCTAGAACGCTTGTAAAGACACCTGCTACACCTTTAAGCCAGTTTAAAGGAATAATATGGTCAGTGGGCTTGCTCCTCTAATTCATAATGGATGTTCAAATAGGAAGTTCAAATACAAGCAAGGACAAGTATTGCGTCTTTCCAAATTAACCTCAAACAAACAGCTTTACAAAGTCTCGACTAATTAGTTATTCATTTGGGTAACATGGTGGCAGTGACTAAGAATGTCCATGGTAGAATTTCCCTAGAGTTCTTGAAATGTGACTGAGAATGAAATGGGAAAGAAACAAACCTGTTTAGAAGATGGTTTGTTGTCCAATGTTCTGCCAATCACACACTAGCATACTTGTTCAGCACTCAGTCAGAAATACAACCAGTTTTAATGCTCTCGAATGTTACAATCAACACCTTAGAAATGTTTTATCATGCAACGTAGGTGGACCACTAAAAGTGTCCGACCAAATAAATAAATACATAAAAAAACCCGAAAAACAGCTTTTCCTGAAAGACATCAATTTGTCTCTATGCAAATGATGTCAGATAAGAGGACATCCCTCTGTCTTTCATGGTGCGTGTGCCACGGAGCCGGTGCCAGGATGCTGCTGCGGGCAGATAAGGACCTAAGACCGGACCTGAGTGAGCCAGAACGGCAGGCTGACAAGAGGGGCTGCTGGAAAGGGCTGCTGGGTGAAGCTTAGCCCTGGCACTTCCTGTGTACTACCATAATTATCACCAAAGCCGGGGAGCATGATACACGATTTCTAGGAGGAATGACAAAATTCCGTATACAGATTTATGTATTCACACAAGTCAATTGTCAAGTCAAGTCAAGTCCATGACTAGTAGTTATAGTAGATATAGATTTAATTTAGTAATAGTTATTAAACAACATAGACCAGGATTTTCCCTCCATGCACAGTAAGTAGGCTTAGTTAAAAAAGCAAACATAACTAAAAAGCAGAAATTTGTTTGGGATTCGAAACATGACTCTGCAAGGGACCATGCAATATATTTATCTTTTGTGCCTTAGAATTGTGAAATGGCATAAATAATTGCAAGTCATAAGTTTCGGAAGAGAACATAAAGTTAGGAATAGTCACAAACACATTTGCATTTAAATGAGTGGCAGTGTGTGTGGCAAAAAAGCTCTATAGACATACATTTTTCTCAACCCAGTGGCAGCTCTTGAACACAAATCTGAGTCTGCTGTCTTCTGCCCATGCTAAAGTGTCTCGAGTCAGATTGACCTCCATCACCACATCACAATTGACAAATCTGACTTAGTTAAATGTTAACCAATTTTCATTAGTTGACAAATTAATATGGGTGTATAGACATTGGAACTAAGCAAGCATTTCTCCTCTCCTTAAAGGATAATTCCGGTATTTAGCACTTTGAGTCCCTTTTCTGGTTTGTTTTGGATGAACTAGAGTGGTGGACATTTTGATGGGTCCTGTCTCGACATTCTGACTCGTTTTGAATCGCCTTTGACTGGCTGCTATGGGCACTGGGCACAAACATGCTGCTATGGGCAAACATGTCCTTAAAACACCCTTAACGTTCATTGCCTTTCGCTTTCTCGCCCTTGCTGAGAACGGATCATTTCTTCTACTGTGGTTGCGGAACAGCTAACTTCGGAGTATATCTCCAACAGCTTCCACAGCTTACTCTCGCTTCGACTCTAAATCGTTTCCTTTGTCTTACGGAATTGCTAGTTTTTGGTGAGTATCTTCGAACGCAGACCCACTACACCGGTCTGGCGCTAAGTGAACTAGCATCCCTCAACGTGTGTTGCCCACACCCCGGCAACATCACACTGTCGAACACACAACACTGCTTGTGCTAGCGCCCAGCCCCCGGTGCAGCACTCTCCCGACGCGGTTACATCAGGTAAGTACTCGAGTGCTGGAGACCCGCCACACAGGTCTAGCACGAACGCTGCTAGGTGAAGCTGCTGGCGCCCAGCCCCCGGTGCATGTGCAGCTATCACGTTACTAGACTATAACTGCGCTCTCCGTCACCAGCGCAGATTAATAGTAATTCGGTGTATTTTTAAACTCCGTTACGCACAGGACCGGTGCTCAGCCCCCGGCACCAGATAACTCCGTAGTTTCAGACGTTCCTGTGTTTAATTACAGACGGAGCTCAACAGTGATTTCCTATAGGCCTACTGCTGATTGGGATTACACTATTTACATACGATTATTATACCTAAGGTTATTCCTCTATTCCTCAAAGTGCTGTGTGCTCATTCCCCAGAACCACACTAAATCTACACTACAGTTAAACAGAAAATGGCTTGGTGTTCTCTGTGCACTGTGCCCATGGGCCTAGAGGATCCACATGATTGCTGCCCTAGTTGCTTGGGCATTGATCACCTCAAGGAAGCTATCTGATCCTTGTGTGCATTGTAGCCAGCTCACTTTGCAACAGTGACAGGCACGCCTAGCAGGGCTGGATGGAAATGAGGACTGCCTCCTTTACTCTCAACCTGTCCATGAGCGTGGAGGTAAATGCACAGCAGTGTCACACACCCTTGTGAGAACAAAAAAGCCCAAACACTCAGACATTCTGACGCGTAGGGTCGACGAACTCACTGAGAGTGTTACACAAATTAAGGACTTACTTCTGAACATGCAGCCACCATATCTGCAGCCCAATTCTCAGAAAAGTGACGATGCCTCTCTACCTGCATCGCAGCCGGACCCTCCTACCTCTCCTCTGAACAGGGAGGTGGATGTAGTTTCTCTTGCAGCCACTGATTCTCTGTTTCCTCTGGACACAGATAAGTTTTCACTTCCAGAGGATCATGGTTTTGATTCTTCTGCAACAGAGAGTGGCAGGGAGTCAGAGGATGAAGCGGAGCTTTAACAGGAGCCATCCGTATGGCTCTGGCGAAGCTCAATGTGGAACCTCTTCCCCAGGCTATGATACAGACGAACCGCCTCTGCCGCCTCTCCGCGCGCAGCAATTACCTGTTTGTTCCACACTGTGAGGACTTTATAAAGATGTTTGCTGAGGCTTTGAAGGATGCGAACACTAGCAGGATGGATCGCCCCACTAGACTGTTAGCGTCAATGGCAGAACCGGGCTCTGCAGGCCTGGGCCCTATGCCTCCAGTGGAAGCGGCAGTGGTCTCCTTGGTCGTCTCACCTGACGAGGCTCTTCGCGCTGACCCACGGTGCCCTAGCCCTGAATGTAGGCGTACTGACAACTTAGTGTGCAGAGCCTATAACACACAGGCGACGATTGGACGGGTCCTTAACACTATGGCCCATGTCTTGCTTGCTCTGCAGACAACACTGCAGCCATCCTCAGATGCAGCAGCTTCTGAGTTAGTTGATACAGCACTTCAGGGTGTGGGAGCCCTGGCTAAGCAGTGTGGGAAATCAATGGGGCTGCTACTTCAAGCCCGCAGGCAGATTTGGGTAGCACAGTCCCCTCTTCCAGATGCAGCTAGGAATGTGTTGCGCCAGCTGCCTCTGGCCCCGGGCCAGGTGTTTGGCCCAGCTGCGCAGGAGGCTTTGAACCACCGCAAACTTGCGTCTGAAACTTGCTCTCAGCATGTGAAACCGAGAGTAGTTTTCAAGCGTCCACCGCCGCCGCCACCACCTACGTTTCGTGGCGCCCCCTCTTACTGCCGACATACATCGACTACCAACCAAAAACCATATAGGAGACAGGCGGAGCACAGTTTTGCTCAACATGGAGGGCGAGGCAGACCCACGCAGTCCTTTCATAGGACAGACCGGGCTGCTTATGGCCGTCCCCCCAAACCTACACAGCGTGCACAGACACGAGACTGCAGGGTGTTTCACTCCTCAACAACTGGAGTTCTGGGGCTCCATAACAACGAACCCATGGGTCCGACACACTTGCAAATGGCTACCATCTTCAATTTCGCCGCCGGCCCCCTCTGAACTCCGGCATACGCCCCACACGGGCGTCAAGTCCGGAAACACGCTCCGCATTATACTCAGAGATACAGTCCCTCCTACACAAGGATGCTATCGAGGAAATAGACCCCCAAGAACAACGGGGAATGTTCTCCACCTACTTTATTGTGCCCAAGAAAGACAGTGGTCTTCGACTGATATTAGACCTGCAGCGTCTAAACACTTACCTCAAGCAGCTGCCCTTTCGTATGCTGCGCACGTCAGATGTTCTTTATTCAGTGGAACCAGGACACTGGTTCATTATGATAGATCTGAGGGATGCTTACTTCCATATACCCATCGCCCCTCAGCACCATCTCTTCCTTCGTTTTCACTTCGAAGGTCGTTCGTTCCAGTTCAAGGTACTACCTTTTGGTCTATCATTAACCCCACCGGGTATTCACAAAATGCATACGCGAGGCCCTGGCACCCTTACACCGCCAAGGCATTCGTATCCTCCCTTACCTGGACGACTGGCTGCTTTGCGCCGGGTCCCCAAATTAGGTCAGTATGAATGCTCGGACGCTACTCCGCCATGTCTCAGCTCTTGGTCTGACGGTGAACTTCGAAAAGAGCAAACTAGATCCCTCCCAGTCTATAGACTTCATAGGTATCCGGTTGGATTCGACCACCGAACGTGCTTGCCTTACTCAGGAAAGAGTTCGCAATATAATAGGGCTGGTGACGCGTGTCAGGTCAAGCCGGACTGTGCGGTACTGCGTGCTACTACACCTTGCAGGCATGTTGGCTGCCGCAACGCCTTTTGTAACACTGGGGAGGCTACATCTCCGCCACTTCCAATACTGGCTAAAGACCAGGAGGCTCTCAGCTCAAACACAAAAACGGGTGCTAGTGAGCATCACCCCCAAGGGGGCTGCCTCTCTAGACCAGTGGGCGCTGAGGTTTTTTCTCCTCAGGGGGGTTCCACTGGGGCCACCTCCAGCAAGGAGGGAGGTCATCACCATGGACGCCAGCCAGCACGGCTGGGGCGGGGTTTGGAACCATCAGGGAATACGCGGCGTATGGCGGGGCAGGCTTCAGGCCTACCACATCGATTATCTGGAGCTACATGCGGTCAATGCTGAACCGCCTGACCAGACAGATCTGGCTGTGGGCGGATGCACACCTGTTGTCGCTGAGGGCGATTTATGTGCCCGGAAAAAAGAACTGTGTGGCCGATGTCTTGTCCCGGGGCAGGCCCCTCATGGGGGAGTGGCGTCTGAATGAGGAGGTTGTTCAGATGGTCTGGAACACCTATAGGCAAGCAGAGGTAGATCTGTTAGCCACCAGCAACACGACTCACTGTCTGAAGTGGTTCTCACTGCGGGACGAACCAGGGTCCCTGGGACAAGATGCATTAGCCCAACATTGGCCAAATCTGAGGCTGTATGCATTTCCACCGTTTCCGTTGCTTTGGCAGACGCTCCAGCGAATACGGATGACCAACCAGCCAGTACTTCTGGTTGCACCATATCGTGTCCACAGCCCTTGGTTTTACGTTCTCAAAGTGCTCCTGACGGGGCCGCCCAGCCCACTACCAGTCAGGGCAGACTTGTTGACCCAGTTGAATGGCCGTCTGTGGGATCATCAACTGCGCAAACTGAAGCTTTGGGTCTGGCCCTTGGGAGGTCATGCGACGTACTATTCACAAGGGGTCAGGGACACTATTCTAAATGCCCGTGCCCAGTCTACGCGCTTACTGTATAGTAATAGGTGGAGGTACTTTTCAATTTGGTGCGCTGAGCGTAACATTGTACCGCAAACATGCTCATTGGCAGACATCTTAAATTTTCTGCAGGGTCTATTGGAGGCTCTGCGTCCACCTTGAGAGGTTATGTGGCAACAATGTCGGCCTACAGGGGCTCAATTGAAGGGTCTACAGTAGGAACGCATAAGATGATAGTGGCCTTCCTGAAAGGTGCAAGGCGTTTGAACCCACCTTGTAAATGTTTTGTTCCTCAGTGGGACCTCAATACTGTGTTGAACAGCTTACTTGTCTTCTCCTATGAACCTTTGGAAGAGGCAGGCGTTAAATGGCTCTCAATGAAAACAGCTTTCCTGCTTGCAGTTGCTTCCGCAAAAAGAGTTAGTGAGTTGCATGCTCTCTCTGTCAGCCCACAGTGTCTGCAGTGGGGGCCAGAGTACTCGCGAGTAACATTGTGGCCGAATCCTGCATTCCTGCCAAAAGTCTTAGGTCCAGATTATGTCAACCGACCTGTTACGATTCCTGTTTTGTGCTCTTTTGACAATGCGCAAAACACAGACCTTTGCCCTGTCAGAGCACTTAGGCGATATGTGGCAGCCACGGGAGCTTGGCGGGCCACTGACCAATTGTTTGTGTGTTTCAGTGACCGATGTAAAGGGGCAGTTTTGTCAAAGGACAGATTAGCTCACTGGATTACAGAGTCTATTACTTATGCATGCTCTTCTACCGGTCATGATACGCCGGGTCCTGTGAAATGTCATTCCACTCGTTCTGTGTCTACTTCTTGGGCTGCCCTACGGGGTGTCAGCCTACTAGATATTTGTTCTGCCGCGACATGGACGTCGTCGTGCACATTTTCCAGGTTCTACAGGTTAAATGTTGCTTCAGGTTCCCAGTCTTGTGTACAGACAGTATTGAGCACTGTTTCGCCTGTTCAATTGACCTCTGCTGTGGATAACAGTGGGTCAGGTTTGTGAGTGTGCGTGAGCCTTGTCTCCACCTGTTGACAATAATAACAATAAAAAATAATAAAAAAAAATGCATAAAATGTAAAATTACAAAAAAAAAGTAAATAAAATTATTGTTCTTTGCCCTATGCCATGTGAATAGTGACACCGTACATGTGTTTGGGCCCACGTGACAGCTTGGACATAAGGCTTCCACACAGTCTAAACGACGCCATCTGGCGGTCTGGAGACAAGGAAGTAGAACGCTGGTTACGTATGTAACCGTGGTTCTACGACTGGTGGAAGACCGCCAGATGTATAGGTCACTTGGGCCTCTGATTCTGGCGAGAAAAACTCCAGGCAATGAATGGCGTGTACACTGCAATATATATAGTTAACGTCACGCCATACGTCACGAGGTGACAACTTTGGTATAAGCTCTCGGTAAGAGATGCGGCTACGTGCAAGGGGTTTCACACAGTCTAAACAACGCCATCTGGCGGTCTTCCACCAGTCGTAGAACCACGGTTACATACGTAACCAGCGTTTTAGGGACATGTTTGTGCATGCCCATAGCCAGCCAGTGAAAGGCAATTCAAAACGAGTCAGAAAATCTCGTTTCTGAGTTGTATCTCCTGGGATACATTGCCCTATTAAAGGAATTATCCGGAGTAAAATGCACTTTAGATCAATTTACGGATGATTGGGAGTACATACGTTGAGTTGACATCAAAATCATGTCATTCGGATGTGTTTTGAGAAAGTTCGATTTTACCGTTTTTAGTCAAAACTCGTTAGCCTGGAAGTGACCAGGGCATGTCATTTCGCCGCTACAAAATGCTATTTTTATACCTCTTCTACAGTTCCAAACAACATTACACTTACGTGGTAGTGAGTAGAGGGTCCCTAAAGCCAAACCGAAGTATCCCGAGGTCTTTATGTGGTCGGATAGAGAGTCCAGAATGAATTTCATCAAGCCAGTACCTTTCCGGAAATGTTGCTGCTGCAGCTGGCATCTTTAGGGGAAAGTCCGTAGGAGTCGATTGCATCACGTCATTGCACGACATCACGTCACGTGACATTTCAAAATTCCAACCTAGGGTTTAAGTCTAGATCTTGCAGTTGCCTTCCACGAGCTGCACGAGCTGAAACACGCCCTCATGACGTCAGTTCAAAGACGTGATAGGGCCATTTGGGAGGAATGTCCTCGTGACGATTTTGACGGGAGTCTCATGCTGCTTCCTTATGTTGGAATATGCGAAAATAAACAGAAATCAAAGGGATATCTTCTTATACGTGATTTCTGCAACAATGGTAGGCTAGCCTATTGAAAACGTTTGGATATTCTGTTATTTTCTGCTGTTGGTTAAATAGATAGACACACATATAGGGAAAACACTTGATATTGAATTTATGTGCTACAAAGCAGGCCTGTTAACTGTATGCCAACAGTGGTTAATTTAAACTACATCATAATAATTTATTTTGTCAGTCATCATGCTCATTTTAATGAGTAAGAATGAAAGTTCTGCTGTGTTTATTGCAAACAAAATTCCGCGATATCTCCCGCGAGTCATGTCAGGCAGACTGTAGCCTGTCTGTCCGGGATGAGCTGCCCTCTGTTGTAGCTCCTCCCGGCTAGCCTCTGAAGATCACGTTTACGTAGAAAGCCAGACCAAGTCAGATCTGCCTCAAGTCGAACACGCCTATAGTCAACGCCATATTGAACACTGGGGCTCGGATCCAGCGCCAGTCGGCTCTGACCAAGTTCTAAAGCTGGAAATGACGCATGAACCAACGTCGATTTTTCAGTAGGGGTTAAGTCATTGAGAGACCTCAGACCCATTAGACCAGCCTCAGACGAGTCCAGGAAGTGACGTCAATTCCGAAAACAAGTACATCATTTACTTTACTCTTTATGGAGAATACAGCTGGAAAAAACGTGTTTTCTTTTACAGTTCATGGAAAAAAGTCACATTAGGTAGAAGCTTTTTATTATTAATCGTAATTCACATTTATTTATTAAATAATCGATCGCGACTGACTGTCCACGAGATCTGCCAGAGTCAACTGGAAGGAGCTCGTGACTCACGCATAGCGAAATTTTGGTTTATGGCTAACGTTTAGGTGTCCTTCCTATTCATTAGCATGAACATGATGACTGACTAAATAAATGACTATGATGTTTAATATACCATTGTAGGCATACAAGTTATCCTTATATCACATCACATCAATTAAGTGTTTTCTGTAATGAACGTAATTGTCCGCTCATGCTGGCAAACAATAAAACAATAACTAAATCTAAAATGTGGTGTCTGGAAATACTTTGGGTTGTACACCGCAGATGGTAAAGTAACGTTAAAGAGAATGTAGTCTGCATATACGATATCCAATCTTCGCGCTCACCTGTCGAGTTAGGCTACCATCCAAATGAGGCAGCGGAGTCAGAGGCACAGTAGAAGGCCAGCATCGCCAGGCGTCCAACATCGTATGATTGCATACTTTCCGTAAATCCTACATTATGTCCGGGGTCTGCTATTTACCTAGGCTTCGCAAAGCACAGGTATTTATTTGGGGTAGGCTTATTCGAGGCAGAACTTTATTTCTTACATTGTGCGTTTTATTGTGAGACATGCGTTTTGTTTGGAGCGTCATACTAGGCTATCAAAAGCAGACGATTTTCGGTTTTAGTATGGGATTTAATTTACTTTTGGACTTTTAATATATAGTTAAATGTTGAGACTGATGGGCACTTAAATCTACGGGGTATTTGATGATCACTGTAAAGTTTCGTGTAGTTGAAAAAGTGTTGGAATTTCCAGCTGTTTATTGTGAGACAAGGCAGTCCCCTTCACTCATTCATTGAACGTGCGCTGTGCTCTAATGGAAACCTTATTGCGTAGCGAAGTAGCCTAAATTGAGCTATTTTTTTTTAATTATGCATGGTTTACTTTTATTAAATTTGTAGGCTGGAATGCCTCGCGGCAATAATTGTGTTTCAATGTAGTAGCCTACTGATTCAGCCTCTGGCAAGCTCAAAAGCGGGCGGCTATGGGTTGACAGCAACGTGTGACCATGGTGTAACGAGACAAGGGCTTTATGCCGCTGTTGTGTAATTTATTGTATTTAATCGTGTTTAGGCTATTTTTGTTCGGGACAAACAACAACGAAACAAGATCAATACACTTTCTTTATTTGTCATATGATGTATAAATAACCATAATATACACGTCTTCTCATAGGCTCCTCAAGAAATACGCACTGAATAATGTTTGGCTGTAGCCGCCGGATAGGTACCCGCCCACCAACATGTACGCGCATGAGAGCTCGTGCCCAACACGGATTTTCGTGCATGGAGCTGGTTCCAAATGCTCCATGCAGCGCCATACTTGAAAATGGCGTATGCTAACATGCCGAAGCTAATCTGCACGCTCTTGACCCCCTGTCTATCTTGCACTCCAGCACAATTGACTTTGCGCAAGTCGCTTTGTGGGCGGATCTTGGGCGCTGTTGCTATTTTACCTGCGGGATAATAACTGTTGCGCCTGAAGAAAATCTAAAATGGGGTGGTCTGAAGTAGCTACATTACTCATGGGTGTGGTTTGGGCGTAACGTGCAATAAACCAATTAGAGCGTCATCTCACATTCCCTTTAACAACAGGCACGCTTGTTCCATAGCGGATTGCTATTATGATGGCGGATTTGCCAGGCGCAGCCAGGAACGGTTTACAGCGCTATAGTCAGTTGGGAACAGTTTGCTATTGATTTTTCCTCTTGACAAAATGTAATACAGAAATGTCACTTTCCGATGTTTTGGGATCACTCTCACTGAATCATGAGGTTATGAATGCATGGTGATATATTTGTAATGTAATCTAACATTACCTCACTATAGACAATGCAGATCTTCTGTCAGATAATCTCTCCTCTCCCGTGCTGCTGCTGGGGCATTTGGGTTAAATGGCATCGGCATGCAGATCAACATCACGTCTCATTAAGTCCTCTAATATTTCCTAATTTATGTCATCAACACATCCGTGATTCGTGGAAATGTGTACGCTAGATTAATACCTATTTTTTCACATCGGACACCACACTGATTTCCCTCGTGTAGTAATATTTGTCCTTGTAATTATGTATGGTTTGGAGAAATGGGAACTGCGTCGTATAGATGAGAGGAGCAAAGTGCATTGCGCAACACAGGCGCCCAAGCAAGTGCTCCTGCAGGTGTAAGCTACGGCACTCAACAACGAGAAACAGTTTCCAAGATGACCTAACTTTCCAACTCTGCACAGTATCCCATTAACTGCATGACAGTAGGCTATTTACAATATTTTATGTAAAGTAGAGTTTGTAAACACGTTATCATCAACTTAATGCACGCACAACTTTTGTTTGAGCAGGAGAGAGAATAACAATGAATGGACGCAGCAACTACAGAAATTGTAGCCAAGCCTACTTGCTGCTTTCTTTTACTATCTATGGTTGCTGGTTAACAGCACATAATAGGATGATTTAAGCTAATTCACAAACTCAAGACTTCAATGCCATCATGGATATAAAACGTATTTTGAAAACAATGAAAGGATGGAGGGAACATAGCAAAGCTTAGAGTTATTTCAGATGGGCTACAACAAGGTAGGCAAAATTGTGGTGCTTGTCAAAACCTTAGCGCAGCTGGAATAATGCTTATAGGCTGATGTTAAAGCGCACACGATGTTTAAAGCCATACACAACGGTAAATTGGAACAAAACTAAAGGTAACTTTAGCCTTTATAGGGCTGTATAAAGTTGTCCAAATTAATAGGTCGTAATTAGGCGTTGTTGTTGTAAAGATATTGCATGTAGATGTACTATATAGGCTACTAAATTTTTAGTTGACCAATGCACGAACAAAACCGGGAAACGGACAAATATTATCAAGGCTTTGAATGTTTCCATCTGTGCACAGGGTGTCTGTAGATCGGTGTGCATAGCATTAATTCCTGCAGGCCTGTGGCCATGCATGCGCCCTTAAAATAGCATCTGAATTTGCGCCACTGACTTTATACCAGGAGGTTCCTGGTCTGTGGCGGAATTGTTTTCTGAAACTGCAAAATATCAACAGGGACCGTTTGCGCCGGAACACGCCCCCTCTTTTCGCTGAAACGCCCCCGTGGGCGCACATGTACCTGTGGAGGGAAAATTCCAATATGGCTGACTGCAAAATAGGAAAGACAAAAGCGTGTATACAAAGTCAATTGCGCTGGAGTGCAAGATAGAGCCCAAAAAAGTTACACTTACATCTTATGAACAGAAAAAGAGAAGCACTTGCCAAACTCCAATGTAAAACCAATGTGAATCATTTACAAAATGTGTGTGTGTGTGTGTGTGTGTGTGTGTGTGTGGGGGGGGTGTTGATGCTCAATTAAACAGCACCATAATGAGATACCAACCATTATTCACATTGATGAACCATGAATAATCCACATTAAACTGCCATTGTCTATGATTCCACACAGTGATTAGGTCATGTCAGCCTTGAAAATACTATTATCATACGTTACAGGGGCCAGATCAGAGAGCAGATCACAGCCGAGAACTGTACAGAGCACTGACATGATTTTAAAAGGAAACTCTCGCCCCGAAGCCATGGAGATGGCTCTGACCGACCCACAATGTCTCCATGTGACAACCTGTTATCACCGCTTAAAATGGTCACAGAAATAGACTGATGTCATTTAGCTAAATCCCATTGATGCTCATTCGATTGATCTCCTCACTGGAAACTGGGTATACTAATATGAACTCCCCAACACAAAACGCATGTGCGCCCACACACACACACACACCCAAGTACACACACAAACACGTGCGCACACACACAGAGAGACACAAACACACACACAAAACCTCAATGTCAGTATATTTGATCATAATAAAGTAGCCATACTGCTCTTGCCAATGACATGACAAATGTGCAGCTCAGTATGAATCAATTGAGCGTATGACATGAGAAGTGGGAGCTGAAACCGTGCTCTCTCTCTCTCTCTCGCTCAGAAACTGGAGTCCACTTGTTTGTGCAAGACTGCAGAGGGACATTTGGGGATAGAGGACGTGCAAGGACATCCTCTCCAATGCATACATGCTTGATAAAGCACAATGCCAACACAGTGTGTGTACATGCATAAAGGCTCCTATTCTGAGCTTGTGTATCAGAGGAAAACACACATATTCAGGTTGTCTAAAATAAAAATAATTGTTTATAGCATTTGCAGACATCTAAAATACTGGACGATGTTTCAACTGAGAAGATAAACCCTTAGAGAAACATTTCAAGAAATAATAGAGCCATTTGCCCATCTTCAGCATGGTCCAGTGTCAGTGATTTATCAACCAAATTATATTATTTTTAAAGTTTATTTAGGTAGGGACAGCTACAAAAAACATAGATAAGCTTAAAGAGTCATCTGATGTATGCATCATAGTGTTTTTAGCTGAAGCTAATTCGCGACACTTGTCCCTAGTAGGGCTTTTGGGAGCAGCGTTATTTAGGCATTTGAAGACCAGTTTAACATAGTGCAGGGAAATAAAATTAGCAAAACTTTAAATATTATGTTTGCTTAGAATTTGGTAGTGATGGTACCTTATTCTCTTCTTGTCCAGGACTTTCAAGGCTCGGTTATAAAGACACTCTATGGCCTTAACTGATGACTGGTGAGCTTGGGACCATGTGGTTAAGCCATAAGATATGTGTGAGAGAATCATAGAATTCATAAAAATAAAAGCACAGTCAAAAGTCAAGCAGTTTCTTATCATCATAAAACAGCCCAAGTTGGCCTTAATGGTTTTACAGATTTTCTTGATATGACTTTTAAAATGCAACTGGTAGTCTATAATCCCAGATACCTCACTTCAAGTACTTTTTCAATAAGCTCACCATTAATTTGTACATTCAAGAGTTGTGTTAGAGGTAGTTTTTTAATGGAAATTTTTTTCGTGTTTAAAGTTAAACAAGATGAGGCCAGCCAAGATAATTTTTTGTCTAAGTTGGCATTTAGTTTGTCAGCCACAGATGTAGAGTTATTACCAGATGCATACACCACTGTGTCATCTGCATACATCTGTCGACCTATGTCTGGACATCTTATATATACTGCTCTGTCTCATTCAGAGTCGCCATTGTTGAACTGGATTTTCTAATGAGTTTTATGCTGACTGCAGGAGGTTCATCAAGAGTTATTTTATGCCAGCACTGTGTGACGCCGCAGTGTTTTCAGACAAATGGAATCTCTCTGAGAGACCACGCAGAGAAACGATGTGGTCATCTAAATGCATAAGCAGTGTTTGACGCAAGAGAGAATGAGCTGTGGTTGTGTCATATGCGCGTCTCTGTCTGGAAGGAATGTCTGTAATCAGCATCAGTGGGTGCTTCTGCACATGCCTGTCTGTATGGAAAACAGCTATATCACTTATGATAAGAAATGCACTGTTAAAAGTATGCCGTCAATCCTCTTCAGAAACAAAAGTCTCCTTTTAACCCTACTGAAGACATCATGACAAAGAGAGTCTCTCTGTATAGCTCTGATATAGCTGGTGGGGCATTCATAAATCAGAGGATCATAAAATCACTTCAGTGACACTCAGTATTCATATTGTAAGGCACCCCGCGTGAACATCAATCAATCAAACCGTGTGAGTAGCCGCACAATGCTGCCATGCTGACAGAAAACTTCTCAGTGCAATATGAGTTGCCTGACACATAACAGAGAGGTGCTGTCAAAAAAGAGCTTACAGCAATCAAAGGCCAAATCTCTTATTTAAGGTTTATCAGGTTACGTGTGAAGAATGAGCATCGCCCTTTTGGTAAATGTGTGGGTCAAATCAAATCCATCAAGCAATTAGGGACGTTCTGTATCTATAGCTTCCAGAGATGAGGGTTAATGACCACATAGCCTTATCAGGAGAAAAGGCCACATCACCTTAAGGAACAGGATGAGTCTGACATTTGGGTTGGTAGAAAGAAACAAAACAACAACCAAGAACCACTGGAGCACCCTCGCCTGTCCTAGGTTCAGTGATGAATGAACACACACACACACACACACACACATGCACACACAGACACACACAGACACACACAGACACACACATGCACACACAGACACACACACAGACATGCACACACACACACACACACACACACACACACACACACACACACACAAACATGCACACACAGACACACACACCTGCACACACACACACAGACATGCACACACACACACAGACACACACACAGACACACAAACACACACACACACACACACACACACACACACACACACACGTACACACACAAACACATGCACACACAGACACACACATGCACACACAGACACACATACACACACACACACACACACACAGAGACATGCACACACAGACACACACACACACTCACGTACACACACATACACACAGACACACGCACACACAAACACACACACTCACAGACCATGGATGGTGTCTGTGGCCATGGAGTTTAACATGAAAAACAAATAGCAAGAAGCCCAGTACATCCTTTCCAAAACACTGAATATTTAACACAAGAACATTTCACATGTGGTCAGTCTAAGCTTCACCTTACCCGACATCTAAATATTTTTCTTTGCTTTCCTCATCCTAGCCGCAGTACTGTACTGATGAGCAGTACAGTACTCTACAAGAACTGATGAGCCTGTCCGAGCCAACAAAAATGTTGTTTATGTGTCTCCTTGCCTCCAAAACCTCACACACTACTCTGGTTGCATTGGGACAAGCGGTTTCATCACTGCCAGAGTTTGATGAAGAATCTAGCCAGGGTTACCTCAGGTTCAAGCCCAGAGAGATTTATTTATCTTTTAGCTTTTCCCACTCACACAAGCTCAGACCTCAGTTTTCAAATCAAATTAAACTTAAGGCGTAAACAAATTGAGGTCCTGGAAATCCCTTCCACAGGGCTAAATCCACATAAATATTCACTGAAACAAGCACATTCTGCTCAACAGGCTGTCTGCAATCTACAAGATGAGGTAAAACGTTCTCACGAAATGTGATCCAGCAAATATTCACTTTTAGACAGGAAAAAAATACTTCCCAAAGTGGTTTTGTGTTCTGGATGAACTCGACTCAGAGTATTCTTTTTGCTGAGATAATTGAGAATACAGTGACATCAGACGTAACACTAGGGTGCCAAAGAACATTGTGACATGATTCACCTCAAATCAATAACTTATTTGATGAAATTAAATTATGCAAACATAATGAAACTTTGTGACTCCATCCACAAAACTCCTGCAGTGACTCACCGGCTCTGTCATCTGGGGAGTCACAAACGTTATGACACAAGTTTGGAAATGTCTCTTCGCCATACTAAAATATAAAAAAGATACTTTTTTCCAAAATACCAATTAACTTAATGGCTGAACTTTTACTCCACACCAAAAGGCCCAGAGGGAGCCTTGCTCTAGACCACGCAGAGTGATTATACGATCCATCACAGTGTGTTTCTCCCGACTGAGAGAAAGCCTTGACAGAAGAAAGGGCCACAATGGGAGTCACAGAGCCACCGATGGCACTCCGGGAAAAGAGAGAGGGCAAAAAAGCGAGAGAGGATAAACGAAAGAAGCATGCTCACCAAGAACAAAAGGGAAAAGCTGAAATGTGTCAGGGAAAAGAACAGATAGCTGAAATAAAAAAAAGTGAGGGTACTAAAAGCTCCAGACTATGTCACGTCAAAACATGACGTTTTAGATTCGCATGGCAAGAGAGAGTGAAACATTTTTGGTGTCTGGGGTGACGGGAGGCCATCTGAATCCATCAAAACATGCTGTGTGCGTTCGCTTCTGAACAGTTAGCAGAGTGAATCGTAATCAACTTTACTCCAGGTCATGAAAGCACTGTTTCCAAAACAATGATTTTGTGAAGTTGTTGTATTGCTGAATTGATGTTGTTGGTACTTGGTAACATGTTATTTTCCTCTGTTAAGAGAGATAGAAGTGAGAAGGCAAATAGGGACATGTCCTTAGACATAATCATATTCAACACAAAACAGCAAGAGTGTCACACACTGTATATTCTGACAGGCATATACAGGTGAAAATCGGCAACAATGTATGTAAATGTCCGAAACAAGGTCAGCACCCTCGAGGCTAGAACTACCAGGTGCAGCAGGCAGATGCCTAAGTGAGTTCCCTGTTTTACAAACCCAAAGCATGGATACTACTGATAGACAGACACAGTTGAAGAAGCAAGCAGGAGGGCAAAGAACAAATTGAATGGGTGGAAAAGATTAGAAGGAGCAAGAACAGCCAAAGTAGATACTAACAGATTGCTGTGTGTGACACTCTCGGGATGGGAATTTCATTAGTGATAACCTTCCGTCGGGTGCTCCAGTGCAGTTTAAGAAGACACACACAACAGTCCAAGGAGCACCAATGCGGGCAACATTTCTACAGGGTGGCTTTACTCTGGTCGCTTGGGAACTGTTACTCTCAGCAGGCGGTGAGGGTCTTTCTTAATTTGTTATTGCTGAAATAAAGTAGGTACCGGTACATAAAACGTATTGGACGTTTTCATGATATGATATCTCGTCATGATACTAGTAGGCTATATGATTGTAACAGCAGTGTAAGTGAAGACAAAACTGAGGCTCACAGCAAAGAGTGAAAACAGCCAGTGTGTGATATGATCATACTGTATATAGTTGCATAAGTTTTCCAGCTACAGTTTCAGCTACAGTCTAAAACTGAGGCACTGAATAATACTTGAGTGCACTTTCGAGAAAATGCTAAATGTGGCCGAAGATGTGTCTTCGGCATTTACGTAAAAAGGGTTGCATTGATTTTAGAATAGCTAAGAGGTGCTGTTGGGCATGAATCTCACTTAATTATTGTGGAGCATTTGTGACCTAGTATGTCCTTGTGGGACCTGTTGCTTTTCCAAAATTGCTTTCATATATATATTTCTTGAATCTAAACACAAGACCACTGCACGGGATCATGGTGATAGCGAATGTGTTCGCGTGGTCAAATTGTCCATATGACCAAATCCCTAGGAAGAGATGTGGTGCCCAGATGGATATAAAGAGCTGACTCATTTAACAGGAGTAATGAATCTGCCGCATCCGCCAAATGAACTACTTTTTGTGATCCACAAGGTGTTGAAAGAGCATAGGGATATGTGAAATGTATAACCACAGTACAGAAAGACCCGCAAAACTATACAATCTGACTACATCATTGCGTGTTAACATGGCATCAGATGTGACAAGATTAAGTGAATCTTTTGACAGAGGTCCGAATTAATCATGGGTTTATCAAATGTTTCAAACCAATCTACCATTTCCTTTAAAAAAAAAGACATGATAAAGGCACAAAGACATGATAAAGACGACTCTCTGTGGATGTATGTACTGGAGATAGAGATTTGATTCAACGCTTGCAAATGATTTCCAGAGGCTTTGCTCAGCTCTCCCTGAAACAAGCGGCGATATGCTTTCTAAACTCCAGAGAAACACTGGAGATAAAACTTGAGTTGATGGATGACATGATGCACGGAGGCAAAGGCCTTGGATTGAAAAAAAGTTGGAGAGGAAATCTGAGATGTGAGTTGCCTGGTTGGCATCCTCTCATGTGTGGAATCTACCTGAATCAGAACCAGACAGGTACCTTGTTTGCATAATCTCTTAAACATTTTTTTTTTAAAAAAAACTATGTTCACAGTGAACTCTGAGGTAGGCTACTGAAGTTTTGGACATGCACATTAATAAATGGTGTTTTGAGGACTCTGCTGATCAATAAAACTGTCACAAATATAGCATCCTCTAAAACCTTGCTGTAGCTTATCCTCCACAGTCATTTTGACTGATTTTTTCATGTACAGTAGAGCAGGGACATTTTTTTTCAGGAGCACTTGTGCGCCCAAGTTAAAAAATTTAGGAGCACAGACAAAAAGTTGGGCGCACAGTCAGTTAAGTCACATTAAGAATGACTGACAACATTTAGGCTACAGGAAACAGGATTTTAAAGATCAGTGCCTATTTTATTTTCAGTCTGTTCTATTTTCCTACATTTTGTTAATGTAAAATAATATAATACATTGCCATATTTGCATTTAGCCTGTATATCAAGTATCCTGCCAAATGTAGGCTAATTTATTTATTTGTGAATCCATCTATAGCTAAAGCAAATATGCCCATGGTGACCTATCTGACTGCATACTGCCTAATATTACAACTAAAACAGTCCATTTTCTCTTCCACAAAACCCAACATAGTAGCCTAGAAATCTAGACGCGCCCCTAGCGGAAGCAAATTACATTTGCTGCCAGGGCTACCAACATAGGCTAATCAAGGATATATGTTTTGTACTTTTAGTTTTTATTTGAAATATCTGCATTGATAGGGGCAGTAGGCAAACATTAGGTCTACTTTCGTTTTGCACTTCAGCTTGTATTCGATGTAAACAAACAAGCATGCGTGGAAGCCTGGAGTTGTCAGTAGCGTTCTACCTTTGAATAAAATGGGAGTATTACAGGAGGCTACTTTTGTGCCGGTTCGCTACAGCTATATTTTGCATATTGCAGCCAATACGTTAACTGGGCTGAAAGGCATGTTAGGTTACCTTTCCTTCTCTCACTGCATTCTCAGAATCTCATCCTGTTCCAATGAATTCGGTGGATAGAAGAACTAATTATGACCGCCGCGCAGCGAACTATAGGTTTAGTCAGATTTTTTTCTTTTTCTTTCTTTTTCGCATGCCCAAATTTCCGTCAATGAGTCCCGGGACACTGAAAGACCGGGGTGCACGAAACTTGGTGGGCATGTAACCCCACATGGATAGCATGGAACCATCGTTTTTCGTTTTGATCTGTAACCCCCTGCTTGACTGGACCCCCCGAAAGGAGGGTAGGGCAGACACAGTTTTCTTTGAATATCTCGAAAACCGTGGGGTTTAGGAGGACCATTTTTTTTTGTATGTTGATCTCAAGGGGCCATGTCAACCCATTCCATAACCACTCATTTCATGTATAGCGCCACCTAGTTAAACACAAAAAAGTAAAAATGAGGTGTTGTAATTGAAGGTGACCTGTGACCTGTGATCTGTGACCTAACATAGTCAAAACTGCACGAAATTGGAAGTGTATGATCATTATGACACCCTCTGTATGCACGCCAAGTTATGTGGAATTCCGTTCATGGGGGGCCACACAATAAATTAATTTATGTCACTATACACCTACTGGCCTGTAGGTGGCCGGAGACAGTTTTCTGTGAATATCTCGAGAACCGTAGGGCCTAGGAGGTCCATCTTTTTTATGTATGTTGGTCTTAAGGGGGCATGTCCACCCATCCCATTACCACTTATTTCATGTATAGCGCCACCTAGTTAAAAATTAAAAAGCAAAAAATTTGGTGTTTTCATCACAATATCTCTGGCTGACGAGGTCAAAGGAGGGTAGGGCAGACACAGTTCTCTGTGAATATCTTGAGAACTGTAGGGCCTAGGATGACCATTTTTTTCCGTATGTTTGCCTCCAGGGGTCATGTTAAACCATTTCATGTGCACACATGTGCACAAACAGATACACACACACACACACACACACACACACACACATACATTCACAGTAATCATACGTATGACACATACTCACACAGTAGACATATGTACGCTTGCATGCACAGGCACATACGCAGGCACAAACACAAGCACGCACGCACGCACACACACACACACACACACACACACACACACACGCTCACACACACACACACATAACATAAACATAACACAAACAATCAAGAATTTCTCAGAATTATAAACAGGCAAGATGGAGGTGGGGTTGTATAAAATTAATTTTACATGTGAAATCTATGAACTAATCATGTTTTGGTACTTGTTGTCTAGCAGATACCAGTGAGAATTGAGTGTGGATAATGCAATTTAGTGAGACAGTTAGAATCATATAGGCCTTTCAGCGTGATTTATTTTTGTGGAAAAAATGTGCTGGACTGGGCGGCGGTCATATTTTGTACCGCTCTGCGGTACATCTAGTTTCTTCAATCTTTGCATCTTGGCTGGCTAGTCTAACTTTCCGCTTTTTCTGCGCGCTCTTGGATTTGATAGAAGCGACTACTAGCGAGTCACAACGCGAAACTGCTAACGTTGATGGGAGGTGTAGTTTTTATGCTGCATTCGCGACGTGATTCTATGGTTTGCACCAGTAATGTTTCTCGATGTTGCGGTGTATTTTGTAGACAAACATTGACATGGTTAGAAGTCATTCGCATCAGTGCGCCTAAATATTTTTTTGCACTCGCACGGCATCATTTTTACTCGCATGTGCGAGTGAAATGGGCGCACTGTAGAGCCCTGTAGAGGTTTGGATTCTGTGATCTCATTGCTCAGTGAAGCAGTAAATGTTGATGGCGCATTCCAGAGAGGGTGCTGCACCGCGCTCACTCTTCAAGGTGTTCCACCAGATGTGCCACAGATCGAATCGTCTAGCACCAGGCAGAGAGCCCGTCTGCTATCAATCCACTGCTTGGCCTGAGCTATTTCTTGGACTTTGAGTGCAAGAATCTTCTACACTTTTCTACCCTTCCTTGTCCAAATGTATTTTGTCTTTCCTTACATTAGATTCAGAATGTGTGTCTTGCTTTTATTCAAAACAACATCCAATTCCAGTATAATACATGGAAGCATCTTGGAATTCAAACCAGTGAAGTTGCCTCTGCTGGTGTAATCCCATGCTATGCAATTTATCTTAGATTTTAAAATATTATGGGATGTTACTGATCTTAAGCACTACAATACAATCAACTGTCTGGATAACGCACCTGTCAGCAAGCTATAATATTTTAGCAGACTCCACTATCCTGCCTTAATTGGAGAAAAATGTTGTTTCGAGATGTTACCTGCCACTTCACCGTGAAAAATGAAACCTGCTAAGTTAGACATTTTGCTTGGTTTACATTGTGTTAAAACCACCTAACTGGAGTGCTGACAATTTAAAAGTGACCGTAAACAAATGCATTATTTGAAATTATTTTTTATGAGCAAGGTTGAGAGGGAACTTGGCACAAGATGAATGGAGGCGTCCCAAGAATAACTTTTCTCTGGGATTACATTTGCACCATGGCCAAGAGCTATGAGAATGTTTATTACACACAGACACCCCAGGACTGCTATGATGAGATACGTGCTCACCCATGATAGCGCTACATGGCTCATTCCACCAAAGGCACTAAACAAATCAAACGAAACACTTATAATTCAGGATTAATTAGGTGGCATTAAAACTAGACTAGCTCAGGCTAGATAAAAAGGCCTCCTGCTGTATGATAATTCATCTTGTGAAGTGAGACTGGAGGAAGATGATTGGGAAATTAAAACTAAAGGAGAGAGTAATAAATGACAATGAGCTGTAAGGAGAAGGCTAAAAATGAGACTCTGACAATCTGAAGTAATGTGAAGGGACTGGGAACCTCCTGTTTGGGAAAACTATGGCTTATTTCTTATCCACCATAGAAATATACAGTCCTGGTAAGGAAACTAGCACTCTCTGATAAAATACATGAGCTTTTGGAGCCCCATCCGATGTTGCAACAGACAACATTTTTGAGCATTTAAAACAATATCTTTTACTGCACACTCATACATCATTATGATGCTGTAACATAAGCCCTTACAGCTTGTAGTATCACAATGCATTTTAAAGCCTCCTTTAACTTGGGGCAGCCGTGGCCTACTGGTTAGCACTTCGGACTTGTAACCGGAGAGTTGCCAGTTCAAACCCTGACCAGTAGGCACGGCTGAAGTGCCCTTGAGCAAGGCACCTAACCCCTAACTGCTCCCCTAGCGCCACTGTTGTTGCAGGCAGCTCACTGCGCCGGGATTAGTGTGTGCTTCACCTCACTGTGTGCTGAGTGTGTTTCACTAATTCACGGATTGGGATAAATGCAGAGACCAAATTTCCCTCACAGAATCAAAAGATTTTATACACTCATATAGTATATACTTATACTATACTAACTCTTTAAAGGGGCAATGATAGCATTAATGATGGCATTAAAGAGGTAAATGAAACTTTATTAATGCAAGCTGTGAAGGTTAATAGTAACATCATAATGCTTAATGACATAATGCTTTATGAGTGTATAAAATATTATACAGGCTATGAGGCCTTAGTGGATACTTTATTACAATTTTTCAAAGTGTTTATAATTCTTCATGGAGGTTCATGGAAAATATTACCAAAACTACTATTGATTAAACTCCTTGGGTGATAATGCATCAGCCAGCTTTTGAATGGCTTACTTACTGCTCAGATGCACTTGACACAACACCTGCACATAGCCTAACCCTAACCCTAAAACCTTCCCCTAACACTAGAATGTGTCAGTAACTAGATGTCCCACAGAGCGGTACAAAATATGACCGCCGCCCAGTCCAGCACATTTTTTCCACAAAAATAAATCACGCTGAAAGGCCTATAGGATTCTGTCTTATGCATTATCCACACTCAATTCTCACTGGTATCTGCTAGACAACAAGTACCAAAACATGATTAGTTCATAGATTTCACATGTAAAATTCATTTTATACAACCCCACCCCCATCTTGACTGTTCATAATTCTGAGAAATTCTTGAATTGTGTGCATGTGTGCGTGTACACGTTTATGTGTGTGGGTGTGTGTGTGTGTGTGCGTGCTTGTGTGTTTGCCTGCGTATGTGTGTTTGTGCATGTGCATGCATGCGTACTGTACATATGTCTACTGTGTGAGTATGTGTCATACGTATGATTACTGTGAATGTATGTGTGTGCGTGTGTATCAGTTTATGCACATGTGTGCACATGGAATGGGTTAACATGACCCCTGGAGGCAAACATACGGAAAAAATTGGTCATCCTAGGCCCTACGGTTCTCAAGATATTCACAGAAAACTGTGTCTGCCCTACCCTCCTTTCGGGGGGTCCAGTACAGCGGGGGGGCTACAGATCAAAACAAAAAACGATGGTTCCATGCTATCCATGTGGGGTTACATGCCCACCAAGTTTCGTGTACCCCGGTCTTTCAGTGTCCCGGGAATCCTTGTTGGTGTACGGTCACTAAATGTATACATAAATTATTTTATTGTAAGGCCCCCCATGAACGAAAGTCCACAAAACTTGGCATGCATTCGGAGGGTGTCATAATGATCCTACACTTTCAAATTCGTGCAGTTTTGACCATGTCAGCCAGAGATATTGTGATGAAAACACCTAATTTTTTGCTTTTTAATTTTTAACTAGGTGGCGCTATACATGAAATAAGTGGTAATGGGATGGGTTGACATGCCCCCTTAAGACCAACATACAAAAAAAGGTGGACCTCCTAGGCCCTACGGTTCTCGAGATATTCACAGAAAACTGTCTCCGAGATATTCACAGAAAACTGCCACCTACAGGCCAGTTGGTGTATAGTAACATAAATTAATTTATTGTGTGGCCCCCCATTAAAGGAGAATTCCGGTGTGATATTGACCTAAAGTGTATTGAAACATGATACCGAGTGTGAACGTATGTCTCATAGCCCATCTCGGCTTGTCCCCTGCACTCCAAAATCTGGCGCTAGTTAGCCGATGCTACCAACAGCTTTTTCAATAGTGGTGCTTCGGCATCGGGCTAGCCATGCAAATAAATCACTGTTTTACACCCATTTACGAGGCTCAATGTATCTCCACACTTCATTGGTAGACTTCCGAGGGCCCTGACATTTAAAACGAGACATTGAGAACTTTGAAAAAGCACTGGTAGTTTACTTACAAGACGATTTATACAGACAGTATCTTCACGAAGTTTAGCGTTTGCAGCCATCTTGAATTTAGTCACGATAAGTCGAGCAACAAATAAGAATGAACAGGTATGATAAGGGATCAGATTCCAAAAATAATTCAGTGGAAATGCATGGATTCCAGTTTCTTCCAGTAGCAGCAACTGGAATGGGTTGACATGGCCCCTTGAGATCAACATACAAAAAAAATGGTCCTCCTAAACCTTACAGTTCTTGAGATATTCACAGAAAACTGTGTCTGCCCTACCCTCCTTTCGGGGGGTGCAGTCCAGCGGGGGGGCTACAGATCAAAACGAAAAACGATGGTTCCATGCTATCCATATGGGGTTACATGCCCACCAAGTTTCGTCTACCCCGGTCTTTCAGTGTCCCGGGAATCCTTGACGGAAATTTGGACATGCGAAAAAAAAAAAATCTGACTAAACCTATATGACCGCCGCTTCGCTGCGCGGCGGTCATAATAAACAATCAGCAATGTATCTCTCATCTATGATCAGGTTGGATTCACCATTCAGCACACCACGGTACAAACAGATTTAGATGGTAAAGAAAGTTTGGTGCATGTGGGGTTGATTTTTCTTTGTATTTTTTTTTCTCAGAACAGATAATCAAGAGAACACAAGACATTTGAATGTTGCTGGATGAGGCCCATTGCGTATTGTGTCTGCACCTGTGATTTAGGGTATATCTGCCTAATTATGTCTGCATCGAGATAATGCAATCAGTTGAAATGGAATACTTGGTTTAACCCAATTAAAAAAGACTGAATGTTATTTGGATTCGGGCATTGTTTTCAATTTTACTTTCTCAAATTACATCATAATATGCAGGAAACCTTTGAGAAATAACTTTGGGCTGAACCATAAAAAGGGCTCAGCGAATATTCTGTTCACAGTAGATCATGCATGATGTCACCTCATTTCAGTTCCATATCATACAGCCTACATTTCTGTTCAATTGACCAGTGTGCTGTCAATACATATGTCAACATTCTGTGCAAATCACACCACTGTGCTGATGTGATGTCTAATATGTGACACACAGTATCTGCTCGTCTGACTGTTTTGCGCAACAGTTTTCCACTAGTATAAACAAACAAAACCACAAAATACACTTGTTTCCCTACTTCCCTTCACAGGAAGTTTTAAAACATTGCATACTTGCAGTAATGGATCCTGAAGAAAGAAAGAAAAGCTCAAGCTGTACCACTGTGGCAGGGGACCAGCTGAAGGTTTTCCTGCGGCGTTAATTTCAGACCATAACAAGATGTTCAACTTAAACACTACCTGCACCAGAGGGGCCAATAATATAATGAGATTTATTCTCCACAAGGTGTGTCTCGTGCCCTTCAACTTGTGCTTAGACCGACTACTACTCTTGGATGATAAATTCCAAACTCGTCTTGGGTTGCTTAGGTGAAGAATTCAACATAAATCTGGAGAGTCCCATTCTGTGGAGGCTTTATGGCTTTGGTTATGACTGCTTTCAGAGATACCTGGCTAGAACTTCGCAGTGGACGGGCCAAACTGCTTGTAGCGGCTGTCACAAGCGCAAAATACGAGCACAGAGCCTGTATTTGTTTTAAAAAGGAGCAACTTTGTCCAGTGTGTCTGAGAGAATTAAGTCTAGACCACAAAATAGTCATGTCTTTTTAAATATATATATATATATATATATATATATATATATAAATATGTCAGAATATTTGACTAGAAGATGAAAGGCTCTACACTGAGTGTGACCTCAAAAAATCCCTTCATCAGGAAAACGACACTAAAGAGTAGTGATTTCACCCTGTTTCACCAGCGCCACTGCTGCTGCAGCACGCCACATTTGCCTCAATCTGCCACGGAGTCGACTGACAGCACTTTCAAGTCAGGTAACATGGCGAGCCAGCCGCTCACCGTGTCTGTCCCCTTATCTCTCTGCCCTCATTAAGACAAGAGTATTTGACCATCAAACACACACATTTTTCAATTTCTTACAGAAAATAAAATCATCCATCCCCCTCCAACTCACAACAGCCCTCGGTGATCTTGCACACAGAAGCCAGTAAGATATTGTCTGAACTCCTATGCTACATGCAAGGACTGCATACATTACAATATTTTCTCAGGACCGAGTTTCACACTCTCTCTACAGATTCTCCCAACACAGCCTCTCCTTCAAAGACCGTCCCTCTTTTGGTGCATACATGTCAACTGGTTTCAAGGCACACCTTTTGCCCTTATCTACACCTGAAAGAACACAGTACGTTGAAAACATGAATGGTCTGAGGAAAAATGAACACAGCATGAGCACATAAGGTCAAACCAAGTGTTTGTCTTTCAGATAACCGAATGCTATGCAAATGTTATCTGGCATCACACTGTGCACCATAAAGCATATCCAGGAGGATTAATTTGTCCACAGCCACTAAAGTTCATCACCGTTTATCGGGTTAAGACACCAGACAACCGTGAGAGTAAACAGCACTGTGATTAGGTGTGTCTCCCCACTTGTCGACCTCTCTTAATGCACTTACCACAGATTTCCCCACAGACCCGATCAGAGAGGTATACCCTTCCAGGGACATTAACAAACACACAGACGCACATAGACACAAACACAAACACACACACACCAACACACACACACACACGCACATATACACACCAATACAAACATACACACATACACACACACACCAACACAAACACACAAACACACACACATAGACAGAGCTTGTTAATACTACAGTGACTGCAGCTCCTGAGCTCACAGCAAAGTCTGTCACACTCCAGAGCCAATATTTTGGAGCACATCTAGCTGAGAGTGCGGCTACTGCCCTTCCCGAACAGCTTCCACAAGTGTGTGTGTGTGTGTGTTTTCAGACGACCTTTCAGGCAGCGAGTAATTAAAGGCCCGAAGGAATGGATGCCAGCGGAGTCCCGCAAATCAATTCTTTTAATTAGTCAATTATGTGCAGGGGTGCAGAGAGAGCCTGCATGTGCGCCTGCTGGCCCAGTATGGACAGGGCCCGCCTCCCGTTAATCTACATGTATGGACAGGGCCCGCCTCCCGTTAATCTACATGTATGGACAGGGCCCGCCTCCCGTTAATCTACATGTATGGACAGGGCCCGCCTCCCGTTAATCTACATGTCTATCAGCCACCTGGCTGCATGTGCGCCTGCGGGCCCAGTATGGACAGGGCCCGACTCCCGTTAATCTACATGTCTATCAGCCACCTGGCTGCATGTGCGCCTGCGGGCCCAGTATGGACAGGGCCCGACTCCCGTTAATCTACATGTCTATCAGCCACCTGGCTGCCACGGTAACTGACTGGATGTCACCGGGATGGGGCTGTAATGGGCACAGTTTGCTCAGGTGAGTATCTGGATGGGAGCCTTGAATCGTTTCTCCATGGAAACCGGGAATTGGGTAGTGGGAGGTTGGAGATTGCAGCGTTGCCTTCACAGTGGTTAGTGACCTAATGGAGGTAAAGCCTGGTGAAATGATGTCATAAACCATGTCAAATGGTTTCTTTACATGTCCAGTCAGCACTGGCATAATCTGGCAAGACAACAGCCATTTGAAATTATAATATCACAATAAATGGTATGTTATGTTATGATAAGTTTCTGAGGTAAAGAAAAAAATCTGCTTCAGCAAAAAGAATGGCAGCAGAAAACGTTCTGAAATTGTGAATCAAATGAAACTGGGGGAATCTCCCGGGGGTAGTTACTCAAAGGCTGGATTAAGTTTTCTTTTTCTTTCTTTTTTGTGTGGATGAGTCCCAGGATTTTAACACACAAGGCGGATATTTGAATTTCAAACTGGAGGTGCGGGACTGTAGCCATGGGAAACAAACACAGATGTATTGCAAATGGTTTGGGCAAGGTTAATGTTTTGGTTGGTGCTGATGTTAGGGTGTGTAAGGGTTTGGGGGGGGAAAGAAGAGCAGGGGTACCATTGTGGTCAGAATATCTAGTTTACTATAGTCTCTTAAAAAAGGGCTGTTCAATACGCAATTATAGTCGGTCAGTGACTATGTACATTCCTCTACATATAACTAACTTGTGAAACTGTAGCATTTGAATGTTGATGTATTGTACTGAAGTGGCAAAGAAAGCTACAGAATGCATTACAATTCACTCACTGTGCAGAACGAATACAGTCAAACAGAGGGAGTCTCTACTATCTGAGGCATAAGAGGTTTAGCATAGCAAAACGATGACATCAATCAGGTTTTCAAGGTCCTCATGATGTGAATGGAAGGTATAATGGTGTTATGGTGTGATGGAGTTGACAAATTACCATCTGGAGCACTCCTGATCAACTAATTGCATCAGCATCTCCAGAGTGACGGCCTCAGGTATGGAGCAGACCACAGGCAAAAACCAAATGCCATTAAGGGTGAGATTAAATTAGAATATGTTGGCCAGCCATTAAAGAATATTTTTTTAAAAGAAACATCTGCTCTATCTATCTATATATATATATATATTTGAATGCATTTGTGCTAATTATTTTCACTCAGTCAGTCAGTAAACACCTCAAATATACTTTATGCATCTGAATCACCCATCAAAATATAAATTCTTCATTATATAAATGGTCTGGAATAATTTAATTTGCAATAAAGAATGCTGTATTCAAGCAGGCATAAATCCTTGGCGGAATAACAACTACAACAATGTTTTCAGTAGCAGATCTAATATGCCCTGATGAGTAAAAACCACAGCTACAATCAAAACAACATTTCATTAGATGTCTAAGCTACAGCAGTGGTCCTCAAAAGAATCTCCTGACTACAAGAGATAATAATAATTTCGAGAAGTTTCACTTTTACTATAGGCTAGGCCTATATTCAGACAATCAACACTCTCCTTCTATGCAGCAACACGTACACCACTGAACAATTTAATATAAACCGAAAACACTGCAAGGATAAAAAAACTATAAACGCAACAAAAACAAAGCAAAAAACCCTCCATTAGAAAGCACCGCGGCGCTTCAGAATGACTTTTCTATTATAACTACCGGGCAGCCTGACGGTCCCTCTCTGTTGCCGGGGGTGCCCCATGAATATAATGATGCATGCATCTCTGCCGCTGTCAGCCCACTCTCAATCCAAACCCACCCGCTGGGACACAATCGCCCCCGGGCGAGGACGGCATTGAAACAGATCCGGTGTTGTGGGTGAGAAACTGTTTTCACATTTATCAGGTTCCCTCAAACAGGACAGAAAAGCAGACACATCAGAGATTCTACCGCTGAGATTAGATAAACCTCTTTGTAACTTCGTAAAACGAAGATGTCCTCTCTCACAGTAAAATCTCAACGGGTACACACGGAGAAAACGAGGAGAACAGCTAGTAGGCTATTTTAAATCCATCCAACTACTTTAAAACATCAAAGGCGAGTCGGCTGAATACCAGTGGTCAATTCCACTTGCCCACTCGTTTCAAACTTCAAATTCCACTTGACATTCGCACCCCATGTTTAAAAATGAACCTGCTGTGCCTCGCACCGCTATGCACATTTCACAAGACAGAAGTATTGAGAAACATACGAATTTGCACCACTAAAAGAGGGCAAACTTTATATTTTGAATTTATATTGAACACAACTATCCTTACAAACTTACTGAGCACTTCTGCGAGTGTCAAACGATGAAAGACAGTAAATGCATTCAAAACATGACAGATTTAACCACTTTTGAGGGTTTGAAGTTGTCTATCACGGAACAATCGGAATGATGGTCAAAGATAAGAACATCATTCGCAACTTTAGACACTTGTAACAGTCTGGAGCAATACAATTACTAGTCAAAGAACATTTAACAAACAATTCTTACCAACAAGAGTCGTCGTCTCACGGTCCGGCGAAATGGTACCGCCCGCTTTCTCCTCCACACTCCCGACCCTCATTCAGTCTGCCACATCCCTCAACCCAGCTGCGAGAAAAGTTTGATGACGTCAGCGCACTCCGTTTAACGCCGCTGGTAGTTGCTGCAGGAATCGCCAGGCAGGCAGCGACTTAAAGAGACAGCGGATGGGTGATATATCTGCTCCGGATATATCGTATATAGGCCTGACTTATATGATGCTAGAAGTGATAATCTATTACGCAATCGTTTTGCCTGAAGTTTGGTGTCTTTGTGTTGGTATTAACAGCTCACAGAGTTAATGCTTCAGATAGTTTCTGAGACAGTCATGCCACTTCTATCTTCTAAGGCTTTGATCTCAGCTATTCAATGGGTTTCAAACCCAGAGGGCAGAATGTCATCATTAAACTGAATTGTTCCCATGTGAATATGGAAAGTGTTTTTTTGTCTTTTTTTTTTTTTTTAAGGATTTCGAAGTCAAATTTTGTGACCTAAAGTTTGATCCCAATTATCATTTTAAGTCCTTTAAGCAGGGAATCATGCCCCAGCAAGTCAAGCAATGTTCTCAAAATAGATGTGGATTTCCACCCATAGGCTATGACAGCTCGCTCTCCGTCCACAGATCTATCATCAATACAGACTACCAGAGCAAGAGTCAAGAGCTGCCATCACTTTCCACTGAAAAATTGATGCTAGACGTGCCCAGGTGCAGTCTTTTGAGATCAGGATGAAATAGCTATCAAATGAAAACATTGCCTGTATTTACATTGCAAAAAGAGATCTTCAAGCTGGGTGCCTGGCAAAGATGTACAGGAGGTAGTGGGTGGCTTCAGAGGATGGTGGCACCCTGCCTTGATAACATGGTGCATGAATTACATCGTATTCAAAATGTCATCAAAATTTCATGACATGCGTCACATCTTGTCTTATGAAATGCACTTACCAAAAATAGCTCCTATACATATGCTTACAAAATATGGTTGTATAAGACTAAATGGTCAAGCTGGTGAATTCATTACTCTACAGTATCAGGACAATGCAGAGAATTTCAGAGTGCAGGACTGACGTTTTGGTATGTTTTCCCCGGGGGAATTTTGCTGACTTCACCAATGAATGGCGTTCCCTATAGGATTCAGTGCACATCCCTGATACTATTCCTTTTAAATTGCAACTGGCTTTACTGTTGCTGACAATGACCCTATACCAAAAGCTTGGTAGACCAGTTTGAAAACTGCAGTCTGTTTCTTTGCATGGGAATGAAACATGGCTTTTAAGTAATGATAAACATCTGAGGTTCATAAAGCTATCAGCCACGGAGCAGCCTCTCCATCTTAGTCATTTTACACAAAACCTTTTTAATTTAATTGACTCCGTAATGAAGATGCCAATTCTCCTGTTATCACAGGCCCACAGGCAATGAAATCCTCCCTGCCTGCCTCTCCAGCAATCACTATAAACCTGGCTTTTCCCCCAAATGAAGTGAACATCCAAGGGTGGGAAACATTTTGAGAAAATAGAACGGGTCTTTACACTCTCTGTGTTCTTTGCATGCAAGAGTGAGAAGGTGGGAGGACGCATGGATATACAGAGCAAAAAAAATTGTATATGTGTGAGCTAATTGTGTGCATTCAGTCATAAGCTAAATAGATTGGATTTGCATGCAGGAGGCACACAGCTGTGAGGTCTGATGTACACATATTATACAAATTAATTTACTGCTGTTATCTAAATTATTATGTTGGTTTGTTGACCTAATAGCTGAAAACCTTTTGATATGGGGCAAACAAACAAACAAACAAGAAACATGAAAAACAAGAATGTTGACAAAAACAGAGGACCAGATTTATGCAAATTTAGGCATAAATGATAGTAAATTATAATGGGGATCAGTGGCATCAGTGGTAGTTATTAAGTAGATAAACTCTTCACAAAAATACATTCTCTGACTCTCTGACTGATTAAACTGTAGCTGCAGTAGATAATTGGGGATGTAAAATCTTAAACCACATAATGGTGTACCATTGTGATGGGACCTGCAAAACAATTCTACATGGTTCATTAATGTGGTTTCGGGATTTGAACTCCTCAGAGACTTCAGATCAGATTCAACAACTTCTAGAGCAGATATAAGCCATGATTGTCATGAATCAAACATGTTTGAATGCTGTTTTTCCTTCCAAATTGCACTTAATCTCCTGTGAAGATTGATCAACATTCTTTTTTGTTCAGTAAATCACCTGTAACACAAGATTAATGATTTTAGTTCAAAAATGTAATACAATGTTGTTTTTGCCTCTCGAATGAATGCCTTACTAATTACATTAGTTGCCATCAAGACAGTGGCAGGCCCAGGACTCAAAGGGAATGGGTGCATTAATGGATTTTTGTGGAAGAACATATGCTCACTATAGAAGGCTGTATATTACGCATGAGTAGTTCAAGAACTCTGTTTGAGTTATATAAAGTGAAATGACATAAAAAAAATGTAGGACTCTATTCCCCATAGTAATGCCGGTCAGTTTGTGATAGTAAAGCACACATTTAAATGGATCAGAAGTCATATTGCACCCATTCAGAGAGGATTGTGAGCTTACTTATTCAGTGCACCAACCACTATTAACAAGCAAATTCATTATATCAATTATTCAATATTGCTTGCCATTGTTGAACAGCAAGGAACATAACAGTACAGCCTTGATATAAAAATTACTCTACTAAACAAAATAGCATACTCACCTCTGTATACCTTTTTTTTAGAAAATGATTGCTTAGCAACAAAAACAGTACATAGGCTTAGGTAATGCATTTTTCATTAAATAAAAATGCTTGCGAATCAACACAAGACAAAAAAAAAAGGTCCAGTGTCAGAGTTCTGAACATCTTCAGCGCTTCATTCCAAAGACAGGTCTGGCCACCCACGAGGACACGGAGGGCAGATGCGGTCAGACCCCCCAAGTGCAAACCGCTTGTGATGGTCTTTTAATCTGCTCTTGGTGCAAAAGGACTTTGCATGTTCACAGGAGGCTGGATACAAACTAGGGGAGACAGTACGAAAAAGCCCTGCTGGGCAGTGCTGGAAATCCCATTAACAAAAGCGAAGTCACTGCTGATAAGGTGATCATATTTTTGCTCTGACTGCTTCGGGATTTCACACCCTGCTATTTCTCAAGATAGAGCAGAGAGAACACATATGGGATAGAAATTTTGAAAGGATACCAGGAATGCGGCAGACACTGAGCACAAGTCCTTCCTAAAAATGGGGAGTGTATGACCCCTGAACCTTTGCAGCGATTGATAAAAATGTGGAACACACTGGAACTTGGCAGGACATACCATACTGCTCTTTTCCGTTGCCAGTTCTCAGATCTGATCACCTCTGATGACTGTTTTTCACACTCATTTAAACACAATGGGTTATATTTACAAACAAAAAATTAACAACTGAGTTAAAGTGACACTTTGTTCTTAAAGCTTGGTAAATCAACCATCTGTCAAATCTTGTGGAAGCAGCCGAAATAATTCTAAGCAAATGCATACTTATCATATGTTGCATCATTCAACACAGTACATAGCTGAGGCATAAAGGACAGGAGAAAAGAGTAGAAAGGCACTTTTGGTAACACTTCACTTGACAGTATAGACATAAGAATGACATGACACTGTCGTGAACACATGGCACTGTCATGACACCTGAACCCTAACCCTAATCCTAACCTCTAACCCTAACCTCAATCCTAATCCTAACCTTATCCTAACGCTAACCCTAACCTAACCTAAGTTTGGTATGGACAGTGAAATACTGACCAATTTCTACCGCTGTACCATTGAGAGCATCCTGACTGGCAACATCACAGCATGGCCCAACATCACCGCCCATGACCGCAAAGCTCTGCAAAGGGTGGTCAGGTCAGTGCAGTGCACACAAAATACACCTTCTAAATTACTGCTTTTTATTTATTCTTTTAAGTTGAGCTGGCTCTTGAGCTTAAGAATTTCATTACTTATAATTAATTTTATGAGTACATGACTTGAAAACTACTTGAACCCTAACCCTAAATCTAAACTTGAACCCTAACCCTAACTTGTTATGACAAAAACCGAATGACTCTTAAATTATAATTCCGGTACTCTTAAATGATAATTCCGGTACTTTGAGTCCCTTTTCTGGTTTGTTTTGGATGAACTAGAGTGGTGGACACCGAAATTTTGACGATTGGTCCTGTCTCGACTTTTCTGACTCGTTTTGAATCGCCTTTACTGCTTCAGCTTGGCTGCCTATTGGCATGCACAAACATACATCGGTGTCCACCACTCTAGTTCATCCAAAACAAACCAGAAAAGGGACTCAAAGTGCTAAATACCGGAATTATCCTTTAAGATAGATAGATAGATAGATAGATAGATAAATACATAGATAGATACTTTATTGATCCCCAGGGGAAATTCAAGGTCTCAGCAGCATACAGACAACACAAACACATTCTTTAACAACAGAAAGAGTAATTAAAGTATATAATATAAAAACACAACTAAGCAATAAGGACAGTAGAAGATAAAGAATATACTAAATATACTAAAATACAAATTATACTAACTAACACTTAATCTAAATCAATTCTAAAAACAGTATCCACATAGTGGTGATTAATCAATCAGAGGCGCTTGCAATGACTGAGGCAGGGACTAAGCCTGTGATTCTCTGTGCATAGTAAGGTAAGGTAAGGTGCTCTGTGTGAATGAGTGTCATGATGATAGGGCAATGGTGATAATGGTCATGGTGATAGTGCAAATGAGTAAGTCCAACAGTGCAACAATGCAGAAATAAAGTAAAGTAAAGTCTATATATCTATATATTTAACTATTTTAAGAAAAGGTATAAGTGTGGCCACAGTTCGGCTGTGGCATGGAGGGAGGGGTTATGCATATGTGCTAATGTGCTAATATAGCACACAAACAGTGAGGCAGAAAGACAGTGGTAAAAGTGTCTAGTGGACAGACAGTATCCAAACATGGAGGGGGTGAAGAGGCAGACAGACTATGCAGAGAAGTCTATCTCTCCTCTTCCCTTAAGTGAAGCATTGAACAGTTCAATGGCCCTGGGGACAAATGACTTTCTCAGTCTGTCTGTTGTGCAAGGCAGTGAGCGAAGTCTCCAGCTGATCAGGCTCTTCTGCTTAACAATAGTGCTGTGGAGTGGGTATCCAAGATGTTGATCAGTTTGTTCAGGGTCCTTTTGTCAGACAGTGAAGTGATGCAGTTCAGCTCCCACTACAGAGCCAGCTTTCCTTACCAGCCTGTCAAGTTGCCCCGCATCCTTCTTCCTTGTGCTTTCTCCCCAACATACTACTGCATAGAAGAGGACGCTGGCAACAACAGACTGGTAGAACATCCTGAGGAGTTGCTGCACACATTGAAGGACCGCAGCCTCCTCAGGAAGTACAGCCTGCTCTGCCCTTTCTTGTAGAGTGCATCAGTGTTGGCTGACCAGTCCAGTTTATTGTCCAGGTGGAGACCCAGATACTTGTAGGTGCTAACCACCTCCACATTGACCCCATCAATGTGGCTCCGACGCTGCTGATCACAGTGTCAGAGAGACAGTTCTTCAGTCTGACGAACTGTGGTCGCTCGGTCAGGTCATCTGTAATCCAGGTTACCAGGTGAGCGTCCACACCCATCGGCAAGAGCTTGTCTCCCAATCTGAGGGGTTGGATGGTGTTAAAAGCATTTGAGAAATCAAAGAACATGATTCTCACAGCACTTTTCCCCTTGTCTAGGTGGGAATGTGTCCTGTGTAGAAGATAAGTGATGGCATCATCCACGCCCACTTTATCCTAGTATGCAAACTGTAACGGGTCTAGTGCATGGCGTACCTGGGGTCTGAGCATACTTGACCAATCGTTCCATTGTCTTCATCACATGTGATGTAAGAGCGACAGGTCTGTAGTCATTAAGCTCACTAGGGTGTGGCTTCTTAGGGACAGGGGTAAGACATGATGTCTTCCACAGTGTTGGAACTTGTCCAAGGCGTAGGCTCAAATTGAAGATGTGCTTCAGTGGCTCCCCCAGTTCAGCAGCACAGGCCTTGAGTAGCCTTGGTAGCCTAGTAGCCTAGTCTGTCAGGCCCCGCTGCTTTATTGCTGTGCAATTTCTTTAGTTGGACTGTCACTTGATCTGTTGTAATGGTGAGGGGTGTAAGGGGAGGGGAGGGGGAGGGGTATTGAGGGGGTGTGGGGGTGGGGGCTGGGGGATGGTGGACAGACCACCGCCATTGGAGCTGGAGCAGGGCAGTCAAACCTGTTGTAGAAGTGGTTCAACTGGTTCGCCCTGTCCAGGTCCCCCTCCACAGAGCTGCTGTTCTTCTTCAGGCCAGTGATAACCTTCATGCAGATTAATAACAGAAGCGTTATGTCATAAACGTTTATGACTAGTTTATCACACGTTCATGACAGTGTCATGTCACTCTTATGTTGATACTGTCAAGTAAAGTGGAACTGCACTTTTTAACTGAGGCTGGCATCATTAGGTCGCGTCGTCTTCTGTTCAAAATGGTGGAAACCCATGAGCCCATTTGTTGCTATGGAACGTTCAGTTGAGTTTCGCCTCTTGGTACTTCTATACTCTTTGCTGCTAAGGCCTTCACCTACCTCAGACAACTAGAGTTACATCTTCATGTAGGCCTATGTTTCCTAATGGTTTCATGCAAGGAAATATAATGGAAAATGCAACTTGTCTGTCCTTGTTTACACAATGTATATCCAGCTCTAATAGCCTGGTCACAATCTAAATTGCATAGACTTAACTACAGTCTGCCCAGACCTTGCAGAGAACAAACTCTAGTGTCCAGGTCTGCAGAGTAGTACAGGGCATATGTTTCTTCACAGATGATTGCATATTGTCCCATTAATGCAAAGCTTCTCTAGAGCCTATATGCCACATTAAGCCCTTAGTCCACTATCCAGGGGATCTCACTTCATTACTTTGCTCTGCCATTGATTTTGCCGAGGAGAGACACCGGAAAATGTATCAATGGTTTTAAAAATGAGTGCCAGTCCTCTGAGGGTGTGTGGAGGTATATTGCAGTGGGATATGAATCAGAACTGCACTGAGTGCCAAGGGGAGTTGATTGTTTAGATAAGCCTAAGCCAGATATTAAATGTGGCCTCTTCCTTCTCTGCCAGAAAACAAGGAGATGATATGGGTTCTCACATCAACACAGCAAAGGTGTAGTTTGCTTTCAAATTCAAACACAATCAGCGCAGTCTATTCAACCATCTCAATCAACAAAGCCTTATTAGACTACTGTATATTTTCCACCTGCTGGTTAAGAATCCATCACTGAATCACAATAATTCAACAGCAGGCAGGTTGCTTTGCTTCACAATCAAGACATCATTTAAAAGGAGGAGAAGGATTAATAATGGCAAGTCAATTTCCCTCCATTATGCCGCTAATGCCAAATTGTAATCTTAGAAATTGTTATTGCACATTTTAATAACACTGGCAAGTTTCTCAAGTCATCCCAGCATGCATACTGACCAGTAGATCAGCTAAATTTGGGATATTACTTTTCATGGATCCGAATAGAGCATGCAGGTCAATGAGTGTGCTACCTTAGAGTGTGGACATGTCTACATCTGCTTTCTTCATATACATTTGTCTGCTTGTGTGTGTCTGACTATGTGCACATACAGATGTGTACCTGTATGAGAGTGTGGGTTACACAAAATTACCTTATAGCTAACCTATAGCTAATGTTATCCACATCCAGTGAATTACTGTATGTTGTTAGGCTAACAGTGTCAAACTGGGTTATTGCCACACAGAGAAGAGAAGGGTACAGTATGTACCCCCTTATATAACTCTGGGGTAGACGACATAAGCTAAGTTCCCAAAAAGTTGGCGTGTTCCAAAACAGCAGTGTACATTAATATATTTCATACTACATACTTCCATTTACTATGACAGACTAGATGTTGTGTATGTTATTGGAAAAAAATGACCACACATCTGCGTTATCACTCACAAACCTACAGTGTTGAGGAATCTTCAAAGATAGAAAGGTAATTGTACATGTATTGTTTCAAAGGGTAATTTCTAGTAAGTCACAGAATGATGATCTTATGAAAACATGACATGTATGTTTAAGGTATGACACTGATTTGTGGTGGGAAATTAAAATCACTCTACAATATCTCTTCAGAAATTGTACTCTGTGTTTAGCACAAAACATTCTTACATTCTTGTTGCATATTACCTCCTCTGTATGTGACTTCCAGCAGAACTTACATTCTTTTGTTATGTTATATGAGCCTTCTTTCAGCAGTCTTAAAGTATAAGTAAAAGTATATATACTCTTTTGACCCCGTGAGGGAAATTTGGGGTGAAGCACACACTAATCCCGACGCAGTGAGCTACCTGCAACAACAGCGACGCTCGGGGAGCACTGAGGGGTTAGGTGCCTTGCTCAAGGGCACTTCAGCCGTGCCTACTGGTCGGGGGCGCCAACCCTCCGGTTCCTAGTCCGAAGCATTAACCAGTAGGCCACGGCTGCCCCTAAACAATGAAAGGAAATAAACAGCAACACATAAATAAATAAATAAATAAATAAATAAATAAATAAACAAACAAACAAACAAACAAACAAACTCTTAATGTCACACCCGAGATTCATCTGCATGCATCTAATCGTTATACAGCCTCTCCTCCTACCGCCAGACCAGTGAATGGAAATGCTTTCTTGTTATCAGGGCATTTCTGTGCTGGAGTATGTCTTCAACTCACTGGGGAAAGCCAATACCTGGCCGGGGCTTGGTTAACTGCCAGACAGAGGTTGTTGTGGCAGCTTTAGAGGTATAGCAATCTAATTTCCTGGCCTCACTTAAGGCACCAGCTGGGCCAATTTTCAGTTTGAAAGTCCCTGGGTAAGCTGGACCGTCTCGGTTGTGTTGCGGAGTGTGCAAACAGGGAGCACCAGTCGTGTGTGTGTGTGTGTGGGGGGGGGAGCAACACCCATCTATTAGTTTGCAGTTTCCATCCATGGGATGATTTGCGACATCCTTGAATGTGACACCCATGTCTGAAGGGCTGATACAATTAAAGGTTAACATGACATGACATGCAGTATTCTCTCATTGAAGGACATAAATAAACTGTTCACCATCTTGAAACCAACAACATACTAAACTGGGCATATGGTATTGAAATCATCCTTGCAAAAAAGGATGAGCTGTGCTTAAATCACATGAATAAGACTCCACTGACACATCCCTCCATAGGGCAGTTCCAGCATTATGGATGTGACAATTGGACTCATATTGGTAAACAAAATGCCTTAGAGTGGGGGCAAAATTAGTATCAGTGAATTAATTTGCATGACTTTTAATGTAACCTCTGTCCTCTGAATACTGAGAAATCCTCAAATTTCATATAATCAATTTCATCCTAAGAATACAAGGCATTTTATCAGCATTATGGATGTGACATGAAATGGACACACTTTTGTGAGAGATTACAGGTTTTCTACAAACTCTGTGAATTTTGAAGGAAACTGCCGAAACTATGATATATGTACCATGAAGGAGACTTGAATGAACACAAAAAGTGTGTTTTTGAAACTATGCGTCATTTTCGTAATGCATTATGTAGGAAAAACTGCCGTTATGGATGTGACGGTTTCACGTTATGGATGTGATGTGTCTGAACCACTCCTCGACAAACTACATAAAACACATAATTAAGTAGTGAATTTTGATATGAAACAATTGAAATAGTAATCATGAAAAACTAGCGATGAAATTATTGCTTCCTCAGTGCCCACTTAGCCTGGGTGTTCCCATGCTGCCTTGTGCGCGATTTGATTAAATAAAAATCAATAAATAGCCTGGCTAGCGCCACCACTTCTCAATGAGACGTGGTCTGGGAACCAAATGTTAATTTTCTCGTAATGAGAAAAAAATGCCCAGATCCGTTTATTGGGTGCCACTGATGTCTATCAAATGTGTTTGTGCATAGCTCATCATCGTCTTGCTTTCCCCCTTGTTCTGTGATCGTTCCCTATCTCAGGCGAAAATTTGCTCCATGGTCTCCAGGCTGCCTTACCAGCGTGAATCAAATCGCGCGCAAGGCAGCATGGGAACACCCAGGCTAGTGCCCACTATGATCCACAGGAAGAATCAGGACAAGTCATTTAAAATATAAAAAAGAAATTATTTTTTTTCTTTTACCGTCATCAATTTTGGTCAGTGATTCCCGGGTTACTGAAACACCAGGGAACATGAAACTTGGTGGCCACTCCCCTAAATAACTAGCCCTACCTGAACCGTTGCACCCAAGATGACAAAATATTTATGGTATGTTAGTCTCAAGAGCCCGCATGAACCTAACCCATACCCACTCATTTGTGATTTGCACACATAAAGTACATGCACGTGCACACATGCACACACACGCACATGCGCATGCGCACACACACACACACACACACGCACGCACGCACGCACAGTCGCACACATACAGACAGGCAAGCACACACACACATAAACACATACAGACAGGCACACACACACACACACACACACACACATGCACAAACACCCACCCACATGAATGCAGACACATAAACACACACACACAGGCACGCATATGCATGTGGGCATGCAAACACACACACACACACACACACACACACACACACACACACACATAAACACACAAACACAGGCACGCATACGCACATGCACACACACAGACACACACAAAAACACACACACACACACACACACACACTCTTATAAACAAAAGCAAACTCACATATGCACACACTCATTTACATGCACATGAGTTGCAGGAGTAGGAGATGGAGACAAATTGACAAGCGTGATATATTTTTGCGAAGAGAATATGCAGGACTGAGAGGCGGTCATATTTTGTACCGCTATGTGGTACATCTAGTTTATTGCTGCCCTTACTCATGTTACTCTGTGGGTATTAGCTACAGAGGACCTGACACTTCAAATGCTGTCATATCGCATCACATTTAAAATTAAACTGTGTTAAGCAGACGTGAACGGCAGGCTGAACAGATCTGCAACAGAAGGAGGTTGCTATGTTAACTCCAGCTGCAAAGTCAGCCATCTTCACCAGCTAACACGATAATCCAGTTACTGTACAACATTAGTATCACAGTTACAGGAAGATAATCGCTCAGATTTTCGTTATTAGGCCACTTGAAAATAGGCTATGGCTAGGCTAATCACTGGAGGTATTTTAATATTGTGTTTGTTTTGCTAATGGTTAGGCAAGGCCTCCCTGTGGTTTTGATCAACCTAATAATCTTTGAAATGTCAGTTGTAAACAGTTGAAATGCGTTGAAACTGACATGCCACCAGAACAGACGTTTTATCGGCTTTGAGGTATAATAAAGTCTCCAGTCTTGTAAATTCACTACATCCATAACGTCACATCCATAACGCACCATTAAAGGTTTTAAAAGTAAGAAAGGGGCACAATTTGGTCATCACACTTTACATTGATATAAATCAGCTTTGCACAGACACTATGGACATTGTCGCATCAACACTGTATGTGTAGCTTAAACTTTTCCTATAAAACGTTATGGATGTGACATGGCCATGGAACTTGCTGACTTAAAAACAAAACCCTTACAAATGTAAGGAGTTGTGCTCTTAAAGGCAAGCTGAGCATAGCATTACTTTACCATTCCTTTGTCAATCTGGAATTTGTCAAATGACACAATTTGTTTAAACATTGGGTCCATTTATCCACTTTTGAAATATGTATAATATTACCATGTGAAAAATGTTGTTTCTGTATGGTTGCACACCATATTTATGGTGTAAAAAGAGTGTCATTCTCCATCAAATTCAATCAGATCAGTTACAAACAATAAAATATAGACCTAAATGAAGATTTTAACAACAGTTCTATTTGCGTAACTTTTTTTTTCCATGGTAAGGATGACCTTTGCATGGAATTGCCCCATAATCACCTTGCCATCTGCCAGATTGAGGCTTGCAATGTAATAGACATTTGGAGATTGGTTACTATGGGTCATTGCAAAGCTTTATTTATTTATTTATTTATTTATTTATTTATTTTCAAATATCTGATTGACCAAAAACTGCTTTCTTTGAGGTATGAATGCTTTCAATTCGATTTCAATTGAGCTAAGGACACTGCTATAATGAGTGTATTGAATGTATTGTGAATGATTGGATCAGCCAGTGTTTCTCATGGCAAGGACCTGAGCTGGTGAGACTTAAGCTACCATCATTTACCTGTTGTTAAATTAGAGAAGCCAGCAGAGGGGAGCAGCTGTGACATCTCTTCTCCCAGGAGAAGGACCTTTGTGACTTCCTGCTTAAGTATCCGTGACTTTATGTCCCATACTTTTGAAAAAAGTATGAAAAAAGTGGATTCCAGTGCAGGAATGTGTGCTGACCTCCTTGTCTGCCACCACCATATTGTCAAACCTGGATTCCATATGCCATTGTTCTTTTTAGCCAAATCAATCTGCATAGTGCACAGACTGTCCATTCAGGAATACAAAAAATGTAGGTAACACTTTATAATAACTACACACAATTCATCATTTATTAAGCCTTTGTTACTTATTAGTTAATGGTTTGTTCATCATTAGTAATTTCTTATTTGTCATCAGTAAAGCATTTGTTCACACAGTTATAAATAGTTTGTTCATAGTAAATAAGCCTATATCTTAAATATGTTTATACATTATTGTTAATACTTAATAAATGATGCAATAATATGTTTTTGATTAAGTAATATTTCCATTATTTAATAGTTGTTACATACACGCACTAATGATTAGTTAGGGTGAGGATTTTATAAACCACTTCCTAATACTATATAATATACTATATATTAACTTTTAATATTAACTTTTTAAAAAATTAACTCAGGAGTTACAAATGGTTAGTTAATGATATTTTGTAAGCTCATCTGAAGTGAGGACGTTTTATGCCTTGCAACACATTTACAAATGAGTTATAACGTTTTTTTAGCCGACTTATTAATTTAGCCGACACTTTCACCCAAAGCGACTTACACATGTCAATGAAATTAAAGGGCAAAGCCACATTGGTGGACGCCGGGGTTTGAACCCCCAACTTTATGGGTTACTGCATGTTAACCTGGCTCCCTATCCACTACACTACCTCTGCCCAGTGGTATTATTAACAGTCAATTCAAAAATATAATATAGATATGCGTGTTTACTATGAACAAACCATTTTTAACTGTGTGTAAACATGATTTACAGATGAGAATCAATGTAGGAATAATGCTTTACAAATGAAGAATACAGCATTTAAAAATTCAAAGTTTACAGATGTTTAATAACAGTTAATTGACATGTGTACGTCGCTTGTCTGCTAAATGAATGAATGTGAATGTAATCTTTACAACTCATTTGAAAATGTGTTGCAAGGCATAGAAGGTCCTCACTTTAGATAAGCTCACAAAATATCATTAACTAACCACTTGTAAACCCTGAGTTAATCATGAATTATAGTATTAGGAAGTGGTTTATAAAATACATATCCTCACCCTAACTAATCATTAGTGCATGTGCATGTTGCATAATTTATTAAGTATTAACAATAATTCATAAACATATTTTAGATATAGGCTTATTTACTATGAACAAACCATTTATAACTGTGTGTACAAATACTTTATTTATTAGAATTAACATAGGAACAATGCTTTACAAATGATGAACAAAGCATTTTGTAATAGTTTGCAAATGGTTTATAATAAGAAAATGATTTCATTATAAGTGGTTATTTCATTACTTATTAAGTATAAATCGTGTACTTACAAACATATTTTTTGGATAGGCTTATTTACTATGAACAAACCATTTATAATTGTGTGAACAAATTCTTTACTGATGATAATTTATGTATGAACAAGAAATTACTAATGATGAACAAACCATTAACTAATAAGTAACAAAGGCTTAATAAATGATGAATTGTGTGTAGTTATTATAAAGTGTTACCAAAATGTATTGTACAAGATTAACTAAAATGTACATGGGGCTCCTGGGTGGCTGAACATTTGCACAATTGCACTGCTGAGATGATATCACGGAAAACACACTTGAAAAAAAGTTGTTAAAAGTGTATGTACCAAAGAAGTGGCTATTGGAAAGAGTTATTGTTGTTAACGGCTGATTTAATCAATTCTGATTACCATTTAATTACATAAAATCCTGCACAGGCTGCAGTCACGTACATAATAAAAATACTGTAAGCTATGAGAATTTCAGAGAACTTCAGAGCACTTAGCACAAACACAGTCCCCCCCCCCCCCCCGTTCGTAATTATTCTGCTTTATTGTTGTTTTGCAGTCAAAAATATGCTCTCTATTAATTATTTCCAATTCCATTCAAACAATACTACAAATAAAGGAAAAAATCCCCCCAAATAAAGTACCTTTAAAGGTAAGCTTTTAGGAATAACACTTTTAGAACGGATCGCACATCAGACAAGGAGGTATACAGACAGACTTATGGATGCATAATGCATGTCAATGGGCACAAATGAATGCACATTTCTGTGACTAATTTCAAGTCTTCAGAATCCATTTAGACTGAGAATTGAGAGACTGGTGCTAAGTGTTTTTTGTTTTTCTTCACCTTGGAACACTCAGAAATCTTAGAAAATGCTACTGACGCAGCACGAGCATTTCTAACCGTGAGGCATGAAAATCTATTTAATTGCTATTTTGCAGACTATTACAGCTTGTTTCCTGCATTTATCAGTCCACTTCTCTGCACCTTAGAGTGATTCACGTCAGCATGCTGAATCTACTGTAACTTTCTTTCACATGTCGACTTCTTTTCTGCTGGCTCCCCTGAAATGGCGCTTTCTCCTACAATGCACATACTAATATATTTTATTAAAAATCATTAATGAAATCCCCCTGTGTTCTTCTTTATAAAGCACAGATTTGATGTGGCATGATTCAGCACAGCCCTTGTATATAACCATGTCTCACGGTACCTTTCTTATCATCCCACATCTTTTATGTTTAGCAAAGAAAATGGGTTGTGCAAGGGTCATTTGATCTGAGATGATATTATTGCATATAATAAATGTGAAGTCTAAGTTGTCAGACTGGCAGACTGCCTTAACACAGATGAAAAAGATATGCTGCTCTTCTAGAGACAACTTTCGTATCTTCTGAGGGTAATGTGATCCTTGAGAAATTTACGGTAATCATTTTTGAGGTTGGCAGAAAACCAAGAAGAATCCAGAAGTCTGGTGTTCTACATGCTGGCATGCACCATTCTAAAAATGACCATTCCTTCAAGTTGTGATCAAATGCATTCAATATGTCTGTAAAACATTGAAAAGATCATCATTAATCTTTTGTCCCTCAGACAGCCTTTTGTGATTCCAGAAGTTTGTCATCACAGACGGCAACCCATATATATTTCATCTGTTGCTTTTTTAAGTAGATTCTGGTGATGACCAGAATGATTTCCATTGGTCACCTTTGAGGAACTGAATCAGTGCATTGCAGTACTATACGTGCACTTGCACTAAACCGCTAATCAGTCCCCAGTGGTCTACTCGCAGTGGTTGTTACTGGTGTAGTTTGGGTCAGTATTAAGCTTTACTTAGAGCCCCCAATCAAGATTTTTTAAAGTTTCCATAATTATACAAGATGTGCACCTTGAACCAAATTAGTAACAGCAGAGGTACTTAATAGAGAGAAGGACAAAAACATCATCAGTGTTAGATATACTGTATCTGAGTTATTGCAGGAAAAGCCATATAGAAACAGAGACATACACAACATGCAGTGCCTGTATGCCACCCCTGTGCTATTGTCTATCAGTCATGCTACTTTAAGGTCATTCATAACGAATCACCTTCTACCAATGCCATGATAAGTGCAGCCCATCACAGTTGTTCATATAACATTGCTGAAAGGAGGTTGCACCCCCCCAGGGGATGACGAGCAATTTAAGTGATCCAAACAACTCACGGTGCATTACATGTGGAAAGGGGAGAAATGGATGGGGGACATTTGCATACCAGGTCACCTTACAGTAAAATGGAATTGTCTGTCACATCGCGCTGATATCAGGGCAAATAGCAGTAAAATTATGAATAGTGCAATCAATATTTGTAGCTGCATTATACATGTTTTCAAAAGGCAATTTCTAATTTTCCAAATGGTCTTCTGATGGCTGGGATGTTTATACCTTCAAGAGGTAAAATGTTTACCCATTAAGAGTTATGTTGTAATGGTGACCTTGGCATTAGCTGCTATTGCAGTTGCCTCAAAGAAAAAATAAGTTTATATCCTCTTGGAAGGTCTCTCTGGAGATACTTTAGGACCATGTACACATAATGAGGTGAAGCAACATTTCCTGTTGCCAGCTGGAACATCAAAGCCACAATCATTTATTGGGCACTATTATATATAGAAATATAGTATGTCTCCATGCTGTCATGTTTTTGAATCCTAGTATGCCCTATTTTCTTTTAGGCACGGCACAGATTAGCTTCTTTGTGACTGGGGAAGTAAAGTGCATTTTATGAACTTCTTACAAATCTCTTAACTTCAATATAACATGACAGTAGATATCTGATTCAATGGTTTTTAATTGGTGAGACATCTGTTAGCCCAACAACACAAATGATCTGTTCTGCATCAGGTCCTTACTGTCAGGAACAACTGAGACATGAAATCACTGCAATTGAGTTTTTTTACCAACTCAAATGGGCTGTGACAATCAGTCCATTATATCTATGCTATGCCACACAATTATATATTTTCTGTCAAGCATTACATATTTTGACAGACTACTAGTGATGGGGACGAGACCGCCTATGCCGAGTCCGAGTCAAGACCGAGTCTTTGAAGGGTCGAGACCGTGTCTGTTGGTTTTCAAATACAGTCGAGTCCGAGTCAAGACCGAGTCTTTGAGGAAGCAAGTCCGAGTCGAGACCGAGTCCTTTAGGAGTCGAGACCGAGTCGAGACCAAGACTATAAAAAAATGTCAGTTTTAATATTCATAATTTAATATCACCCCAGTTAATAATCAACAGTTAGGCCTACAGACTAAGCTAGATTGGGAATTGTTTAGAGGAGCAGTCTTAACGTCTTAATATGGACTATGCTGACCTACAGACACTCACCGGCAGCAGAGCCATAGAGATAAATAAACGGCTCTGACGGCAGTATCTTTGCATTGCACCATGGGATGTCATTTTCAAATAATGCCGGTCAACATTGCATTTTATTATTATTGTTGTTATGTGTTGTCTGTTTTTTTATATGAACATAAAAAATGCGTTGGTCTCGAGGACTCGGTCTGAAATTACGAGTCCTTCTCCTCCCACTGTGGTCCGAGACCGAGTCAAGACCGAGTCTTTGAAGGAACGAGTCCGAGTCCGAGACGAGACCGAGAAAGCAGAAATTGGTCTCGAGACCGGACTCGAGTCCGAGACCGGACTCGAGTACTACATCACTACAGACTACTTTGACAAGGAACTGTACAACAGCTATTTTAAAAGCAGCAGGAAAATCGTTTGTTGTATACAGACCGTTTTTATGTTATTGGAATCTGTTTTTCCACAGGAACGTCCTGGGGTGTGATTATTAGAAACATCACAATTTACATGCTGATTGTTGCCTACAGATTGGAGCATGTTACTTAAAGGCGTTCGGACGTGTCTCTGTCGAGCAATCTGCAGATTGCAAAGCAATTTCATCAAAATAAAATAACAATTTTACTTCCTTTTTGCTGGTGTGGCCACCAATCAGTAGCCTATAGTGCAAGCTGTTTGGCTTTCCATTTCATAGACAGTCATCAGTCATCTGCATGATTTTTACAATCCCACTGCTTTCATGATGCAGACTTCAACTTTGTGTGAAAGCAGGTCACTACAATACAGCCATGCTGCTCTGCTTTGATTAGCGTAAATTTATTCCCATCTGTCCAAATGTCTCATACATAAAAAAAACAGTTTCTTTTCACAAAGAAACTGGGGCTGGCTCCTACGCACTGTACATTAATGACATTTACATTACGAGACCCTCTTTCCCTTGTCCCCTGGATAGCTTTTATATGCAATAAGTGCTTTGCATTTAACATGTCAAAGGCATTAAATATGCACTTGAACAGGAAATGTTCTGGCTCTTTGCCCCCAGCATTAGTCTGCTGATTTGCAGCAATGTTACCATCCGAGGCCGGTTGCAGGAAGTGGGGAGAGGTTAAACCAACGGAGCGGCCGACCCAGACATCTGATGTCCAGGGGTTCCATTTTGACACTATGGAGTTGAAAGGCTGGTATTATTATGCTTCACACTCCAAAATTAGGGAGGCGGGAACATGTATAATGTTAATCAATATGCCTCACAGCCTTTTTCTGGTCACTTTTGTCTGGTCTTTCTGTTTTAATTTTACATAGCTTCTACCGGTAACTGATACATGCTTTGTCGTTTCCAAACTATGTCGAAAAATAGTAATTTCTGGTGAAAGAAATGGGACTAATTACATGGTGTCTAAATTGATATTGAAGAGAAGCAGAAAGTCAGAATGTGCAGACAGTGTGAAACATTATGGAGAACCTTATGGTGTCTACTGAGGTTACATACAATCTAGTTTACACTGCAGTCACAAGTTACAGTTCTAATTTCTCCTATCAAAAGGAGAAAATGTATGGAAAAGGATTTTACTCTACTGACAAGACAAATAGTACTTTTTCTGTATTTCCTCCTCTGAGGTCTTCACACAAAGGTACAGATATGTGTTTTGTAAATACATTGAGACAAATTCTAAATACCTAGCCACATTAAAATTATACATTTGCAAGAGTGGCATTTGCTAGGTATATGTTAAAAGAGAATGAGTGGTCAGTGAAGTGATAAATTTATCTGACCTATGGATTCAGCAGGTGTCATAATTGTGCTGTTATTAGAAATAGCATTCAGATTGAGAAGCCAAAACTAACCGCTCAGTTGTAGTATCTTTGATGGCCTTTGTTAACCAGGAGTTTTATCTTAGTGTGTGACCCCAAAAGACCAGAGAGATACTGACATATGAAATGATAGTAATAAAAAGACCATTACACACACATTCTGCGTACCGCACAGCTTGATCCCGCTGATCCTTCTGTGTGTTGATGCCTCTCTGTACTTCTCTTCTCAGCGCCACCCTGATGCAGACACGTAGTAAACAGGAAAGCAGGAAATCTCATTACGGAGGCTGTCACTTCTCTCAGGTGCTGGGAGTAATGGAGATCCTGCTTCGTGACACTGCTGAACAGATTAATACTCAGAAATAGAAAATTATTCTCCGGCTAAACTTTGGACCATGCCTCCTTTAATTGAGTTACAGCTGGATCCATCAGTCACTGACTTATCACGGCTCTGGTACACATAGTTATCAGGCATGTCATGTGATTGCGTTTACTGCCTGGGGGAAACATTTTGAGAAAAGGGAGAATGCTATAGCCACCCCATAATATTCAGGTTATGTGCAAAGGACTACAGCCAGTCACAATACATTATGGCATTTTGCTACAGTGACTAGTTTGTGAGAGTTGTCTAATCATATATTGGCTTGTTACTAAGCTGAATGCAAAAAATTATGAATATACTAATTCAAACTAGGGTATTGATCTCAGTGCCAGCTGTGGCAGTACTTGACAGAGCTATGGGAAATTTGAGAGTCTGTGCCTTTTCATTGCAGTAACTGTTGTTTACCTAGAATAATTTAGAACTGTGTGTTCCAGGACAGAGGGTATAGTTGCCTGACCAGTGGAAACTCTGGCTTTCTTCCAATAACAAAAACAAGAGTACACCAAGGCATGGGTTTCATGGAATTCGTAAGGGATAACGGCTGCCGAGGTGTCCTGTTATACGGAATTAATGGACGAGGGCGAGGGGTTGCCTCCGCCCGAGTCTATTGATTCCGTATAACTGGACACACCTTGAAGGCCGTTATCCCGCTTATCACCCGGTTGCCACTGTAAAGCAAAGGAAACACGCGGTTCCGTTTAAAAGAAGCTCACTAGTTCAGCTTGTTGTACAACTTTCGTTGGCCCTATAAACAGCGATAGCATGGACAGCTTGTTTATAGTTGATTCCATTGTTGCGAAGCCTGCCTCCAGGCTCAACCGTCGTCCTACTATCGTTGTTATAGTTACCATTCATAACCATTGATATGGAACGGCGATTAAACTTTTTTTTACCAGATCTACTTCATAGGTGTCCCGTTATTCAGAATTAAAAGCCACCCCGCCAGCCAATCAGAAAAGAGTATTTCTTCTCTCCGGGTGATAAAAACCAAATAATATGCTAGCTTAATAGCAAGCTTTCTCTGCAATACTGAACAATTTGATTAAACATGAGCACTACATGGGTGATTATCTTCTCCTTGGCTTCAACTGTCCTTTTTGGCTGTTATGACCTCTGATGACCTTCCCCTGGGACTCATTTGAACATTAGCACAATTTCAAAACCAAAAGGAGATCATGTACGGTCACACTTTTTTGTGTGCTAACAAATCTCAGCCACTGTTTTGTGATTGTGAAACAGTTTTCCTTGTAACATTAAATAGACCAGAACAAATATAAAGATCTCTAAAAAAAAAAAAAAATCAAGAACAACTATAAAGATAAATACACACTCGGACAAATGTGCTAGTGGTTTGCATTCCAAGTAGTTTGGTCGCAGACGGTCTTTATATTGTAATCACCTAAATTCATTAGTTGGGCTATACTGTACTGCTGGCCAGAGGGCTAAAGGGGGGACATGGGTGAGAGTGACTGGAGTCATGCCCCTGGTGTTTCACAAGAACGGAGACTTAATTAGGATAATCAGATGTCAAAGAAAGAGAGAGAGATAGAGAGAGAGAGGGAGAGAGAGGGGCAAGATATGACTCAGGCTGCTTATTCATGCAGTTATAAATGTTTCTCTATATCCAATTTGGCAGAAGTTAATTAGTGTGGCTTTATTCGGGCTAAAAAAGCATTGGTCTCAACTTGGCTTTTCCACAGTCCAGGCCTCTTTTGCCCTGAGGGGATAGATGATTTCTACAAGGCCAAAAATGGAAAGTAATCTGTTTCAGTAACTATTATGAGTGAATTTAGATAAGCTATTTCCCACAGAGCAATACAGCATCCCAATGAGAGCCAAGTGATGTGTCTCATGGATATAACCTCGGTCTCTCTATTTATGATCCCCTCCTGCCTGCTTTCTCTTCAAAAGAGGGTCAGAACTATTTTCTTTATATAAAAAAACCTTATTAGTCATGTTGTGGTTTTCCGTTTTTGACAGGTACCAAATGGAAGAAGTGAGAGGACTGAAAAACAGAGCTCTTTCACTATGCAGTCACAGTCCTGCTCTTGGTGGAAAATAACCCAGATCCAGACACGTTAATTATATACAAGTTCACTGGACGGTTCCAGCTGAGCAGTTGTTGGCTGAAATATTTTAATGAAAGCACTAACATTCACTAATGTTTTGGTTAGTGCTGTGATAAAAGGATTTCTGTGTGACTTAAGCAAAGAAAAACAACCTTTTACACCATCCTGACACCATCTCTGCATCATTGTAAGCCATAAATAGACTTATATTTTATGTAAATGTACATGTTTAGTTTAGTTTTTATTTCGCCTGTTTCACTTTATGCAACAATAGACCCTTGGTATGCTTTTGTCTTTCTTGTTTACTATACTTGCTGAATGACTCTGTGTCTCTCTAAATGCCTTATATGGGTTTTTAGTAGTGTTTTGCCTGTTAAAAGTTCAGTTGCCTTTAAGTCTCTGTCTCTTTCTCTCTCTCTCTGTTTCTTGAAACTGCATGTTCGCCAAAGTATTCCATGTGTCATCCTTCCACCGACAAATATAGCAAAAAAATGGTGTGTCATTAGTCCATCCCTAGTACAGTAAGTTGCTTAATAAGGCTGCTTAAAATGAGCTTAAGCATGTGGTGTGGGGGCATGTACTCTACTTAAAACTGCCTTCATTATCAAAAATGATTATGTGAAATGTGATGCAACATCCAGTTTTTTTCATATTTGCTTTACAGCCATAACATAATTCCTGGGAAAGAACATTTCTATGGCCACGTGCATATGAGTTCTAAGGCATCTCCTCATAGTTCATTTTAATGTCATATGACATTACTACTGTCGTGCCCAGTGCCCCATGGTGGAATGACCGTGTAATGGGGATGTTCATTAACAGACCCCAATCCATTAGTTTAACTTCAGGGTGAAGATCCTTCATATCACTGCAGTTTAAGAGGCTATCAACATGCATTCGTGATTTCAATATTCTTCAGATGGGATTTTTTGTCATTTTCTTTGTCATTTTTGTCATTTTATTTTCTTCATTTGCTATGTTCTGTTCTGACGAGACCAAGGGATGTCTATAAAGTTGTTTTGAAACTGTTTAAAGTAGCTGTTCCAGCAATAAAGTATATTCCATTTTTATGCTAATAGGCAGATAATTAAAAAAAGTATTCCCATCAAAGTTTGTGAGTATTATTGACTTTGGGAAACAGACTGTTTGCTGTGGTAATTCTGTGTTTTTCCATTGAATACCATATGTAGCAATAATGAATTGAAAGTACCGGTAACTGGAAATGTCATATCATGTCCTTGAATTTAATCCCAGACAGCCTGTGACTGCGGAACATTTTTAAATTTGAAAATGAAAGTTTGTCTGGCCTGTCTCATCTGTGTTTATTCTCAGTTGATAAGAGAGTTCAACTGAAGGTTTGTGAGAAACAGCAATGGCAAGACTCAATTTCACAACTTTTTATGTTCCCTTAGAAATCTATTCTATAATTTCAAACTATTTCAAAAGCAAAGAAACACAAATAAAAACAACAACAAAAATAATTTCAAAGATTCCCGTTGCATCATGCGTCAGTGAAGGCTATGTACGTAAGTCTTAAAACTCCATGTCCGTAAAACTCCTTACTCAGTTCATCTCCTCGCACTGCCACCCCAAGCTTTGTCTGAAGAGATGCACTTGCAGCAGGTCATGTTGTCTGTCACAATCATCACACTAGGTTCTCCAGGCTCGTTTTTGGCGGAATAATGTGATGGAGAAAACGTAAGGGTTTAACAAAAGATATTTAGTAAAGTAAATAAGCATACGGAAGAGATTAAATGCAGTCATGATAAGTGTTTAGGTAAGATATAAACAATGTAGCCTGAATCAGAGTTATGTGATTTAATGCAAAGAAAGCCGAAAGCAACATGGGACGGAGAGAAGGAACATTGAATCCTAGCCAGGTAACCCTTCTTCTTGCACCTGTACAGTAAGCAGGTGACTAGCAGCACCTATGCTGTAGCTCTGACCTGCAAGTCAGACAGAAAGTGACAAACACAGACAAAAGCAAGCGAAAGCAGGCAGGGTCAAGACTGCATACCGGTAGCTGCCCATACTGAGCTCAGATCATTACTCTATTTCATAGAGATGATGAAGGTCCCCCTCCATCCACATAAAGACTAAAGCTATAAGCCTACATAGTTGATGGAGGTTATTGTTCTTCTGTCACTGCACTGCATTGTTCTGCAACAAATGGGCAACGCTTCTGACTCATTTGTTGGCATTGCCCCAACATCACCTAATATCTCAACTGTAAAGTGACATTGTGCATTGCATTTAAGAAACTTCACATCTTTTCAGTTCAGTTTTCAGTTTTCTGGTCTTTACTATGTAACTATGTTACTACTGTATGTAACTGAAACTAGATATATTGGCCTGTTTTCCTCCAGTTAAAATGGCAGGGAGAGGGATAAGATGAGATGCCAGAGTTTGCTGTACCATGTGTTACCTTTTCACACAACTATCTCAACTTCACTAGAAGCAATTGAGTGAATTAGAATCATGTTCATGTTTTGCAGTCAGTCATGAAGACTTTTAAAGACCTCTAAAATAAAGACAGAGCCTGGAAAGTTACCTAACATCACCTGTTGCTCACGTCCCAGGGGCAGACAAACGTAAAAATAATCAAAAATTCATCACTGATTATTAATGATTGACCTAGATTTTAATTTCCGTTGGAAAGCCTTTGTAGTTGCACTTGTGTTGACAGTATACAAAGAATCCCAGCAGCCAAGAATTCCTTCAGGGTTTTTTCCCCTCCCCCTACATACACCTAATACCCAAATCCATACTAATCAGGTTACTTTCCCCCTTTGTATTATTTAATTTCAGCCTTCAGAAATATGATGTTTTCTTCCATATGTGACCCTGCTTCAGGTGAATTTTATGGTTCAGAATTCTGGTGTGTGTTCAAGGTCAACAAGTTCTTTCATTTATACTGTCCCTCACAATGACTGGGTTGAATTGCTGTAGCTTACTTTGTTGAAAGTGGGGGATATAGGAAACCTGGTCCTGATACCTCTTTCATTTATCTTCCTGTACAGTGCATCTGATTGCTACACTCTCCTGAGCTGGCCATCACTCGGCATAGAGTTGAGGGGCACCCGCACCACTTGTAGAGAGGATTTCACACTGGCCACTTCCAATTACTCACGGCTGCGGCAAATTGGTCTAGTTATTGACGATGAATTCTAGCTTCAGACAGTGCAGTTATTTGGGGCACCGCGTGGCGTGCATATGCTGCCCAGTTCCTTTCCAACAGGATTTACTGTAATGATGTGTCTGGCAATTCACACATTTAAGCTATTGATTACTGGCACCACCTCTAGAATATGGCATTAACAAATGCTAAAGTCACTGTGAGCATTTGGAGATGGTATGATAAAATGTGTCTGCTGTGCACACACCTTTCTTTGGAAAATGACCACTGAAAAGCTCGCTTTTTAATACTTCTTTCTCAAATAATGATGAGGGTTTTGAAATATTTAGAAATGCCATTGCAGACTGGATCTTGGTATCGTTCCCAGTAGAATACAAGCAAATACTTTTAGTGAATAAAATACAGAAAATCAAAGCATACACACAGATCATTCTGAAACCTCTTTAAAAAGATTTCTGTCTATGTGTTTCTTGTGTGTTTTTTTTTGGTATTTATTTTTTCTCAGTAAAGGCAATGTGCAGGGGAAATATCTGATTTATTGATGCATTTTGTCAGATTTTTTGTCAGATCTCTCAGAGGCTTAGAGGTAACTGAATGTGCCCTTGGTCACAAAAGGTGCTACTTGAGGAATTCCAGAGGTAATCACAGAGTTACAAATGCATGATGGAATGTGATTCACCCATCTGTTCCTAAGCAACATAAACCAATGGTGTGCCTCGCAATGAAGGAATGCATGACCCCTATCATATCATCTTGCTCATCTTGCTCACGGAGCACGCAGCTGAAGGTAACCGATTCAGACTCCTGAGAGGCACCCATTTATTTTATTTATTATATCAGGTGAACCCTTGAACCCTATGTTATACAATGTATTACCAAACTGATTTATGTCCTCTCCTTCTAGATATGTCTGGGTGTAAGGTGTTTTTCAACTTTGATGTCATTTCTGTTCAACCTGCAGTTCTACAGCGCCATCCGAACAGCATGTCTCTTACTATAAGCTGACAAATGATCTCTGTCATAATTAGCTAAAATAAAACGCTTATTAACATTTGCAAAAACACAATTAAATAGTTTAGCTCAAGTTATTTGGTTGAAGAGACTCATCACTTTGGCTCCAATCTCCATGCCATTACTGTAACAAGCTCTTGAAGTTCACACAGGCACAAGGCTCAGGGGGCACCAAAGACCATAGCTAATAGGCACTTAAAGACTCATCAGGGCCAAATGAGTCATAGCATATAGCAACTCTGTTTGAGAAGAGGCTCTTTGTCCCTTTCATTGCTACCATTGCTACCCATGTGGTTTAATGTAGAAAGAGACATCGCAAGCTACTGATGATGGAGATGTGTGGATGAGTTATTGTGGGGTAACAGACTGCCAGACGGACAGGCAGATAGATTGGCACAGGCTAGTCTACTGTGAAAAAAGGACCTTGCATTATTTTACCGTCAACCAACTAGTGCCATAAGATGTGCTAGGAGAGCTCAACAATCAGAAGACCTATGATGAACTGTGACAGATTCAGCGAAATAAAGATCTGAAATGTGTTATGCATGGCCCTAGTGCTAGTGTATCGTTCACACCACAACCTCATTATCTGAAGAGGTTACGCCACAGCTAGGTTGTGGTCTAATACAAATGGATCAAGTAGGCTACAATGTTACCGAATAGCACATTAAATTACCGTGCTTTCTAATTGACCGTGTGTTTGCCTTTGTTGGCCGTTTGTCAGCTCATTACCATTGTGAACGTCAATACTCTCTCTGCTTATCACCCGGAAATGCGTGGGGACGTCTTGTATAGTACACGAATTGTTGAGCCACACTTCAACGTTCATAAAGCAGACCGTCTGTCAGTCACCACACAGGGGGCTCCAGCAAGTTGTTTTTTGAAATGGCCATCACCACCAACCTCGTATTTTCCTGCGTTGTGTTGTCTGTATTTGTCCATGAACATTACGCATGGGACTTCAACGGTAAGTTTTCTCAATGTAATAGAAAAAAATAGAAGCAATGTTATTTAAACAACATTAACTTTGACATCTTGGTGGCTGTCCAGTAACTGATGAGAAACTGTTTTTTTTTTTATTTTATTTTTTTAAGTTAACTAGCCTATCTGTAAATGTAAACGTTGCGGAACATGGGGCGACTAATTTAAACTCAGGACGCAGTCTAATTGTGTTGGTTGTTGGAGAAACAATGAACCGGCTTTTGTAGGCTATTTGTTTATAAGGTGAATGGTAAACGTTACTGTGTCTGTGAAGGGGTTATTTAGTGTGAACTACTAATTGTGCTGTCAAAAGCAAATATTCACACGAGATGTGAAACAGCTAGGGCTTTCGTTTTCCATAAACTGGCTGTTGCAGTCAAGTCAGCTGTGTAGGCTATCTAATCCAAAGTCTGAGATCAGAGAGGCAATTTTGTAGTTACAGTATCACTGTGATCTCAATATTACTAGATTGTCTATAAATATCGTAGCCTCTAGTGGTAAGAACATAGTTAACCAATATTACTATTTGCCAATATGCTGCGGGTGCCTAATGAGTTGTAAATTGCTTATGACTTGGCCTACATTTGGAACACTTCTTGCTAGTTTTAGTAAAACAGCCTGCCGTAAGCGTTCTGCTTATCCCATGAAGCGTGTTTTTTGTTTCACTGTGGAACTAATCCTTAGTAATGTCAAGCTTCCTGTCCAGCTGTACTCTCTTTCTCTCTAGCAATGTCTCAGTGTCACCATGTGCAATAGTTTAGTGTGTGTGTGTGTGTGTGTGTGTGTGTGGGTGCGGTAGAATACAAGATATTTAAAAAAAAGATTTAAAAAAATCTGACAACCTATGAATGACTTCTTTTTTTGACTTTTCATTTTGTTCGAACTATTTACATGGGTTCAATTAAACAGACCGCTTCCCTTTTCTTTAGACTTACAGATAGTCCATGCATGAAAACCATACAATAACAAGTGTGTCCATCTTTGCGAAAATGTTCCTGTCTGCGTGAGTTTACTTGTAAAACCACAGGTTTGCTTTACAGTATTGTGAAGTAAACTGGGATTAGGGATTGTATTTAATTTTGCTCTTTGCTGTGCTCCAGTGACTTTCCTTGGGGGGAAAAATTGCCTCACACTTTAATTTGTGGCAAGAATTAAGTGCTCATTCAGAGTGTTTGATGTGGTCTTTTGCACCCAGCTTTGGTAGGCCTACACAAGCCAAAGGATTTGTTTGGCAGGAGACAATAAGCTTTATGTTTGAAAATAATTATAGCACTAAAACTACTGAACGCCTCTTCAAAGTGACAAGGCTAATAGTATTTGAAGTAATGCTGTTGTTGCATGTTGATGAGGATTTGTAATTGTTTGTGTTTGCAACAGTGTTTCTATTTGCTTGCTTGGTATGAAGTTTTTCAAGCCGTTCTGTGAACACTTTTCAAATAGTTGTAGAGTGGTTTCTGCCCACTGTAAACTGTTCTCTACTTATGCTAATATGCCATCTTTCAAGAAAGCCCTAAAAGTGCAGAATCAAGCATTTTTGTTATTTTCATAAATCTTTTAATAAATGGTTTAAAATAGACTCAAGTTGGAACTGGCACATTGATTATTAATGAAGAGGAACAGAGCCTGTTCACGTGGTAACCTAATGAAATCAGTTGACTTGGCATAGGCAATTTTATGTTACACCTCAACAGGACATGTTGAACAGACTGTGTATCCCTTAAGTTAACGAAAATGATAATAACCTTTCTTTTTGTTCACATTTTGTATGGTATTTCTTCATCAGTTCTCATTTTCACATTGTATATGACATATGCTATTTGTTTACATTTTCCACACATTCAGCACTGCAAATATCATTGTACAGCAGTGTGGTGTTTGTGTTACCGAAGCACAGAGTGATACTGGCTGTATGATACAGAATATATTAATCTTTTGGCATGGAGTGTCTGTTCACTGACAATGAAACTACCTCCGTTGCTCAACCGACTTGAGTTTGGCACTCGTGCAACAATGAGGTCATGGTGCCCAGCCTTGCCTGGACAGTAATAAAATATCCACCAGCAGGATACTTTTTAGATAAAAGCATCTGGTTAATGGCAAGGCTTAATTACATTGCCAGGAGCCAGTTATATACTACACATGCATAGTTTCACCGTCTGAGTAGTTGTACAGTAGGTGGGTTTTGATTCACTACCTGAGGCCACTCTTTAGCACTTATACTCTTGTACCACACTATTGTTACTGTCTGTTTGTAAGGAGAACATCATTTCACCAGTTCTGGGAAGGCAAATAAAAGCACGCCAACAGAGAGTAGGCTTGGGTGGTTTTACTGGATGTTTTAAGCATGGAAAAGTCCATTCAGAATCAGTTGCCTGCCCTGTGGTGAGTGTGTGTGTGTGTGTGTGTGTGTGTGTGTGTGTGTGTGTGTGTTTTGTGTGTGTCTGATGCATTAGTTATCCCCAGGAGTGTGAGTCATTAGAGGAAGGCTTGGCAATGCTGATATCAGTGTCTTTTTCCAAAGGCCTTAAATTTGGGGGGCACAGGATGCCTGTCTGTCTTTACTGTGAGTTCTCAGAATTAGCTCACTGTGACTCAAACTGCTTGGCTATGATATTAGACTCCATCAGACCTTTAGCGTGGCACATAGGTTGAATGGGTGAGTCAGGGGGAACTAAGCTGACATAATTGGACTGATGTTGAAGTGTGCGCTATTCAGCATTCCAGGACATTAAATGTGCCCTAGAAACAGCTTGTATCAGCCCTACCTTTTTTCAAAGACGTGTGGTTTTGTCAGTATTGACAGGTTTTTTTTATCGCTATTTCTTTTACCATTTTCTGTCAAGACTGCTTACATTTGAATAACATCACTGGCCACTCCTGTGTTACCTGACCAGCATCCACCCACTCACCCATCCACTCTGGACTTGTAACCGGAGGGTTGCCGGTTCGAGCCCCGACCAGTGGGCCGCGGCTGAAGTGCCCTTGAGCAAGGCACCTAACCCCTCACTGCTCCCCGAGCGCCGCCGTTGAAGCAGGCAGCTCACTGTGTCGGGATTAGTGTGTGCTTCACCTCACTGTGTGTTCACTGTGTGCTGTTTATGTTTCACTAATTCACCGATTGGGTTAAATGCAGAGACCAAATTTCCCTCACGGGATCAAAAAAGTATATAAACTTACTTACTTATACACCCATAGGCATACACTTTGTGTATGGCCTCACCCAAGTTACAGAGGCTTTCAGCAGGGCACACTTCACAATAACTGTTATGTCATCAGGGGTTTGTAACTTTGGCTGATAACCTCTTGTGACAAACGTTATAGTCGCCAGTTAACTTGTTTATTGACAAATGCACTGCGATCACCTGAAGGAAGTGTGCATGGATGAGGTATGCTCTAATTCAACATAGACTTGGTATTTTTCTGAGTACTGAAAAGGAGGTTAAGTGAACGTTGCAGTTATTCATCACAGAGTGTGACCTTAGTCACTGGCGTGACTCACTGGAGAGTGTGTCTATTGACAGATATACATGTATGAAAGGAGGGAGAGATGGGCTTGGTCAGTACAATACACAGGGAGCTCTTGCTTGACTGGTTATAAAGAGAACTACTGAGTGTATAAGCAAGGCAAATCCCTTTAATCCCTTTTCATCAAGTTCTTTGTCAACACTTCTTAATAATATTTATTTGTTAAGCAGTCAAAATGAATTCAGCACACTGTGGGCCACCATCATCTCTTCTGTTATAGATTTGCTGCTGTCATGTACATTCATTTGTTTAGCAGATGCTTTCATCCCCAGTGATTCATGGCTCAGATATGGATTTTCATTAGAGGGTTCTCTGGGCTTCAAACCCCATGATCTTGCTGCTGTTAGCACGCACCTTGCTCTACCATCAAGGAACCACAGGAACGTAACACTTGTTCCAGGACTGATGTCATTGTGTTTAATCAGCCATAGTGGTGCAGTTTATGACAGCTTGCAGTCTCCCTTCCCAGTTGGTTGTGGCGTGTTGTTTGTCTTTATGGGTGAGTACGCCTGGTAGGATAAAAAGAGAGGGATAACGCAGGAGACCTTTTAGTGTCTAATTGCATCGTCAGATATGGTGAAACAGTCCAGTGAATATTTAGCATCACTAGACTTTATGTGTGGTCCTGGCTTTTTAAATGTGTTTATTATGTTGATGTATTTTGCAGACACTTCTATCCAACACACCAATAGGGGGGATAGATCTGAATGAATAAATAAGAATAGATATGGGCTAGCTGCTATGGGTACAGATAAAGTTTTGTAGGCTAGAGTAAGTGTGTAAAGTATACCTATTGTCTATGTGCTATACCTCTATGTGTAACCCATTCCCCATTGTGATTTGTGCATCATGCAGTTGGTGTTATAGCCTCCTGTTGGCTTAGTAGCTGACAGTTAAAATGTAACACTCTGTACTGACAGAAGCAGCGTGTGACCTTTATGATGTTCATGGAGTTGGAATGAAGGCAGAACAGAAGTGTGTATTGATCTGCGATTTAATCAAGAGCATCTTGGGTCTGTTATATGAACTTGTCATCTCAGGCGCTGTAGTTGAGAGGCTTTCTATTTATACAGCATTGATTCCACAATAACACGGCGTGGCCTTCTTTTAACCAATATGTAGCAATGTAAATACATGGATGCATGGGTAAATATTGGTTCCTGTCTTCGCACGTTCTTGGAATATTCCTCTTGATTTGATTAATGATACATGAATCGATTTCACTTTAAAAAGGTGCAGTGCATTCCTTTATGTTGTTTTGCACAGTACTTCAGTGACTCGGAGAAATAACCAATTTTGTCATTCTCTCCAGAAGAAATAAGTGCAATTGTATATAAAAAACTTTATTTTAAGTTTATTTTAAAGGCTTTGCGGTCTAAAGCCTTCCTTACCAGTTACTGCTGATGAAAGCCTGTGTTAAGGCTGTGAAAAGTATAAAAAGGGGGACAGAAAACTCTCATCATGATCTTTCCACAAGTTACACTGGAGCAGTGAAATGATCCCAAATCTCTGAGGTAAAGCTTTGGATAATTAGCGATAAATGAGCAAATTCCAAACCAGTCCAAACATACACCCATTAAAGCCTGGCAGCATTCCATAATTTCCTCGAGTTTCTCTGTGGAATTGAGTCTTTAACAAGCAATTGTTTTAAATTAGGTTACATTTTTGTTCATCAGAAGGGGCTAAGTAAATCGGGTTCATAAAGTCCCAAAAAGGATGAAATGGATGATACTGTTCCTCAAGACAGACACAGTCTTCTGCCTTGTTGCTCACAATGCAGTAAATACAGACATTATCTATTGATTTAATGTCTATCATTAAAAGCTGTATTCATTGATCTGTCATACCGAGAACTGAGATAGTCATTGACTGGCTACATCTTTGGAAATTACCCTTGTGTGATTAAGATGTCCTGATTTGTTTCCCATCTTCAGTGATTGATCCTGCAGTGCTTCACACCAAAGCTCATAAGGCTTCACTGATGTTTAATCATTCCCAGCCATTGCTACATAATGAACACCATCTTTTCAGCTGAAGAGCAAACACTCACAGAAATTATTGTGATGGTAAAGTTTATTGATTGGGTTGTGATGGATTATCTGCTTCATTGAAGCCTGGACAGTAGATTTGGAATAATGGAGTTATGTGTGCGGGAGATTTTCACTCTTCCCATGTTTGCCGAAGACCCGGAGGGGTTCAAGATCTTCTCTTGCCTTGGAGTTGTTGTTATTGTCAAACACCGGGAGCTAACAAGTTTGGTCCCATCAGGGATTTGAGGTAGAACAGATACAGTCAGCCTCTGGCAGAACGGGGTTTGGGGTGTGTGTGTGTGTGTGTGTGTGTGTGTGTTTGTCTGTGGTGTGTGTGTGTGTGTGTGTTTGTCTGTGGTGTGTGTGTGTGTGTGTTTTACCAACATGTCGTCCATGTGGGAAACTCTGAAAGGCCACAGATAAATCCTCCTTTCAAGATCACAGGAGCCAAACGAAGTGTGGGTGCCAGGGCAACGGCTGAGCTGAAGTGAGGGTTGAACTTGTGCTGGTGAGAGAGGACATGTCTCAAACTGTCTGATCAGACAGAGAGATCTGAGGGTTCTGGGAATGTGAAAAACACACACAAGCCATGGACTAAATCATGAACTTTATTCTGCCTGAGAGTGGTAAGCTGTGTTAACACGGCGGAGCCCTCAGAATAGGTGATGAATTCCATTATCTTGCCGTGTGTATCCTGGAATTCATAAATAAGAGTCAACACAAAATAGCCAGAGTAACTGCCCAACATCAACAGCCCAGTTGTCCATTTGTCCACAGTTGCGGCACAAAATAACTGCTGGACTCAATTGTCAGTTAATGTCAGTAGTCTACTGTCGATCAAGTTGAATATTCTCAAGCACTGATTTAGAATAGCCAGTTGGGACAAAGGTTAGTGTGCACCCTTATCTAGTTTGCAGAGTGACCAAAAACCTAGTTCCAGTATGACTCAGTTCAACAGCCAAAGACCATGGATGTGATTCAAGCAATTTCTCTGTAATCATTCCTTTTAAAAATGGGCCTGACTAATACCCAGGGCTAGTTATTCTGTAACTTATTTGTTTATCTTTCTCAATCAAAATGATGTGCCTTGGGCAGTATTTGCAGATACCTTCACGCAGGGTGTAATCATAGAAGGAAGTAGTTCTCAGGTTTCCTTGTGGTTGAAATGATTATGCTGCAGTTTGTTTCCATTTTTTTTTGGAGGTCACGCAATTGCACGCTCCCTGAGAGAGCCTAAAACCAGCAGAGCCCAGCCTTGACATTTATTGAAACATGCCAGGGCTCATACTGAAAGAAGGACAGCAGGCTCTCTTTCTCTGCATCGACAATAAGTCTGGCGGAACACCAGTGTGGTGTAATTTAGACCATTATCCAAATGCAGGTGCGTGGGGAGTGACCCCAGGTGAAACAGAAGAGAAAAAGAAAATAAAAAATAAGCACTACTAGTCAAAGTACGTGCACTGGGAAAACATGTTAGTACTTTATAAATTGACTGAACATATTTATGGGTTTTGGTGATATGATGGAGGATTGTTTTTTAATAAGGCTGGATTTGAAGCATCTTGGAGCAGTGCTTATGAGTTAGGATTGCTTTTTTTTGTCTCAATAGCTACTTCACTTGTGTCCTCAAAATAAAGGTGAAAGAAAAGAAGAAAAAAACGTTATGAAACAACTGAATGTGCCATGGAAGGCACTTCACCCCTAGTGCTACTCCGTTTGTCATAACCTGAGGGGTATCAGGTGGGAAAAGCGATAGAATTGGAGTTAGTGGTACGTTTCGGTCATCATTTCTGTGCCAAAGAGAGTTAAAAGGTTAGATCTCTTGTACACAGATAAGTGTTTTTCCTAATCCCACTGAAAACATCCAATGTTCCTGGAAAAAGCCTGTAAGGTATCTTGTTGCAAGGAGGATAGGAAATGTGACACCCCGCCCCCCCCCTTGCTTCCTTTTACTTTTTGATATAAGACACGTTAAAAAGTTTGTCGGATCTGACTGATTCAGGGTTAAATCTGCTTGTCTGACTGATTCAGGGTTAAATCTGCTTGGCATTAGATTCAAGACTGCTGGAAAGCTCCAGTGGCCCCTGGATGCCTCTCCAATGGGAACAAAAGACAGCCCATGTCATTGTTGTCATTATATTGCGCAGGAGTTTGTTTTGGGAGGCGATGGGGTGGACCTACATGTTGACATACTCTGAGGGTCCTTGCGGCCCCCGAGACAGACGCATAAATAGCCTTTTCTGTCATGTAATTTCCCTCTGGGTGGCTGAATCCCACGCTGCTTATCTTCCCAGGCAGAGGAATTTAAATAAAAATATCAAGGGCCGCAGCTCAGACAACATTTAATCTCAAGCAAAAGCAAACCCTGTTAAGACGACCTGAGTTTGCTTCGTAGAATTAGAACGTGGTCCACGGTCACATATGTCGGAAGAGGCCATATCCACATGGAAACCAGCGGAACAAAATGTCAGGCTGGTATTCTCATTAGGGCTCGAGAGGCTGGGAGAACTGAGATAGCGAAGCATGCCTGCCTCCTGACCCGAACGTTGTCGCGCCACATGGCAAGGCGCGGAGCGGCGCAGTGGGAATGGTGTGGTGCGATACAGGCTCGATGTGTACAATGATGCTGAAGGTTAAATGAGCGCCTTGCCCATGGGTAGCTGTCACTCAACGGCAAGGCTGTGTGCCAGAGTACACTCTCTCCCACAGACACAGATCAAGCCCCTCACAGTGTGTGCTGAAGCTTCCATATTGACTCAGCATGAATGGTTTGCTTTGCCTACAACACACCTAACTGATGAGACAGATTTTCTGTTTCCATAGCCATTTTCTTTTCATGTGAACTAGAGCATATCAAAATGTTTTGATTGAATACACATATGTTCATCGATCAAAATGCTTTTAAAGACCTGTGTATATATAAACATGTTTCAGCAGAGTGATGCATTTCACAAGCCTTGATGGACAACAACACAAGGGAAAGTAGTGAGGGTTCACTGAAGTCACTCTAGTGTTGTTTTTTTCCCTATAGTGCAACTCATTTCAGACCTGAATTATATCAGGGGAGCATTTTAGAGAGCATAAACACACACATACACACACACACACAACTGAAACCATGTATCTGACTTTCACCCTAGGTGCAGATGATAGGCGACCTGGCCTGCATATATTCCACCACACCTGCGCCTTGAAGAAGGACGAGGGGCCCTGCAAGGGCATGATTGAGAGATACTACTTCAACATCGACAACGGCTCCTGTGAGAGCTTTGACTATGGTGGATGTCAGGGCAATGACAACAATTTTAGGACCTTTGAAGACTGTGAAAATATGTGCATAGTGAATGGTAAGAATGTTTTCTTTTCTTTTCGTAGACATGCTTCTGTGAAATGTTCTATATATATATATATATATACATACGCGGAGTTAGTGGGGGGGCAGGGGGAGCACCGGTGGAAACGGGTAATTGCATTGTTTAAAAAATTAGTGAAATAGGCCTACTGTACGTCTGGCATGACCAGATATTTTAAAAAATAATTTAAATAACACAAAACAACGATTTAAGTAACAGGCTATGCGGTTGATGATGGGAGCAGCCAGGTTTTCTTCTCTTGCGATCTTTCACATCGAAAGCGACATTACAGCCAACCTGACGAGGCATGCAGGACGCAAAAAACAAAAATTACTGTTGCACTAGTATGGACATCTTGCCGTGCCAACGTTGCAATAAAGGTTGCCTAAATACCATGTATATAAATGTCCTGTCAGCTTACTAATTGATTTTGCGTTGTGTGTAGATTTGGACCTTTTATTCCACTTTGTTTAAACAGCAAAGTGGCGAAGCCTTGTTCACCTGTTTGGAACTGGCTGGTGAATGTGACGCGCGTAAGACTGGCTAGATGACCCTTTTTGTACATCTAGGCCTACTGATCGCTGTGGATTACTTTTTTCTGTGTCATTGGATTACAGCAAAATATGAATATTTTTTTCTTAACATGTCTTAACGTAATGGCGTGATTGTGCTTCGTTTCTGCGTTTGGAGAGGCATGAGACTGTGAACACTTCCTTTGATTCTTGGAGTTCTCGCTATGATTTAGGTCTGCCCTGCACTCAATAGCCTACAGTTTGGAGTTTACTTACTTTGCCTTTGTAGATCGAATTTGAGTTTTCAATGACTCGTTCTCCTTAAGCTAAGCATACATGAACCGATGCATCTTATTATTTAAAACTCCACTCTGGAGTCAGGTGGCTCGCATGCCAGCAGTACTCTTGAGGCGGGGTTTACCAATGTTCCACAAGCACAGCTAAGCCAGAGAGGGTTAAAGCGGAGCGAGAGGCGCAAGCGTTCGACAATTTCCGCGCTCGATTATTGCAAGGGGGAGGGGGGAAAATCCCCCTTTATGCAGACCAGAGTAAACCCTCGCTGCACTAATGTCAATGGAGACTTGTGGAATTTTACCAATAAATTGGTCATTATGTCTTTCTGGATTTGTTGAGGTTTTTTTGGAAAATGTTGTCATAATCTGTAAGTGTTTGGGATCATTTCAAGCCTAAAAGTGTAATTTTTTAGTGTTCGGATTTGTAATAAAATAACTTAATATCCGACCATGCTGCTGCCAGTTACTGTCCGGTTGTTAGCATGCTAGCTAGCCTCTTAACTAAGGTAACATTTTAAACGGAGAAGTGTAATTTCTTTGAAATGACAACTAGCTGAATAACATTACTGACATTAGTTAAAGTGGATAGTTTATACTCAAGTGAATTTGCAACAGTATATTAAGTTTAAAGGTGCCATGTGTAAGAATTGAGGTAAAAATATCCAAAAAATTAGCTACACGCATCAAAAGAATGAGAAGAAATAAGGGCGATGATGTCATTAAAAAAATGACAAGGTATAGTGCTGCAGAGATATCAACCTGAATTAGCATGCTAAATTACTAGCCACAGCCCGACAGGTGTCATAATTCCAGTTTCGGCCATGGGAGGCGGTATGCGGGCAACATAACCGCCAGCCAAAATGCAATACATGTGTCTTGGTTATTACTCTAGGGTAGACCAACTCGCTTTCTGGAGGTTTACTACCCCAATCTTTTATGGAATGTGGAGTATGAATTGATTTTTTGGCGGACATTACACATGGCACCTTTAAGCGAAGTCCTTACACTACTAGTCACTTGTTAGCGCATAGCTGTATTGCCATAGCTACTCCCATCCACTTGTATAGCATTTTAAGCTAGCGTTAGCTAGCTAGCTAGCTCGGTTCACATGACTAATTAAATTATTCATATCATGTCCTAAAGAATGATTCATTGGTATCATACATGATTATAGACAATAATACTGTGAACACAATTATGTTTATCTGTTCTTATTGCTTATTAAGAGAGAAAGTTTATTTAGTGACGTAAGGTGACACTCCCACTTATGCAGACCGGAACTGTCCCGTTTTGCTCCCATAGTAAAGAATTACGTTGCTCTATCTTGCTAGTATTGTCTTGTTGGTGCCCCCCACCCAATCCCAATCCTCCCCCACCTTTTTTATGCAGCCCTTGCCACTTAATCTACTAAACCCCTCTTCTACTGCACTTTTACCCCCCCCCCCCCCCCCCCCATTAATGCACAAATAGGCTGACACCAGACATAATTTCACTGCATTTCTTACTTCCAGTAACTATATGCATGTGACAATAAACTTCCTTGTATCCTTGTATCCTTGTAGTAATCAAGGATCTTTGGCTAAGCTAGCTGCAATCATTTACACTAGGCTATAGACCCTTTCAAGAGAGTTCCATTATCAGCATCATAGTTGGCCCCACAAGACTTCTGGGGCCCAAATAGAACGTTCAAGCATTGTTTTTGTTTACCTTGTTGAAAGGGTCTATATAGTTTGTTTTTAATAGCAAACATAAATGTCAAGATGGCAACAGGACATTACATTCTTTAATTGACAAAATATGATTGTACAAAATATTCAATCAATGTGGCGCAAATGAGGCTAGAGGCGGTGGATTAATTTATCAAAAGTGAGCAGCAACCAGACTCTATGGGCTAAGCCCCGAATGTTTTCAACTGCTAGGCGACACCCCTGTCTATTGCGTTTCAAGACAACCGTGCTGCATTGGATTTCATAAGGACGAATTGTTAAATTGTTACAATGTAATTATATATATCTTTATTTAGCATGTTTGTTTTCTCCATATGTGCTCATGCTGTGTTCCCCAGGTGGTAGGCCAGGTCTCAGCTGCTACAATTATTTATTCATTTTTTGTCTGCCCCCCCTGGCTCGAATGTCAAACTCCACCTATGTGTGTATATATATATATATATATATATATATATATATATATATATATATATATATACAGTAAGTAGAGTATACTTGCTATAAGTATACTTGTACATTTGTAGAACATGTGTATGCATGTATGCAATAATTGTCTAAGCACTGTTGAGCATGACAACCTTTTCACAATCATTTGAAACTGAATTCTCTCAAACCAAACAACCTACCCTAACAATAAACTTCCAGATAAAAAGGGTGTTTCCTAAGTTCAAATAATAAAGAAACAAAGTGCTCTGATTCATAAGCCATGAACTTGTGGTTGCAAAGTGTGGATCCAAAGTTCAAAAGAAAAAAAATGACAAAACAAATGCTCTCACTCATGAGCAATGCACTGGCAGATAAAAAAGAGTGAAACCAAAGTTCAAATAAATAAAAAAAGGCTTGGATTCATGACTCAAGCCACAAAATCACACCATTTTATCACACAACCTTTCAGCTTCAGGTCCAGAGCAACTGTAATTAGTAAGTGCTTCACTTGGATGAGGGTTTGACATGTACAGGTTGGACATAATTGCAGGTGTTTTTGGCTGTCAAGCACAGTGAAAAGCACAGAGACTCATTTGTTAACTGACTCCACAGATCTGAGACAGGTTATTAACCTGGACAGCACGTGGGCTAGAAATGCTGTACTTTATTTGTGACCCATGAACTGAATCTCACATGCGGAGGGCAGTTTTGGGACAAAATTGAATTTTGTCTCCATGTTACTGTAACTCACCAATGAGCACAAAGCTTTCATAAGCCTCTTCATTTAAAAAAAAGTAATTTTCCCAGGGCATTTTTGTGTGTTTTCTGACCAATCCCCTTCCCCTCCCTACTGTAGTGAGGCAAAAGCCTGGTTCCGAGGTAGTGTGTTGCGGCCTGTTAGTGTTGTGAGTCATATCTCATTACCCCATCCGGTGTGGGTCACTATGATCCGACCGGATCCTCTCTGAGAGGACCCGTCATGGTAATCACTGAGAAACAGATGTCATGTGATTGAGAGGGCAGCCTGCCCACTGACTCTCCTCTAGCTAATGCTTTAGCACAGTTTGATGAAAAAAATAATGTACAGACGTGCAGAGACAGGAGACATACAGAAATGCACAGTTACTCAGGCACACACTGATAATCACACTCATACACACACACATAATCTCTAATCTCACACACACACACACACACACACACACACACTCCATGCAGCTTTTGCCCCAACAATGTACCTCTTTGTGAGATGACAGAAATACTTGGCAAGGTCAAAGGAAGTGTCCCTGTAGAGAGGCAGCACTCAGACTGCATTGTTGGGAGGGAGGGATCTTTCCCTGGCCTCCTCCTACATACAACTGGGGTCATTTCATTCCTAATCTCTCTCTCTGGCCATTTTTTTTTGCATCAGCAGTGAAAGAACTGAGAGTATTTAGCCTGCTTCAATTGATCCAAACCTTCATTTACATGTCCTGAGTAGAGTCCGATATGCCTATGTGAAAAAGGTCAAATGGGATGGACCTCCGTCCAAGTGGACAACACTGTAGGACTCCTACAATTGCCTCCTACTCCTTACAGGCTCAAAAATGTACTTGAGTAAAAGTAGAAGTACCGTTTTTAAAAAGGAATATGGAAAGTTGCCGTTCCACAAAAAATATACAATTGTACAAACAATTCTAGGAGTTTTTTGTAGTTTAAGAGATTTTATTAATTCAGAGGTTGAGTGGATTTTGCTTTTGGACAGGGTAGGTTTAAGTTGCCTGGATGAGTTGTTTGGTCTGTTTTGTAGATAGCTACCAGTGCAGTCTGACGTTATTTGTCTCCCCCTGGTGTGTCTCCCTTACCTAACATGGTGTGTGTGTGTGTGTGTGTGTGTGTGTGTGTGCGTGCGTGTGCGTGTGTATGTCTTCTCACCTGAAGGCTCTCCTTGGAGACTGACCCAGTTCTTTTCCTCATATTCTCAAAATCCATTTTGCTGAAATATTGAACTCCTTATAGCCAGCCTGAAAATGGCCCTGTCCTTGAGAGACAGAAGGAAATATGCACAGGACCGTCATAGTGATGTATTGGGCCGGGTCACCAAGAAACCACTATCAAAATACAATCCCCTCACTCACCTGACAGTAGAAAAGGTCCTTAGCTGTAAAGAAGACACTTTTCTGAATTATTCATTGAGAGAAAAAAATCTCTTCATGAAAATCAACACTGACCACTCAGAGCAAGGGTAGTGTTATTTATGGTCTCTTTTTTTGGTTGAAGAGCTGTATTTGTGAATTTGAGTGTGTTTGCATGATCTTTGACCAGCAGTTAAACAGAATGTTTAATAAGGAAAACTTACTGATATAAAAAAACTGAGATCAAAGCCTGCCTTCTTTGCTTTCATTGCGGCCATTACAGAAAGAATTTATTTGGTGGCCAAACGTGTATGTTCCTTTAAATGTAAATGAAGTGGCTTAGTATGCAAGTATGCAAGATCTCGAAGCACTTGAGTTCACTTCAAGTTCACTATGTTACATTTCACAGCACTGAGAGTGCTGCCAGACACAGTCAAGCACACTTATGAGACACTAGTGACTCCCATGATTAGTCCGTGGAGGGGACGTCCCTCAAATTGCGCCTCCTATAAATCTCATGTCAGTAGTGCACCAGCACTGGATTATGCCCCATTTCAGATGGGATTAGAAGTGTCACCTAAAATGATTGATAGCCACTTAACTGGAATATTTTAATTAGCAACGGCCATAAATAAATTCTGCATCATGGAGTAAAAAGGTGGCAGGATATTAAGTGATTTTTATCTATGAAGCTCTGGATCTGAGCCAGTCACTTTATCAGCGGGATATGTCCTATAGATTGGGCGGAAAAATCAATCACTTCAACCTGAGGGTGGCGCATAGCCAAGGTAATTGTTCTGGGGCCGTCAGTGTCGCCCCTTATTGCAGACCTTTGCAATAAACACAAATGAGTAGTCGAGAAGTTAAGGGGGTTTGTATGCACAATGTCATACTCTGATGCAGTTCATATTCAGTCTGATCTCTTCTATAGTGATGTAAATATCACTTGTCAGCTCATTAATAAAATCAGATGGCAAGAATTTAAAGAAGCACTATGCAACAATTTTAGCAAAAATTACCTTAATTATGCAGGTTGAGAGTCGTTCTGATGGTTCTACAACACTTTCTGGGTCGTTTGGTGGGTGCTTCGTCTCCCCCTATCGCTTATCTGCGACTTTCTGGACCCGGTCCGGGTAAGTCCGGATGTGACTAAGTATCACGCCTCGAAAATGTAGTCAGATTGTAGTTTCAAAGAAGACTGCAAAACAGACGCCGACTTGGTTTTGTTGCTGTTGAAATTGTAAGTAGCCTACCCTTGTTGAACTTTGTCTTTGTAATGTGGTTTGATAGTCTCTTGAACAATGTGTTTGCTCGACCGTTTTATTGTGAGCCCTGCATATGTGTTTAGCTTGGTTTCTTGATGGCTAGCTCACTAGCTAGTGGGGTTTAGCATCAGTGGCGCAAAAAGTGGGTATGCCATGGAGGTATTATGGGGTATGCGCTATATGCGGCGCATAGGGGCGCAGCTCCATGGGGGCGCCAAAGCGATGGTAAAAAAATAATAATAATATATTTGGTATTTTCTATATGTAGCTACTGCTGTCCGTTTCTAAATCATTTCAACATTTTCTCAATGTTCTATAACATTTTAGAGGACTAACAGGCTAGAGTAGGCGCCCTATCTCATAAGATTCCATCATAGAATTTTGACATAGAAGAGGGAGTGGCCGCGCCGTGAACGCTAGACGAGCAGATAGGCCTACGAGTAGTGAGTTGCCGTCTATAGAAAAAGATGGATACAGCAAAAAAAGCTGTTGACGACTAAAAATAGAAAAAGAAAGAGGGAAAAGGAGATGGCATGTCAAGGAATGCAACAGCAGTTAAATAAATGGACGGTGAAAGGCAACAGTATGATTTAAAGTGATGACGTCTGTACTTGGAGGCTTGCAAATATGAATGTTAACAGACTAACTAGCGTTTGTTAAGCATAATGCCGATTGAAACATAGCCTATTCCATTCAGATAGCTAGGTGGCTACCATGCTCATACTGCACTTTTAATGGCCAACTGCAAACAGAAATGTCATGCTAGCAGCAACTCATTACATGTTTACATATCCTGTTTATGTCTTCTCAACAATGAAGGCTCCTTGTAATAACTTAATATTGTGTTGTCAATGTGGTGCAAACAAACAAGGCTAGAGTGCCTATCAGCCTTGGCAAAAGGACGTTATGAGAACCGTTTAGACTCTCTTAAAGTGGCAATGCACCATTTATCAATACTTATCAATAACATCAAGTTAAACATCAAATTGGCAGCATTTCTTTAAAAACATATTCAATAGACACTAATGCACAGTAATAGTGTAAATTATTGGCCTTTTGTTTTGCTTTAGTTGTTTGTGTTTTCTTTTTTTTTTTGGGGGGGGGGGGGGGGGGGGGGGCGCCAATATTGTTGTTGCATACCCCTCAAAAATGGGTAGCTGCGCTGTTTAGAATAGCAGTCACTTGCTACCGAAGCTGCAGGGGGAGCTGTGTAGTGAAAAATGCAAGCCCAAATCCGGCAAAAACCCAGAAACAGCGAAGGAATAACCAGACCTGCACAGTGCTTCTTTAAATGGGCACACAACTACATCATCAGCTACTTCATCTACATCAATAAAATCAGGTGGCAAGAATTTAAATTAGCACACAACTACATCATGAGCTGATTGTTACTTTGCTTTGATGCTTATAATGATATTAGATTCTCTATCATTCTCTAATAATGATATTAGATTCTCTATCATTCTCTAATAATGACATTACAATGTTTCCCACAGAATTGAATTCCATGTGTTCCAGGTGGTTGGTTTGCAGAATTAACTTGAATACAACCGTTTTTAACAACAACACAGCATAGCGTGGTTATGATGCTAACCAGATTTAAGCACAATTTAGTACAACCTGGAAATTCATTGTGTAGTGGTCAATGTTGATATTGTGGTGGGCCGCCACAAATAAGTTAATGTATGGGAAACACTGCATTAGATTCTCTATCAGTCTCTAATAAGCAGCCTAGTACAGGTGTGCTTTAACCCTACTCATACAGTAGTTGGGTTTATCCTGGAGTTTGTGCCGCTATTTAGATTCTATATCAGTGTTCCTCACCATGCTTAAACTTAAACATGAACATAATAGTGTGTTTAACTTGTGTTTGATCTTTACTAGTTGCTTAATCAATGTCTTTAAATGCCATCGTCATAACCTCAAATCCCAGGGAGACCAGACTGTCTTGAATAGTAAACTCAAACCAATGTTATTTGACCCCATTGCACTTCAGTTCACTCGAGGGTAACCATGTTTCATGTTCTCTTGTAGAGGAGAAGAACCCCTGCCACCTCACAGACGAGCCGGGGCCTTGCCGAGGCCTGGTCCCCCGCTACTTCTACGAGCGGCAAAGCCAGAAGTGCAAGCGCTTCTTCTACGGGGGCTGCTTCGGGAATGCCAACAACTTCAAGACCATGAAAGAGTGCGAGGCGAAATGTCAGCGTATGTACGTCACGGCATTGTGCCTGCTCAGCCAGCAGAAACACGGTCTCATCATTCACATTCTGCGCCACATAGCTGCTCTCAGGCCCCCGGTTGCCCTCCGAGCACACTATTGAAATCTGTGTAAATACTGCGGGAAAGGATTTCTGAGCAGGTCTATTTCTGAAAGGCCTTTTTCCTCTAAAGTGGGCATTTTAGCTGGCGAGTGTGAGCCTGTGTGCAAGGGACAATGCTAGTGGGGAGACCGTGTAACTTCAGATTTAAGTGCATATATTTAACATCCTTTTTTTTTTTTAAATAAATGGATGTTAACTGCTGGCTAAATAGGCTACATGTACACTCCCATATCACCACTGTTGGCAGAGGTATATTGGACAGCTGATGTTTTTCAGGAACATCATTTGTGTGTAAAGTGGTAATTTGTTATACTGGATACTGGTCTTGAGTTGAGTGAAAACATCTAGCCCTTTTAATAAGATTCTGTAGAAGTGTTTTACAAATATGACAGGAGGTTACACACAAATTAAGTTTCTTATGTAACAAATAATGCAGCACAAAGGCTTTGACCTCCATCAGATCAATTTTGCTGTCACAGATATTGAACTAGGTCGACATGGCAGACATGATTAGTAAACACATTTACAGTTTTAAAAGAAGCAGTACTTAAAGCGATGGTTCGGAGTAATTTCACTCTAGTAGCAGGTAGTAGCATCCATCAGGCAAGTCTTATTTAAATAAACTCCAATGCCTCGTTTTATGAGTAAAGAACATAATGTAGAAGTTTCGTACCATTCAGGGCATTATTAGTGGGGTAATCTACGAGATAAAAGTTGGTTCCATTACGCCTGTAGAAAGTCATTAGTTTCCAGGTCGACCTTGGAAAACAGGTTCTGGGAGGGTGTTTGGCTCGGGGTCATGGTGCAAAGGACCAGGAGTGAAATTACTCCGAACCACTTTAAGGCACACAGTGGTACTTTTTTCCCTTTCCATTGGTGATAACATGCCATAACATTGCAAGTCTACAATTACAAGACAACAATTCAATTCAGTTTCATAGCGCCGTTAAGTTTGAATAGGAATCAAAACACTTTGCAGAGCCCAATTTGAGCTTGATCCCCTAAAGCAGGGGTGGGCAAACTTTTTGGCTCAAGGGCCACATTTTATAGCCTATAATTTAGTATGAAAAGTATTTGTTTTAAAATACTGCTAATTTGTTTTAAAAATACTGCTAATTTTATGCTGTTTAACAAATGTATAAATTGTGCACTGTCGCTTTAAGGCAGTCGCTTTAATTCACGTTTATTTCTCAATGATCTTCTGCCTGCTCCGCTATGGCTAGTGCTGTACCTACGGCTGGGCCCTCTCACAGTTTTTAAATGGTCAGTAGTGGGAACTACTGTTGCCTTCATGATTTCCTTTTAAAACTTTCTTATAAGAAGGAGATATCAACTAGAAAAGCATTTCCTGAAGGAAATACAGTGCATGAAAATGCAAAAAAATATTATGTAAAATATCATACAGAGTAAAAACAATTAATGCAGATATAGTTGCAATAGTGTTGCTAGGGTACATATGTTGGTTGTTATGCCAAATTAAGTGGTTGCTATGCTGGTTGCTTAGGTAATCATGTTGGTTGCTATGGTGGTTGCTAGGTTGAAGTTGAGGTGGTTGCTAGGCAGTTGCTAGGGTATTTGACATGGTTGCTAGGCTGTTGCTAGGGTACTTCAGGTGGTTCCTAGGCTGTTGCTAGGGTAGTAATGTGGTTGTTATGCTGGTTGCTAGGTTAAACTCATTGGTTGCTATATTGGTTGCTAGGTTGTAACTGTGGAAGTGGTTGCTAGGCTGTTGCTAGGGTGTTTGACATGGTTGCTAGGGTACATGAGGTGGTTGCTAGGTTGTTGCTAGGTTAGTTGTGGTGGTTACTATGCTGGTTGCTAGGTTAAACTTATTGGTTGCTATGTTGGTTGCTAGGTTGTAACTGTGGCAGTTAAATAGGTGGATAGTTTAAATGGTTAAATTATTTGCTAGGTAGATGAGTTTTAATATAGTTGGAATGACTGAACTAGGTAGACGAGGTTTAATATAGTTGGAATGACTGAACAGTTAAATAGGTGGATGGTTTAAAAGGTTAAATTATTTGCTAGGTAGATGATGTTTAATATAGTTGGAATGACTGAACTAGGTAGACGAGGTTTAATATAGTTGGAATGACTGAACAGTTAAATAGGTGGATGGTTTAAAAGGTTAAATTATTTGCTAGGTAGATGATGTTTAATATAGTTGGAATGACTGAACTAGGTAGATGAGGTTTAATATAGTTGGAATGACTGAACAGTTAAATAAGTGGATAGTTTAAAAGGTTTAATTATTTGCTAGGTAGATGAGGTTTAATATAGTTGGAATGACTGGACAGTTAAATAGGTGGATAGTTTAAATGGTTAAATTATTTACTAGGTAGATGATGTTTAATGTAGTTGGAATGACTGAACTAGGTAGATGAGGTTTAATATAGTTGGAATGACTGAACAGTTAAATAGGTGGATAGTTTAAAAGGTTAAATTATTTGCTAGGCAGATGAGGTTTAATATAGTTGGATTGACTGAACTAGGTAGGTTTAATATAGTAGGAATGACTGAACAGTTAAATAGGTGGATAGTTTAAATGGTTAAATTATGTTGTGGACAGTGTGGACTAATTGCTTAAGTGCTCTATTATGATGTCATCACCATGTTAAGTCTATGGGGAAATTTTTAATAGTTTTTAATTAATAGTTTAAAAAGTATAAAAGTTACAAAGACGAAAAATACAAAGCCCCCATGTCCTAAGTAAGACCTACGTAACATAGTTTGAATGAAGTTTCTACGTTAAACGGTTGAAGCTGCATTAAATGCGTTAGCGGAAGAATAAGAATAAGAAGCCTAGGAAGAACAGTACAGACTGTAATTATCAACAATCACAAGCCAGCTGGAACCTGCGGCTCTCTCTCCCTCTCGTGAGTGCAGACGCGTTCCCAATTAAATGGATTGCATAATGTTCACGTTAGATCTGCTGCAAAGGAGATAACTAAGAGTTAACTTAGTTTAACATAATGTTATCTCTATTTAACATGATGTTTTGACATTGACATTGTAAACGTTATCTAAGGAGAGTGAAAAGCAGTTTGCAGTAAAACTAACCAACGTCGTCTCTATCGCAGGAAAAAAATAACGAGCAGCCTGATAACTAAATGAAATGCTCGGCGGGCCGGATGAAAGTGCTTGGCGGGCCGGATTGGGCCCGTGGGCCGCAGTTTGCCCACCCCTGCCCTAAAGCAAGCACTAAGCACTTCAGTTAATACACATCAGGATTAGCATATTAGCATACATGCAACATAAATGATACATGATAAGCTACAAACACAAATAGGAAATGGTTTATAATTGGGAAAATAGACTCCCGCTAGTCAAAGCATTATACAATATTTTGTTATGGAAATAGTCTTACTCTTTGGCCAGCATGTTAACGCATCCATACTGTGCACTTTGCAGAGGACACACCATTGTCTTTGATGTCCTTATTATGTAGCTATTTTCCCTCATTCTTCACCCAGTAGAAGTAGGCTACTCACCATCCATGAAAGATCATAATAATCTTTAGCACAGATGTAGCCAACAGTATTACAGCCTCCACCAGTGTGAGCGATACATAGCCTATCTCATATCCCTCTGAAATTCAGCCTACGTAGCTTGAGGGAATATAGGTACTTTTTAGCAGATACCCCAATGACAGGCAGTCTTGGCCCAGCATGAGAGAAGAGGGGTGGGAAAAAAATCATATTTGTAAATTTGCCTCCCCAGTATATCACATTGCATCAGAATGGCAGCAGCCAGCATAATAGCCCCGAGCTGTCTTCAAGTGATGCCAAGCTGCTGTCACCCTCCGCTTCCTGAACCACTCAGACTATGGGCTGTTAGCACGGTGGCTAATCGTCTCCAGGGTGTTACCGCTCTAATGGTCCTCACCTCAGTAAACATGCCCTGAAACGAATGGCCTTTCTTTCCTCGTTCTCTCTGCAGAAAGAGTCATTCAGACTGTCACAGATGGTCCAAAGCCCACCAAACGCAGCCAGGAGATTCCCATACCAGCCGGTAAGATGATGTGTCTTGTATTACTGTGCTTTACACCCTTGGAAGGGAAAATGCATTCTCATATATTTCCAATATAATGTTACTACTTTAATTTGTTTCTGGCATGGGTGAAGTTCATTTCATTTCAAGTTGGCAATAAACTCTCTTTTAGATGTTGTCACACAGCCTCCTCTGGAAGAGGTGCACACAAAGGCACCCAAGTTGAAAGCTGTGGGTAAGTCTCAATCGGCATTGTACCTGTTCAAGCCTGTCTTAGACAATTATTGTGCCTATTTTTTAACTGACACTCACTGACAGTGTATTTGTCTGTTCATTGAGTTCACTGAATGATACTAAGCAGGGCATATCCCTGCATGTAGGCAAAAGCTGCCCACCATGGGCTTGGCAGTTTTGAGAGCTCTTGGTGATGAAGGAAATGGGAGGCGAAGTTGACGAATGATCCAGAGGCACATATTGGAATCTCAGTCATTCATTGCTCTGCACGAATTCAGTGTGAGCAGCATAAAAACACTGATGCCTATTGTAGGTTTTCTCAAGTCTTTGTGGTACAGAGATCTTGTTTCACAGTAACTGTTAAGTCTGAAACACTAATTATAATGTGTTACAGTAGAAGGGTTGGTTGCACTTTACTTGACAGTATCGACATAAGAGTGACATGAACAAGTCATAAATGATTATGACATAACGCTTCTGTCATTAAGTGTCATTCGATTAGGGTTAGGATTAGGGTAAGGTTTAGTGTTAGGGTTAGAGTTAGGGTTAGAGGTTAGGATTAGGGTTAGGGTTAGGTTTTGGGTTAGGGTTCATGTGTCATGACAGTGTCATGTGTTCATGACAGTGTCATGTCACTCTTATGGCAATACTGTCAAGTAAAGGGTTACTGAAGGGTTTACTGTATTTGCATAACCTAATACTTAAATCCAACTGTTATATTAAAAACAACATATCAGAGCGCTATAACTTTTTTTATTACTTTAAGTGTTATAATGGACATTGTTGTTCACTGTAATAAGTGTTTCTATAACATGTAGCCATGTTTGTTAATGTAAGCATTGTGCATTGAGTCTCTGATGGAGGTGTTGCAGTCAGAGCTCTGATTTCTAACACTTTTAATAATCTTTTCACATGTTGTTGCAGAAGCTCATATGGCTAATGTTCATAACGAGTCGCACAAGCTGGAACCTGTAGGTAAGTCTCTCTCTGTCTCTCAGCATTAACCCTGTTGAGACAAGGCCTTGGGTTTCATATTCTTAGCCAGCCTTACAATGAGAGTCACAGTGTGACTTTCCCAAACAGTGATTTCTCAGAATGTGTTTCATTCAGTGCTCACTGAGTTATGAGAGATACACTGAGTTACCCTGAGTCCCTACATAAAATGCCCCAGCTCATTCCATACTGGGGTGTCGCCTGGTTTCATTGAGTTATGCTTTAAACAGAGCAAGCACCTGCACACAAGGAAGTGTGGGTCTACTGTGATCTACTGTGAGCTTGCCAGTTTTTAGAGCCAAAGGAAATGGGTTGTGAAGGTGACAAATGATACAGAGGCACGTATTAGAATCTCCACAAATCATTGCTCAACAGGATTTCAGGGTAGAAGGGAAAGAACAGCAGAGGGTTGCGCTTGTGCTAATGTATGTTTTGTGCTAGCCAGTGTGCTAACACATAGGCTTTGTGGCAATGTATCCTTGGCTGCGTTTCCTGAAGCCTTCTTAACTCTACGTCATTGTTAAGTTATATTTTAAGCTGTGTCTTGACGTTTTGAGGTGTTTCTATAAACGTTACTGAAGTATACATTCTGTAGGAGAAACTTTTGTTAGGTTGATCTGGACCACTCTCCAAATGTCTAAATGGCTGAATATGTGCATTGAATAGAAATGGAAATCTATGAGTAACTGTACCTTGCAGACATTACATATTGAAATCGTATTTCTTGTTGATGTTCTTTTTAATGATGATCCCTGTGTTGTAGCCATCATACTCATCTCATGCAAACACCTCTTAAGGTGTATAGGAAGATGGGTTCAACCAGAAAATCATTTTCATTACCATAACATCAAGTACATTGTGAAATAATAATAACAGTAATCTCTGTACTTCTATAATACACCTAACCCTTAAAGTCATAGAATTACCACCGCAAGTACTGGTGTGCTGTTACTCTTTGTTAGGTAATGTACTACAAGGCATCCTTGTACCTGATCCTGTACTTAAGAGTAGAATTACACTGTAACAAGTGCACAAGTCAGCTGAAGTACTTGCATTTTCCCTAATGAAAGCGGAATGCCTTTGACAGTGCTGCTGAGTAGTAGGTCTGTGTGCCGACTCTAATCACCTGTAATCTTTATCAGATGTGGCCCCAGCGGCCCCGGTGGAAGACATGCACGTCCTGCAGATCCAGGAGGCAGCAGGTACTGTAAGGCAAAGCCAGGCAGGTTTATTTGTATGGCACATTTCATACATAAGGCGATCAATGTGCTTTACATTATCAACCGAAAACAGAGAATAGCAGATAGCAATAAATAAAAGCATAAGGCACAAATAAAATATTAAAAAGGAAAAAATATGTAAAATACGTTACCAGACATAAAATACAACATAGAAGGCCATAAAATAAATTTAAAAATTCCCTCTTCTCAGCCTGTAGTGGTCTCACACCTGTAGAGGCTTAGCTGTCATCGGATATTCTCACTGTACTTCATTATTCAGCGACAGCCCCTCTTCTGGGTTTTTCTGTCCCAATCTAATGAGGTGAGACAGAGTGCTCACTCAGCTTGCCAAATGGCCCGCGCGTTTGGAGGTCAAGAGGTCGCGGTGCCACCATAATTTCTCCTTTTCCCCACACTCATTTGACAGTGATGCACAGCCCTGAGAGTGACTGTCAGCAGCAGGCATATCAGGCTTAACTGCTGCAGAGATTGTATCGCCTCAGCAGAGTCAGAGCAGAGTGTGTGTGTGTGTGTGTGAGAGAGAGAGACAGAGAGAGAGAGATAGAGGGAGAGAGAAACAGCTCGACAGTGAGAAAAAGAATGAAACAGTATTATGTAAATTATATATATATTTATATATATATATATATATATACTGTTTCTGACAGTATTACATTGTTAGTGATCTTGTAACCTCATAATTTGTGTGTATGAGGGTAGATAACCTCCTCAGACATTCTTGTATTCATGAAACACAGCTGCCACCTTGTGGACATTACTGCATAGTAAATGACATTGATTGTTGTTGTTGTGGATTCCAGCGCTCAACATCCCCCATTTTTGCCTGAGTCCCATTGACCGCGGCACCTGCGATGGCACTGAGAGAAGGTATACTTACAACCCTAAGAGGAAGAAGTGCCAGCTGTTCCGTTACAGCGGCTGCGGAGGAAACAAGAACAACTTTGTACACAAACGTCACTGCATGAAGATGTGCATGAAAGGTAATAGAAAAGACATTTGACATGCCTCAGGGCAGCTATGACAGCCTTATCAACGACAAGAGCAGAGAGTTTTGACAACTGATTATGAGGAGATATTGGGCCCTAATTTCATTGATGGACAATGGCCAGAGTCAGGCAATGAGCAGAGTCTTGTGTATAATCTGAAGCTATTGTGTTTTGCGTAAGGGAACATAGTGCTACGCTGACCTACTCATATTTTCACTTAGGAACTTGCTTGTAGTATTGACTTAACAAAATGGACTTGCCGAGTATTTGAATTAGCTGCAGTGCATTTTTACTCTTTGCCCATCAATGAAATTAGGGCCCACTGTTTCTGGATTTTGTCCTTTTTTGGATATGGGTGTACAGACTATTTTTGATAATTACATTATTGAACCTAAAAAATATCTTTGATTTTGCACAATCACAGATTTACATTTCTTTATTAATTGTATACTGTTATAACTGTATGTGACAAATACATATCTTGAATCTTGAATCAAAATGTGCTGATAGGGTCAATAGAGTTTCTTGAAGCTCACAAACTGATGCAATGCAATTTATATTAAAGGTTGTATCAGCGATTTCAGGCCCAAAAAAGGCTCAAACATAAACGATCACATTTATCTAATCTTTCCTAACGATCCGCTAGCTGCCTGCCCCATAAGCAGGTCGTCAAAAAAACGCGTCTCTGTAGGCAGCCTACGCTCCGAGATCTGTACACAAAAACAATTGCTATCAACAAGGGTTGGCAACCACTCAAAGGCAAATTAAAGTGTGTCAACCAATAACCGTCGAGATGCGCGTTTAGGAGAGTTTTAATTGCACGGGAGGGAGGGGGAGGGAGTAGCGAGCTAGCTCTCTGTTTTGTTTGAACATCAACAGAAGTGACGTATCCCCGCTATCGCTGATACAACTTTTAAGAGGACATGTTTGTCAAGACTATTATAATATATACTTTATCAGTATATATGATCAGTGGCATCATCCAAGACCATCTCAACCGGGGGCGCGTTTTGGGAAACACACCCCAGTTCAGCCACAGGAGGGCATCCTAGATTACAGTTTTTCTCCATTGGTTTGCCTCATTTCTTGAAACAGAAATTACATTCTCAAAACACTAAGATCATTTGGCAAAACAGTCTTACAGTTCAGCACAACACCATAGCTCACTTGCAAAAGCTCATATGTGTTACAGTTGTCTGTCTTGTATGTCTTGGTGTCACGGGTACGCTGGCGACTACGCCGCTCCGTCCGGCATCTTTTGCGTTTGTTATTTCTTAATTGTAGTTCTATGTCTTGGTGTCACGGGTAGGCTGGCGACTACGCCGCTCCATCCGCTATTGTCTTTGTTAGTGTACTGTATGTGTCAATGACAATGTCTTATATGTGGAGCGCTTTGGGTTGCACTCTGTGCATGTTAAATGCGCTATACAAATACAACTGACTTGATTTGACTTACAGTAGAAGGGTTGGTTACACTTTACTTGACAGTATCGACATAAGAGTGATTAACACTGTCATGCTTCAAAACTAAATTCCTTTCCCATATAAAGAGTCAGTGCCACGAAATTGCAAAGATCCTTCTCAATTGCTTTGGCTCATTTCTTGAAACAGACCGGACGTTTTCAACACTCTTGGTGCTTTTGCCAAAATAACCTGGATGGCTCAGCACAACACCATGGTTCACCTGCAAAAGCTCATATCTCTCCAAAAACAGTTCACTCATGTGTCAAAACTACATTTCTTTTTCATATAAATAGACAGTGCCCCCAAAATGTATCGTCCATTTGGCATTGTGTAAGCACTGCAAGTCAAAATGTTTAGATGTTTTGTCGGCAGAGGACCACTGAAATATCCCTCATGTCCACCTCTCAGTCTTAGCCCAGTCCTTCATTGACAATGGTTCCCATACTCGTTTTTTGTCTAGCTAACAGAATATAATTGTGTATAAAACGGAAAAAGAACAAAAAATAGGATTTTACGGTAAGAGTAGAGAAATGAGAAACTGCTTTGTTGATGTGCACAAGTGACACAATGATGTGAAGATTGAACAGGTAGTTTTGAGAATTTCAATTCTGATCTGAGAAATGTACCAAAGCGACTGAGAAAAAGTGTAAAAAGAAAATGTAGTGCAATATAAACACATAAGCAAAAAACAAGGAAAATGATATGTAGCCTACAGTGCTGTAAAAAAAGAAGAAAAAAATATATGGTTTTATATTCTGGGTATATATTTAATATATATTCATGGTATTTTGTTCTTGACTAATACAATGAAATGATGCTGACATGTTTTGGAGAGAACAACCATTAGACTGAGAATCAACAATGAGTTTAGAAGGTCTATTCACTTGGAAATTGTGCTATATGGATGCTACCTGTACTTAATCATTTGCAAAGATATACTGAGATATTGAGACATGTACTAAGACATTTACAATTTGATGAAATGAATGAAAATTAAATTCTGTTGTGAACAATTGCTAAGTAGAGGTTTGTCCGTGTTATTTTGAGAATGTAATTTCTGTTTCAAGAAATGAGCCAAACCAATGGAGAAAGACTGTAATTGAAATTAAATGGAAGTCAGTGCCAAAATAAAACAACAGCTTGCAAACTGAATTTATCATAATGGTATTAGCAGGCATTTAGATAGTATCAGCTTGGATTCAAAAGAGGGTCGTGTCAGTGTTAGGGGCACTCCATATTAGTGTCATAGCTGGGGCACTCTATATTTACAGTACTGTTATAGTGCCTGTTGTTTGCCATTTATTTTTGGATACACTGGGCAAAAATTCAACAGTGATGTGCAATTAAGCCCTTTCTGAAGAATAGTTGGACAACAGGACAAAATAATGAAACAAAAAAGGAAAATGCACAACCAGAGGAACAGTGAGTTCTGACGCCCTCTATCACTGTGTGCTTCTTTCTGGCACCCTCTCTGGTGCCCTCTATCACTGTGTGCTTCTTTTGCTGCTCTCACATTCATCTTTTTGAAAGCTCATAACAAAGATCCTTGATTACTAGCTCCGCTTTAACCCTCTCTGCTCATAATAACACTTGCTTTGTTCTTTTTGTCTTCTTAGGGAGCAGTAAATTGGGCGTCATTCGGATCAAGAAGAAGAACTCTCATGTCTTACATCCTGCTGACTGAGCCTGTAGACCGGCCGTATTATGATACAAGACAGCACTACCTTTTAATCCAGAGAAGCTATTTATATCAGTACATTTGAGGTCTTCTGTAGTCACTTCTGACGAAGTCTCCTAATCTTATATCATAGCCTCACATAAATTTGTATAAACAACTTATTTTTCTATTCTTAGTATTTCAATTGTTTTGTGTATACCTCTACTTATTATGCACTAAATGGTCTGTATTTGATACATTTGAATTATATTAAAGTTTTTTTTCTCAAAATACCACAACAATTCTCTTTATAATCTCACTGCCTCTCTGTATAGTCAGTATTGGATGTGTTTTTACTTCTGTAAATTACCACAACAACACAATAACAACAAATTACATTTACATTGCACTGTACCCAGGTATCTAGCGTGCTTTACAGTAAAGAGGTGAACCTCACTTCAACAACCACCACAAATGGTCAACCAGCACTCCCCTGGAGCACCTGCAGCACCCACCTGGAGCCAGAATGCTTGCCACACACCTGCAAGCATATATTAACTACATAGTATGTACAATTGGTTGTATGTGAAATGTAAATAGGAAACTGAACAATGTGAGCGGTTCAGCCTGTGCAAGAAAAACAGTGCAAATAGACACAGGAATGGAAGTAGTGGGACAGTGCAATAGAGTGCCATATTTACTCTGGGATGTGGAGTTCAGCAGGGTCACAACCTTTGGGAAGAAGCTATTCCTGAGCCTGCTGGTGCAGGATTGGAGGTGCCCGTAGCGCCTAGATGAGAGGAGAGTAAGAAAGAGTTTGTGGTTAGGGTGCGATGTGTATTGTCACCACCCACTAGAGAGATTTTCTGTCCACTGTAGAGCAGTTAACCTACCAGACTAAGGGGCAGTTGGTGAGAACGTTCTGGGGTCGTTTCTAGAAAGCGTAGTTTGCTAACTTGTGTCGCAACCTTGGTAGTTCGCTCCATTGTTCTTGGATTTGGTATTTCTAGAAAGGGTAGTTCGAACTCAATCGCAAACAAGGACTTAAAGTTTGGTCGTTTGTCTATGGTTTGAACTACTGCCCCTAGGCAGTCGCACTTGTGTCGTTCTTTGGTAGTTTCTGTTGGTGTCCGGAGCGCCTAACCAAAAATCACAACCGCCTAACCAAAAATTACGAAGTGGATGTTTATCTTGTGACTCAATGATTGATCTATCCTGTAGCTTTATTTTGATTAAGAGACTGATTCCCCTACTTGGCTCATTCTTGCTATTTATGTTAATTCGAGTATTGCTTTGCTTTTTGATAAGCTAGTATTATAACCTTCACAGACTCTTAAAATCAGCACAGTGATAAATGGTGTAGTGGCTAAAGCAGGTGACTTGTTGGTTCGATTTTCTTATGATGTGAGATTTGCTTCCCGCTACCAGCAGGTGAACTAGTGTGACACGTAGATTGTTTTTGACTGATGCCTTGTACCTATGGTCTCTCGATGTAGAGTAACTACATAAATATGTATGGTCAAAACATATTGTTGTGTCTCGTAGGCCTAGGCTACTCTTACTCAGAGGTGAAAAGAGATAGAATGCGAACTCCGGCCGAACGCGTAGTGCACTGACGCGCTACCGTTAAACCACAAGACAATTAAAAACATATGCGATACCCAGACATTCGTCCAGGCTATATATTTTTTCCAACATAGATATTTAACACAAATAATGACACATATTGGTTGGCTTCAGTAAAATGTTTTATATACTTGCAATAGGTTTAAGTTTTTGCAGATGACGATGACAATGCCAGCATTAATCACTCGGTTTAAATTAGAAAAATGTCAACATAGGCCGTGGCAGAGAATTTCTAGGGGTGGGGTATTACACGTTGCCACTGTTTCCACCAATGATATGTAGGCCTATCGCTGCATCATCAACAACGTTGTTGGAACTACAGTGTTCGAACGTCGGAGGTAGCGAATTGCGACACAGGTACGATGCTTTCTGGAAATAGGTGTAACAATGTCGTTGTTTGGTCGCAAGTTGCGTCGTACCATGGTGGTTGAGCAACGTCGTTGCTAACTTTTTCTAGAAACGACCAATGTTAGTCCATGAGAATCCTGGGACTCAAGTCAGCTTTCTTAAGGCTCCGCAGAAAGTAAAAGCGCTGACGTGACTTCTTGATGAGGGCGGAAGAGTTGAGGGACCAAGTGAAATCATCAGTGATGTGGACACAGAGGAATCTGAAGCTTGATAGACGCTCCACAACATCTATGTTAATGTAAATGTCAATGTCAATCAGGTTTCTCGGCCAAGTATACCTGTGTATGTATACAAGGAATTTGGTCTCAGAGCAAAGCACACAGAGCACACAATAAACACACAGTGAGGTGACAGTAGATGTAGATGTAGAGGTAGTGTACATGGCCCCTTATACACCACCCAGCCAGGGGGGTATTCCAAGTAGGCTATACGTGGTTTAGTGACAAACCTGGGTAAGTTAACTCAGAGTAAGGGGTGAACCTCCTGATAGAAGAGCTGTATGGCTTCATTCTCCAATGGCTTGTTGTAGGAGGTTTACTACTTACTCGGAGTTAACTTTTCTGGGTTTGTCACTAAACCACGTACTTGGAATACCCCCCAGGTGCTGAACCTCATCACCTGCAGGCCGTCTCGTCTCCTCCTCTGATCAGGAGGACTACCACCGTGGTGTCATCTGCAGATTTGATGGTGGTGTTGGTCAGTCACAGGGGCACAGTGGTAATACGGAGAACAGGGCTCACCATGCAGCCATATCCAGTTTTCTTTGCCAGTGTTCAGGGGGTGGTTTCTAGAAAAGTTATCAACGACGTTGCTCAACCACCATGGTACGACGCAATTTGCGACCAAACAACGACACTGTTACACCTGTTTCCAGAAAGCATCGTACCTGTGTCGCAATTCGCTACCTCCGACGTTCGAACACCATAGTTCCAACCAGGGACGGATTAAACAAATATGGGCCCCTGTGCACAATATCAAAAAAGGCCCCCCCTCCCCCTGACCGCGACGTTTATTTTTCACTAAATGGACCGGACAACAGTTATCATATTTCTGACGGACCGGTAGCAGGGACGTTGATAGTATTTTGTGAGAGCTGGTGCTGATCGTATTACGGGGGGTTCGGGGATGTCTTCCTGGGAAAATTTCGAAATTCTGGCTGTTAAATATACCCTTTTAACGCAGTTTGGAAGGGGCAAACAGAGCAAGCAGGGCCCGTTTTCTGTCTGACTCAGGTGACGTGAACATTGGCTACCTGCATGATAAGGTTTTCACTTCACTGCTGCTTGACACTAACCTGACCCTAGCCAGATGAATTTCGTTCCGCTTAGCTCCGCCTAGCTTCACTCACATCCATCTGGGACCTCTTCCATTGAGAGTGATTTCTGCAACCAATTTTATGGTACAGCCAATCAGGACGCAGGGCGGGAGTTTCATAGATGTGACATAGCGTAGAAGCGACTGTGAGACTGTTATCAGCGTCACGGGTTGGCTTCGATGTGAGTGGTTGAAGTAGCACGTCAATAGATGACGGACAAGTGGCTTATTCAATGATATGCAAGCATTTTTTGATTAGGCCCAGCCTTCTGAAGCAACACTTTAATGGATCGTTTCCAGATGGATGAGTGGAGCTAGGCGGAGCGAAATTCATCTGACTAGGGTCAGGTTAGCTTGACACTACATGCATGGAGACATATTTCACGTTAACAGTGGAGATGTTAGCAAAACTGTAGCGTTTGGTAAATGGAGATGCAGATCATCTCCCTAATTAATTTGTTAGCGCAACAGCCCACATTATGCGCTCACTCCAGCACAGCGAGACGAGTGAAATAAGTGTAGGCCTATCTGTCATCGGCATCGCCATAGGCTATTTGCTACGATGTAAGCTACTGTTAGGCCTACAACAAGTCGCGATTTATTAGGCTATCCAATCGCTATGCTGTTTTCATGAACATTGCAGGAATCCACTTCATTCACCTACCCACGAGTGGTTCAGTGTCAGTTTCACTTTCGCAAACACGCATACACATTGAATGAGCACTCATAGCCTACCACTTCCACCTAATGTTATGCCTCTATATTTTATGAATTAAGTATTTATTGATCAGGAAAACATTTCATTTATTTTTTCTTTCAGTCCGCGGTTCCATAATACCATTCAGTTGTGCCGCAAATTAACAGACAGAAGCACCGGGCATAATCTAGCCTAAATTCATAGCATTTTTTTTTTTTTAATCTGAGGGCCCCCATTGGCTGAGGGCCCCTGTGCACGTGCACACTTGGCACAAGCCATGATCCGTCCCTGGTTCCAACAACGTTGTTGATGATGCAGCGATACATATCATTGGTGGAAACAGTGGCAACGTGTAATACCCCACCCCCTAGAAATGTTCTGTCACGGCCTATGCCGACATGTTTCTAATCTAAACCGAGTGATTAATGCTGGTATTGTCATTGCCATCAGCCAAAACCTAAACCTATTGCAAGCATATCAAATAGTTAACTTAAGCAGACCAATATGAGTCATTATTTGTGTTAAATATCTGTGTTGGAAAAAATATATAGCCTGGACAAATATCTGGGTATCCCATAGGTTATCAATTGTCTCGTGGCTTAACGGCAGCGCGTTGGTGCACTGCGCCCTCGGCCGGAGTTCGCATCCTGTCTCTTCCTTTAATCTCTGAGTAAGAGTAGGCCTACGAGACACAACAATAGGATTTGACCATACATATTTATGTATATAGTTACTCTACATCGAGAGACCATAGGTACAAGACATCAGTCAAAAACAATTTAAACTACGTGTCACACTAGTTCACCTGCAGGTAGCGAGAAGCAAAAGGACAATCTCACATCAGAAGAAAATCGAACCTACAACATTGGGATAATAAGCCATCTGCTTTAGCCACTACACCATTTATCACTACTGTTATAAGGGTCTGGGAAGATTATAATACTAAAAGCAAGGCAATACTTGAATTAACATAAATAGCAAGAATGAGCCAAGTAGGGGAGTCAGTGTCTTAATCAAAATTAAGCTACAGGATAGATCAATCATTGAGTCACGAGATAAACATCCACTTCGCAATTTTTGGTTAGGCGGTTGTGATTTTTGGTTAGGCGCTCCGGACACCAACAGGAACTACCAAGGAACGACACAAGTGCGACTGCCTAGGGGCAGTAGTTCAAACGACCAAACTTTGCGTCCTTGTTTGCGATTGAGAGTTCGAACTACCCTTTCTAGAAACACCAAATCCAAGAACGATGGAGCGAACTACCAAGGTTGCGACGCAAGTTAGCAAACGATGCTTTCTAGAAACGACCCCCAGGATGAGAGTGGTGAGGAAGCAAAAAAACACAAAAATAAATCTGCACTACTGGTTTTGGCTCCAGTCTTTTGGACTATTGGACGCTATTGGATTTGTTGTTTTTGCTGTGTCACACTGTAAACCCGGACAAGTTGGATGAACCCAAAATATTTGAGGAAAATAATTACCTTTGTTTTTTACATTTGTTTATTCAACCAATTTAAGTTTAAAGAAAATCACAAGATTTGATTTTAGTACCAATAAGTAAAGCAGCTAAGTCAAGTAAGCAATTAAGTCAACAAGATCAGTTCAATAAAGTTCCTTGTATGTAAAACTATGGAGCCTCAGAATGGGACAATAGACAGCAGATAGCAGTACACTGAACTGCCATCAGCAAGGAAGACATAGGCGTACAACACAGTTGGGTGATAAAGCCTGAACTGTGAGACATCTACAGGTGTACAGATTAATGCTACTTGACAAATGAATCTGTTTTCCATGAAATAATGCAAAGAGTCTAGTAGGTCTGGTAGTCTAGGTTTTTTTCAACAGACTCCTCTGCACTGGTTACCCTGTGTATCATAGTCCAAGCATTTGCCAATATTTAACTGTATCTTCTGATTGTATACTAATAAAGAGAATGAGAAATAAACACGTTTGAGAAATAAATACATGGTTATCATAACATCTAATGAGTGCCTAAGACATTTGTTCTAATGTCTGCCTACCTATATAAATCTCATCAGTAAGCTAGAGCAGTGGTACGCGTACGCGTGGGGGTACGTGAAGCCACTCCAGTGGGAACGTGAGATTTTAAAATATACATATATTTAAAAAGTAGAATCCATGCAAAATACTTTAAAAAACAATTATTTAATGAATATTTCAGGAAAATATAAGTTCATAAAATTAATTTTATATTTCAGTAGTCCAACCTGTCACATGCCACCCGCCATCACCTGTCAATCACTGTCTGACTGAAACGATGGTTGAAGCGTAGCGGTAATTCTTGTGAAAACACGATGGACAGTGCCCTGTTTTAAGTCTTTTTTTCTCAACTAAAAATGCTTTGCACTGGTTAGGGGGTACTTGATGAAAAAATATTTCACAGGGGGTACATCACTGAAAAAAGGTTGAGGACTGAGCTAGAGCAACAATCTAACTTTGCAGTTCTTAAATAATACTACGAATGCAACGCAAGATGGCAGTGTGGCATCGTTTAATCACTTGCTTGTTTCATATAATTTTGGTAAGCTACTACTTTTATTGTTATTATGTTGATGTTACATTGACCATGACTGACTTTTTTGAATAACATAATGTGTAAAATAAATAATTATGCATTAAGTCATTTAAAACTGGTCAGGTGCATTTCCATAGGCGATAATCAGCCTTAGGGCCAAAGTGAAAATGTTAAATGTGGAAGTCAAATTCCTATCTAACTTGCTTAAATATATGGCATTGACCATTTAAGAAAGTGAAAACTTAGTTTCTAGGAAAGTGGATATTTAGAATGTGGACATTGCTTTGAGGCGGGGATAATCGGTGATGTAACAGGAAGCCACTGTAGCGGGTCTCTTACAACCTGAGAGCAGGCATCGCTTCGCACTGTTCCCACATCTCTCTCCGGACGAGGGACATTGCAATAGGGGTTTGACGTTACCAGCGCCTTTTGAGGAAAGTGACCAATTGTATTTCATAAGACCGAACCGTATATGAACGGATAGCCAACTTCTTCTCTGTTTTGGATTTAACTTGCAGGTAAGAACCAACATTAATGTAGTTGATGTTGCTTTGCTTAAAACGCATTGGCATTGAGGGTAGGCTAGTCTCTTAGAGGAGGCTCGTTTCATGGGGACTCCCTATACTGTGGTCCATAAGATATTTCACGCCATACCAGTAAGAATTGTTGTAGTACTATTACTACTATGTAGTACTATATAACTACGTAGTAGTAGTAGAAATATTAGACTGCTTTAAATAAGAGAATACGAATATGTTAAAGCTGTCCTTCACTTTTCTTGTAGCCTATTCATTTATTAGGTAAAGTTTACACATTCAAATGCCTTGACAGATGCTT